>NC_045560.1:138317622-138620747 GCF_009819795.1 Aythya fuligula | reverse complement strand
GGATGTTTGTTTTCAAGTTTTGCTCTGATAAGTAGCCCTGCAGACATGAGTGTGTACTCACCTCTGCTTTTCCCTCCCTTGGGCTAAAGTTTATAAACTCTGGGATTGTCATTGTTTTCTATAAAAAATCAAGTACAGAAGTGGTTCCTTATGGAAAAAGCAATCAACATTTCTTCAAATGAGAAATCCAAGTAGTGTGTGTCTACTTAACTTAAAGTTACTTCATTTTTTATAGAAAACAATGGCCATCCCAGAGCTTATGAACCAAGATGTAAAAACATTCACACCAATATCAATATTTCTGATTACAATTTTTCAAGGGGCAACTGGAGTTTTTGCAAGGGATTTCTGGGGACAGCTTGGTTTTAGTGGCTAGTCAAAACTGTGTTTTTCCATCTTCCCTCTTCAAACATTTTCTGTATTATTGGTAACTGAAAAATCCATATATAATTTAATTTTTTCCAGACCCTTAATCAGTGGAGCATAATGGCTAGATTGAGTAATTTGTCAGAGTACATTTTGTCCAGTGGGCCTTTGGTACACCCGTGGCTGCCGCAGCAAGGCTGGCCCCGAGTCACGCAGACATCCAAGGTCCAGGGCAGAGGAGTGACAACAAGCAGGTTGCAAATCTCTTGTAACAACACAGCCAATTAGTATGCCGTGAAATATAACCAATTCTGAAACAGTACTGCCCAAGGAATAGTTTTACTAGTGTCTACAAGCTTTCACATGAGTGAATTTGGCAAGTTAGGTTGTTGCTTAGCTCTGGGAGATAAAGACAGGGATGCATCAGAATTTAGGGCAAGCAAGCAGGGACTGCAAATACTGAATACTTGTAAGAAAACCAGGCTGCTGAGAAGAGAGGCAGAATATCGCTTAGCAACATGAAAACATCCAAAACTGCAACCTCTGGTAGAGTGAAGGAGTACAGAAGAATGAGAGCAAGACAGGAAAGTCCAAGTAGCCAAAGGACAAAAGCTAAGTAAAGAGCATGCAATGACCTACTGAAAGGTGACATAGAGCAGAAGAAGACTGGGAAGGAACTGGCTGTTGTTCTGGGCTGTGCTGGTGTGGAAAATGGGTTCCTAAGGAGTGAGGTTATTCCTTGTACTCTAGATCAGTATTCGTTCTTGTGGTTGTTTTGCCCATCAGGTTTACAGGTGAAGTTAAGCTGAAAACCCTTTTCTGACTAGTGCCTCCTCTTGCCCTGTTTTGTAAGAGAAAAGGAGGACAGCAGCTCCTGGGGTGGCTTTGCATCACAACCAGGGTCTTCACAAACATTTCCAATGCCCAGGCTTGTTTCCATCTCCCTCGTGCTAGGCTGGTGCTTGTGTGCAAGTGCGGTGCCACAAGCCAGAGCAGGTAGCTCACATGTGGGAAAATGCAAAGTTCCCAGCCGGATCCATTGGCAGCTCTGCCTCGGTGTGCTGGCACTATTGCTGGCACAAGGCAGGGAATGGCCAAACAGACATACAACTAAAGTACCCCTGTACCTGTGTAGTCCTGTCCACGGTGACTGTGAATTCCTCCTGACAAGTCTGGAAAGAAGAGGCAAGCCTCTCTCAGGCTCTGTTAAAGAATTTATCAAACCCCTCAATTTGGAGTATTTAACTTAAAATCTAAGTTTGTGGTGGAAGGAAAACTTGATAGTTCAGGAACTACAGGAATATTTTCCCACATCAAAAAAAAAAAAAAAAAGTCAGAAATCCATTTCAAAAGAAGGAGAAAAGTTCTGCAACACTGATTTACAGTCTTCTTCCCTAGGGCCATTCTTTCATTTCCCTGTGTGGCCATGGGTGTCAAGCAGGGCTGCATGTTGAAAAAGAGGTGGTCCAGAAGTTTGAAAGTTGATGACTTCTGCATTGATGAAAAAAAAGCATGATTCCTAATATTCCCTGCATTTAATGTTTGGTAAAATCAATTGAAAGAGTAAATGGTATAGCCAACAAACCTAAAATACTGGAATCCCATACTGTACCTGGAGTGAGAAATATAAATTTCTAGGTAGCAATTCTGAGTCTGCCAGAATCCTGGTTTGGTGTCAGGACGTTCTCTTCCAGCTCATCAGTGAGTATTTGATTATGTGTGGAGCAGCATGTTAATCTCAGGAGAACATGGCAAAAAAAAAAAAGCTTCAGAGTTATGTACAATATTAAAAATTTCCTTGGCATTATGAGACCACGAGATGAAATCATTAAAAGATCTTTTTAGCTCAAACCTTAATCACTCGGCAAAAGCTGAGAGAGTTTCACCCTTACTGCTCTTCGGAAGCAGCTCGAGATTGCTCTCTAGAGGTGAAAAATGAAGATTTCCTTTAAGAATTCAATAAAGAGTACACACACAGGACATACAGGATGTAAGAAGTTCTTAATGAGCCTCCAGACTACAAAAGGCAAAAACACTTAATTTTTTTAGAAGAACCATACTCAGGCCAATAAATAGTGAACAGACCTACAACAGTGTGCATGCTCACTTTACTTTTTGTAACTCTAATATGAAAATAACGCATTGCCACACAGCATTTGCTATTCAAAGCTGGCTCTAAACCATCTGCTTTTACTTAATTTAACTTTCCCTGTAGTTTTCCTCATACACAACAGGTGTGCCCTCTCCCTGTTTCCCCACGGCCTCTCTTCTCACTGGCTTTAAAGAAATTGTACATACTAGCCCCAAAGTCTCAGGGAAATATAATGCTGCAATAGTTTTCTTACAGGCACAAATGAACATCAGGAAAATCACATTAAATTCATAGAGTAAAACCATCCAGGTTGAAAAAGCTCTACGAGACCAGCAAGTCCAGCCATCAGCCTGAGCTGCTGCGTCCCACCGCTAAACCATGTCGCCTAGTCCCATGTCCACGCATCTCTTAAGCACCTCCAGGGATGGGGACACCACCGCTTCCGTGGGCAGCCTGTTCCAATGCTCGACCACCCTCTCACTGAAGAAATCCTTCCTCATGTTCAACCTAAATCTCCACTGGCACAATAAAGTTCGATGAAGTTGCACTAGCAGGAATCCAAATATTACAAGTGTGTTTTTCCTGACTGTCCAAAATGAGAACTTCTTAGTGATAAAAAAAAAAAAAAAACAAAAAAAACAAACAACAACCTTTGCAAGATTGACGAGTCATGATTGTCATGATTTACTCTGTTAGTGATTTTTCCAGTGTGTGGCATAGTACAGAAGATGCAGGAGTTCATCTGTTTGTATGAACACAACGCTAAAAGGATCCCATCCCACCAAGCAGAGTGTTGCCATTTGCTTATGACTTGTCTCACATATTGTGCCCATAAAGATATGTAAGTCAGTGTAAGATAAACTATATCGTGTCTATCTAATACTAAGCTGCTGGCAAATGTTAAAGTCTTTCACTCTAAGAATCAAACCTAAGGCAAGTGGAAGAATGCTGCCTCTGATGACACAAGAGATCAGCAGAAGTCAGACAGCCCTTCTGCAGTGTGAATTCCACCAAAACCAAAATAACCAAACTCATGGATCAGGTATCTGGTAAGACGTTACCTTCTAAACACTTATGCTCAGGAATCAGTCACCGTGGGCAATGTTCTTCTGTATCTAATAATTAAGCAGGACAGAGATTTATTTATCTTTCAGAGAGCTTTCAAAATCATTAATATTTTTATGAAAATTAAACTAACACAGAGGTTTAAAAGCAGGGTGTTTCAAAATGCCACTGTATTGAAAAAAAGAACCAGTCCAAAGACCTGGCAACTGCTGGCCACTCTGATTTGCTGTGTATAACAGCTGTAGACCATAAAACAGAAGCAGCCCCAGAAGCAAGTTCTTGACTAGAACAGGAGCAGTCACACATGTTTCTGGCCAAGAAAAAACTACAGCCACAATTAAAACACATTTAATAATAATAATAAAAACCAACAGTAATTCAGTACGTCACCATGTTGCTTTCTATCTATCACCCTACCTGATACAAAATCTTCTTTTATGACCATTTAATGTTTGGTTTTATAATGCACAGAGGAACAAGACATTCTTCTCCCTGCCTGCGAGCTATGGCCATTTTGTACAGAACTCCCTTTCCCTTCCCACTCCTCTTTAACTCTTACGGTGATGCTGCAGTACCCTTTTACCTTGAATTACCTTCAGTCTCTCCCTGCAAGGGCACGTTGCTGCCTCACGTTCACCTTCCTTTCCACCAGGAGGCCCAGGGCCCTTTCTTGCAGCTCTGCGTCCCAGCTGGCTGGCCACCAGCCTCCTGGTTACTCCTCCCCGGGTGCAGGACTACAAATTTCCCTCTGTTGAGCTTCACGAGGGTCCTATCAGCCCATTTCTCCAGTGTGTTGAGGTCTCTGTGAACAGGGAGCACCTGGTGCATCAGCCATCCTCCCACTATTGGCTCCAGCCCTGACCCCTGGGCACAACACCAGCAGTAACTGACCTCTGGGTCTTCGTGCCGTTGATCACACCACTCGGAGCCTGTCACCTCACCTCGTTTCAGTCTGTCTCACTGTCACTTCCCTGCTGGACATCCACGCTTCTTCTTCTGCCCAGTTCTCTGCTCCTCCTCATCCCCAGTCCTGGTGATCCTGGAAGTCACGGAAGGTTTTCTGATACACTTTCATTACTATTTTTTATTTGTGAATTTTTCAATGGTAACCATCAGCACTTCAAGACATGTTAAACTCACTAAAATATCAACACATTGCTATTTTAGACACTTCTGCTGTGCAGCAGCTGTTTCCCCTTCTCCGATTTCAACTATTTACAGCCGTGTAAATCATGGAAATCCACTTATGCCTGCTTTTCCTATTAGGACATAAATCACCTGTCGTTGCATACTATAGTAAAATTTCCATACTCCTCACATTTTGGAGAAGAGTATGCTCTTCATTTCTTCCACAAATTCCTTTTTACATTAATTCTAATCACTTGGCATACTTCTCGGAGATGGAATGCAAACTTTCCATTTCTATGCAGTTTAAACCCCGTTCCACTTGCCAGAACTCCTTTAAGAACTGCAGAAATGTAGTAAAACTGCACAAAGAGGTTTTTATTGTAGCATTTTAGTATAAATTAGAACTAATGCAGACTAACTCCCACTCCTGTACCCAAACTACCTTTCCTCACCACTAGGAAAGCCCAGCAGCATCAGACACCTCTGTTACTCCACGGTTTGTCATCATTAAGAGTCTTCCCCTCCTCGCAACCAGGAATTCTGTTACTGTAACCCCTCATTCCCCATCCACCCTGCGCTGCTGGGACAGGCAACAGAAGTAGAAGAGTGAGGAATGAAGGTGTGAAGTCGAGCCTGAGATAAAAAGGAGAAGGTGGTTTCTTTTTCTATTGTCCAGCTGCCTCTTGCTTCCTGCCTCAAGGACTTCTTCATTTCAGAAGACTCCAGTGCTGCTTCAGCAGGCACTAGCTACCTTGAACAGGTCAAGGAGTACAGGAAAGCTGTTTCTGCGCTGCTTCCTTGCTCTTGCTTGTAGAAGTGTTTTGAAAACACAATCAAAAAGAACTAAAATGAAGAACAGAGAGAAGTGCTTAGCCTGTGATCTGTTTAGTCTCCTGTGATCACCAAAACAGGATTAAATGCTGTTTCTGGGGGAGGGAAATGGAACTTTGCCCTAAGCAGTTCATTACACAGTTACAGTGAGCTCAGACCCAAGACAACCACGTACACAATAATTATAAGAGCCAATATTCAAACATTGATCTATACAGGGGAGGATCTGACTGAAAAAGGGAAAACCTTAAATTTGCTCACACACTTTAAAAACCTGGTCAAGGCAGTGAACAGCTGGTACCTTCTGTAAAGGAAGGGAGAGAGCATGGGAGTAGAAACACAACTGACTACTTGATGTTAAGTTTTTCCATTTTAGCTGTACAAATGACCATATGTAAAAATAAAAGCAGATATGATTAAGAGAATTTTTTTGTAGACTTCAGAATCCCAGTTCATTAGCAGCAGCTAGATGCAACTCTTGCATTCAAAAGCTAGCCTTGCCTTTTGGTAATCAGAGATTCTCTGTGGGCTTAAAGATAAATTCCTCAAACCTGTTTCTGACAAAATTAGATTTTGCATTTACAGCATTTACAATCTCAGTCTTAATTCAAGTTAGTTTTAAAGGGTATTGGAGGTGTGGTGTTTGTTTTTTTTTCTTTACATATTTAGCAGCTAGAATATATGATGTATTTGCAATGGGTGCAATAATTGGAACGGGAATAAACCACCTCTCTCTATCTACATTCAATGGTAGCTGTCATTTGCTTTGTAAGGATAGGAAAGGATGCCCCACACACACACACACCACACACACACACACACAGAAGCAAAGGAGAAATGCAATAATTCAAAGTGGTCCCAGGCTGCAACTGAATGAAAAGAACAAAGAATTATCAAAAAGATTCCCTATCATCCCACTTTACAGTCATCTTCCTAATAATTATCTCAAGTCTTTTCCTTAAGGTCATGAAGATATCAGTGTAAAAAACATCCACATGCAGGTCTGGTGGGTGGAGTATTTCTGCACAAAGCAAGAGAAATACCTGCAACTCTTAAAATTATTTGTGTTGAAGTCAGTGGCAATTCTGCACTACTGCACACAGGATGCAGCACAGGTTTTAAGACTTAATATATTGCTTCAGTTTAGACACAGACACCTGTAGTTAGATGCTGCACAAGAAAGGGAGACATTTGCACAGGTATGTTTATTTTTTTCCCTGTGTGTTTACAGTGCTTCGATTGTAATTGTACAACATTCAAAAAGCACAATTTCTTACCAATCTTACATACTTTACATCACAGTTCAACAATGTTAACACAAGTGTATTTACTAAATCAAACAGAATGGCCATAAACATTTACACTATTGTTCTGTAAACAATTTTTTTAATAAACAATGGGAAATGGAATTAATACAGATCACCATATGAAAGAGGAATGACCTTTTCCTTAAATAAATCACTCTGTTTATAAATACTTCAGTTCTCTCAATATACATTTACAGACATAATTGTTAAAAGCAGATTGCCTACACTTTCCTTTAAAAAGAAAATGTCTGGAGATGGACCACTGTGGGTAAAATTCACCTAACATATGAAGCAAGCATGTGATTAGTAGAGTGTTAAAGGTATTACTGTACTTCACCCTCACTTCAGTTTGTTTACACCAATACAGAGGATTGTCATGTTAGGGAACTTTTACTTGAATTCCAGTAAATTGCAATCGATCTTGTAGTACACGTATGGGTAGTACTCCTGCTGGCTGAGGTTTAAGCCTGGAATATCCATAGTTGCCTGCAAGTAAAGTTTGGAAGCCAGTTACACTCTTACAACTCAAATTTCTATTCAGAAGTAGATTAAAGCATTCATGTTTGAGAAACAAATAGGACGGGCAAGACTTCAAGCTTAAACTTCCATGTTCAAGTGACTGTTTAAGCAACATACAACAAGTTAGAACTTGGACAAATATTAACCTATTTTTCAAAATGAAACAAGGGCTTTTACAGAAACTAAGTAGCTTTGTATCCATAATTCACATCTGTTGCTATAGTAAACACTGCCACTAAAGGGAAAGCAAAGGACTGCAATTATGTTTTACTACTGTTAAACTCAGCCAGTTATAGGGTACTGAGTGATCCAAGAAGTTACATGAAACTTAGCTTCCCATTTTCACCTCGTCTTACATTCCCACTCCAAAAAAAAGTCCTTGAAATACTTTGGAAAAAAAAATATTACAATAAATATAACTTTAAGAACTATCATTTATTATTATTATTATTATTTTTAAATATAGCTAAACTCATCACGTAGTCTACCTTTACTTATTTAACTATGAAAAGCACGGCTTTCCAATACAAAATGAAGGTGGTAAAATAAGCTTCCCAGCAAACCAGCTTTAAACATGAGAACAAGACGCCTCTACAGGTGGAAAGGATGACTTCAAGTTCCTTAAGCCCAGTTTCAGATCAAAGTTGACTTTATTTGAATTCTTTGAGAATGTGAACAGGTATCCAGCCTGTAAGGCATCTTTCCATTGGTAGTAGGGAAGAATGCAGTAAGAAGAAGTGATTTGGGACTTTTACATTAGACAACTCTTCAAATGCATTAGTTGCAACTTTACATACTATCTTCCTTTGCAAAAATGTTAAGGTAGAGGTGTTATTTTTATAAGGAGATAGTTTTCTGTACTGTGAGAGAAGTGAAAAATATGGAGAGATGTAGCTTTTTAGAAAGGCTAGTTAACTTTTGTTTAGACAGAACAAACCTAATACTGCCTGGGAGTAGCAGTTACAAGAATACTTACATCAATAATGGCTGCTGCACTGCTGTCAAGGTGTTTGTATAAGTCATACAAAACCTCCCTCAGTTTTTTCATTGTTTTCTTATTAGGCTGAAGCAGCATGGCCTGGAAGTTAACCGGCAAACCATACCTGAAAAAGTTAATCAGACAACTATGAAAATGCTGAAATAAACCTTCTTTTACCATTTCAAAAGTTTTATTTTACTTTGAGAAAGAATCCTATTGCTGACAAGGGAAGTCTACTCATTTTCATAAAATCATTCTGATTCTACAGTTCATAATAAGATGTAAAGTGGAACTTCTGTCTTCAAGTTTAAAATAACAGTACAGATGTCTAAATGCCTTAAAATTCCTGAATGCTTAGCACAACTCAAAAAGTTATACCTGAAGTCTGGACTAAATTTTGAACATTCCCATTAATCTACTTGCAAGGCTTTGCTTATGCCACTAGGTGGAGAATCTAGTCTCTATTCCACCCTCCTTTCTAGATACGTGGAAACATTTGCCAATATTCAAACTAAGTCCAACTGTTTTCTTTACTTGAGTTTGTCTTCAAAACCTGCCCGTAATGGCTATGAAAAACAGACTAAATTGCAAGCTGATATGCATTTTTCTTCCTCCGATTGTTTTCTTTTTAGCAACTCTTTTACCAAAACTAAAAAAATCTTTACATTTTCTGACCAAGTCCTTTCCACTCTGAAAAAACAGATAATAGCAGAGTACCTACAACTTTTATCAAGCACTGGGTGAACAACACGCGATTATCTACTTCAAATGTTCCACAACTGGAAGCAAGAGCTATGTCATCAACTATTCTTGCATCCTACCCTTCGCCTTTGTTTACTCCTTCCTGGAAGGCTGGCATTCACAAACCTCAGGCTACTAACGCTGAGCTAGATGTGCTTTTTCCATTCCTAAACTTTGCAAGAATTTACTGCTCAGGTCTGTCTCATTACCTTAGAACAGATTCAACAAAAACTCGTAGTGCTTTCACATGAATCCATGCAATGAAAGCTTCACTGAAATTAACTTTCAGCCACCGAACCAGAGGCCCCTGTGAAAGAGAAAAAAATCTTATGAAGAAGAATCAGACAGTTGGGCATGTTTAAGCAAATACTCATTATTTATATCATAATATAAAGATAACTTAAAGGCAGAGTTCACTCTATTGATACAATGGGTCAAGGGTAGTTTTCTACAAAGTAAAGATGAATTTCACAAGAACTCTGTTGTCTCTTCAGTACCCCATCCCACCTGTCCATGGGCTAACTATATTAAGGACCATTTCAACAATATCTGATTATTTCATTCAAATGTTTGTCCGTTTTCAAACGTCACGTACTATCAGCTGCAATCCCAGCACTTGGTTTAACACAGTTAAGAGCAACTCAGCTATCCCTGAGCAGATTAGCTGGGCTGCAGGCTGACTATGTGTCATGTCATCCCTGCAATATGTTCTCAGAATCAAAAGCTCATGAAGTCATTATGCAGCATTAACACGTCTGAGACATCTCAGGTTTCTATAATGACTAGTTTATACAACTTACAAACTGTTTCTTCTTGTCAGTTGACAGCCTATTCATTTCTTCTTTATCAGCCTTCATCTCTTCTTCATTATACTGGAAGTCACGGACCATAAATCTGCATTTGGAAGTGAATAAAGATCAGAAGTGGCTATCTAGAGATGCTTCACAGCACAAGAGGGAACATACAAAATAAGCCTTACTTATATTCTCTTGCTTTATGCTTGAAGTCATCCACTGCCTTCCTGAATAAGGTGACATTGCAAAGGTAACTATCTTGATCCTCAAAAAGTACACTACACAGAAAAAAAGTCAGAATTATTAAGGTTCAAGTCACTACAGATCTGAAATACAATAGGTTAAGTTGTACTTTATTGCTACTAAGGCAGGAACATAGATGCAGATAATCACATGGGATTACTTCACAAATTAAACACTCTCTACAGAAAGTAACTGAAGCTTTAGCAACCACTCTTAATTACTCCCTCAGTAAAGAGTGACACTTCGTATTTCATGTTCAGACACTTTGCCACTCAGAAGCGCTTCACACATGCCTATGTATTTGGCCAAGTTAAAATTATTTTACTGGAAAGGGAATTGAAGTTAGTTTAGTACCAAAAAATTTAGACTACAGAATTACTGGAAATGTATGTTCTAAAGAAAAAGGAAATGGATTTGAAAAACAGAAGAACTCAAATTAAGACAACAGAAGTTGATTAGAAAGTGTTACTTATACTTTAAAGAAGATGCCAAGATTCACTATTTTATACTTCAATATAATGCTTATTCTGAGAGTTCACCTTGAGGAAAAAGCCTCAGAGATTTAAACTGTTCCTCAACGCCATATTTTTTCTCAAAGTGATTTATAACACTTGTATTGAACAAGTCACCTCTTCTTTACCCATCCCTATGTGATAGTTTCCCCAGTAAGTAAATCAGAATCATTAGGAGATCTAAGCTGAAGCTGATCCAACTAAAATGTGACGTAAGGCAGAGCAAGCTCAGATTTTGTAAGTGGCATAGAGTTGGTAGTATCAGATCTACCCTATCAAAACCCAACTGTCAATTTAAATTAACACCACATCAATGCTTTATGCTACATGTTGACTTTATTTTTGATGTGGTAACAAAGTTGCTAAAGTGGCTTCACCCTGTTAATCAAATCCTGGCATTCCTCTTCCCCATCATAAACATCAGCACCAGTCTGGTACCCAGGGCCTTTGTTAGCACGCAACAACATAATCAAGCTTGATTGACTCAGATAAAACTATAAAGCTAGACATTTTGACAAGCTTTAGACTAATCTTTAGAATTTAAAGTCAATACAGATAAAGATCAAAAAAACATAACACAAGCAAATGTGAGATCTAACATCTGACAACTTACTTGCTGGAACGTGGTACAACCATCTCTGCTAGCGTTTCATATTGCTTAACCCAGTCATTATAGTTCAACCTAGAGAGCACACAGGTTGCGATTACTGTTAGCATTGTAGAATAAAATCTTAGATTAGTACATCAAGGTTTTTTTTTTAAAGTTAAAAACAATTAATTATCACATCTTCCAATCCAGGTATAGGTTGTTAAAAATACACAAGGCATCAGGGACAATTCTCCTCATACCATTTTTTAGGATTATTGCTAAATAAACTACATTGGCCAAAGTGAGAAATACTTTATCTTCAGTCCTCATAGAAGTTTACAGGTATACAATTACTGAAGTCAAGGAATGAGAAAATGAAATCAGTCATTGTTCAATATAGTTCTCAGAGAACCAGATGAACTTAACTGTCAAGGTTTATCAGAAACTCCTCACCCAGCTCTGCTCATCTGAATTACTGAAGGGAATACTACTTCCACAATTACAAGCAGGTTCCCCAAAGTCCTGCACTTGCCTAAGAGACCACTGAGAATTTGGGAAGCCCTGCCTTTCTGTAGCTGGTGGTGAAGGGATTCTACCCCTAAATCACCAAAAATAAGTCAAAGGTAAAAGAAAAATAACAGCTGAGGTATACTAACCACCAGTTTTCTGCTAAAACTACTGCACCTGTTTTGCCTTCACCAGAGTTTTACACATGACAGACTACAACTGCACGCAATAAACAGCCCACACGCTATCTTCACAAGTTAGAAACTCTCTCCTTATGCCCATCTCCAGGGAGACAGGCTAGCACTACAAAGCAGAACGAGCTGTCCAAAGCTTTGCCATTTTCTCAACTACAAGAGTTTTAAAGACATATGTATCACAACTTTCCTTGGCCAGGGAGAAGAGTGGTTTTTTTATTGTTTTATTTCAGATCTGTTGTCATTTCAGATGAGGAACAGGCTGTTCCTCAGGTTCGTTTTAAAGTTTCTTGTTAAAGATTTAACATGACATAAGCACTATTGCATTGGTAGAGACAGAAATACATGAGCAGTATTCTCACAACCTGAAAAAACGGGGAGCAAAGAAGAAAAGGGTTCACTTTGTTAACTAAATGGGGAAAGCCGACATAGAGCTAAACTGGGTAATTCTACCACTAAACATTCTAATGGAAAACAACTCATGTTTTCACTCAGTACTTAGTATTTTCATAAGGATACTTTCTGCAGCATGAACCACCATGGCTAATAAGAGACCTAAGTCTATATTCCCAGTTTCTCAAAGAAACTCATGAGCACTAAGCATTGCTTATGGTGAGCTCCTACAAACAATGGAATATAGGCACACGGGTTCATTTGCAGTAGGCGTCCAAATGTTTTTGTTTGTATATCCATGAAAACTCAAAGCAATTCAGGCATCCTTTCTTACAGTAGTATAGGATTATGGGGTCTATTGCTTGATTTACATTTATTATTTTATCCTGCTCTTCAGACAAGCAATAAACTTACTTTGGTACAATCACTAATAATGTGACCAAGTATTCTGAATCAAGTACAAAGTCCTCTTTCTTTACAATATCAGCAAGGCTTCTGGTTAGCAAGCTTCCTCTGTAGAGAAACAAA
Source organism: Aythya fuligula (assembly GCF_009819795.1). Taxonomy (NCBI): domain Eukaryota; kingdom Metazoa; phylum Chordata; class Aves; order Anseriformes; family Anatidae; genus Aythya; species Aythya fuligula. The sequence goes on along the minus strand of NC_045560.1, from coordinate 138,607,959 downwards.
GACAATCAGAGCAAACACCTTTAAGAATTGAGCTGGTATAGACAACAGTTTCTATTGCTTGAAAGTGTAACATATTTCATTCAAGCATTCAGTATGGCAGAGCAAACAAAGTGTCCTTACATGAATGTTATATATACAAAAGTTTTTATCAGTAGCTCACTACTTTTTAATCAGTAGCCCACTCAGTGCTGAGTGTCATTTCCATATTCCCCAAACTCTGAACTCTTTTTAAAAGTGATCCAAGACCACAAGAACCATTAATTCACTCGGAAGGCCAGTATATGGAACCTCAGTTACAACCAAGCTACTGCAGACCAACATACAGAACCCCAATGAAAATTTAAAGCAGCAGCACGTTGCCTTATTCTCAAAAGAACAAGAACCTACACAGATTTAATGGGGCTTAGCCGACAGATTACCACGGCTTAACAAGGAACTTATGGCTCCCTCATGAAACAGCTATCGTTATTCTGACCCACAGACCTGAATGAGCCACCAAGCTTTTACCATTAACGATAATGGCAGGGCTGAGTCAAATTAATCAACCATATTTGGACAGAACTGCTGTGTCTCGACTACTTATCATGTGTACATGACAAGGCAGCATGCGGTCCTCTTTTAATTTATCATCACTTGCATGTATGCAACAGCTGTCTCTCTGCTGGTTGCTTTTGAGGGAAGAACCCCAATTAATATAGATATGTTTAGAGCACAAATTGGAATGAAGGGGAAAACTTCACTGTTTAGCCAGACATTTAAGTAGCAGTGTTAGACACCGCTTTAACAGCAAGCTTCTCTTGAGGGCTTCAGCAATTTATACAGTTTGTACATGCTTTTGTGTATTTCACTATCACTTGCCAATCACAAATGAGTTATTACCAGAAAGTCAGCTGGCAATAAGCATCCTTCTATTGCATATACTACTCAAGATTGATAAATGCCTCAAAAACACATCAAGCTTAGAGCCAGTACCTCTTCACATATTACTAAGTTTTCACGGTTAGAAAGTTTTCCTGCATTGCATTAACAAAAAAATTAAATGTGACTTACGCATTCTTTCTTTCCAAATTCTGAAGATTCCCTTTTAGATTATTGTATGCCGAGGCTCTTGCTTTAAGATCATTGTCAATCTGGTTTACTCCCTTGAAGATCAAAAAAGCATCTAAAGAACTGAGTTTTTAAATGATTTCTTAATTTCAAAGCTTAGATCTTTCATCTGCTATCAAGAACTTGATGAAAAATACACAAGCTAAAACGCTTATTTCTCTAAGGCTTAACAAGCTTCCCTCAAGACTCAAAATTTTAGGTTAGAATTCCAATAAAGGAAAATGAACCAATAATAAGAATTACACATCCTCTTCTGGTATCAACCGGACATGCTACTGCACCGAGCTGATCAACTCCACCAGCTTGAGGTCGCCACCTGCACTTATTGAAGTTTACCTTCACACTGTGATACAAATTTACTGGTTAACACTGGCTAACCTGTCCTTCAGCTGGTTTTCACACTTTCCTCTCAAGAGTTTCAGTGGCAAAAATGATGGTATAGTCTTATGAGCAGCAAATCAAGCATGAAGTATTGCAAACCAACAATGCTTTTCATAATCTACAACTTAAGATGAGACTCTGCTGCACTGTATTTGCTTATTACACGTTTTTTCTTGCACTTTTCCTTGATATAAATAGCCTTGCTCACTCTGAAAGATAAGAGTATCAACTAAATGCATTACCTATCTGATTCCAAATGGCTGCTATTTACAATTCTAAGTATTACCACTTTTTTCTGAAGTTATTTCCAATTTTGTACACTTTCAAAGAAAAATAGAAATTCTACCACCATTTGCCTTCATCAAGTCACCTGCTGCTGGTTTATATTGGCAATGGTTTACACATATACAGGAAAATCTATTTTACAGATATTTTCAGTTTATATACTTAAGAATGTCTGGAATTGCACAGGGCCAGCTTCAGGGTAGACACAAACAGTATTTCAGACAAAAAATGCATTTGTCTATTTAAGTATTAATAGCATTCTCCATTTTATGACTCTGGTACCCTTTGATCATCTTCAAAACTCTTATATTAAAATTGTAACTATTTCACTGTTCAGACTGACTTATATTTGGCTTGCCATTCCTCCTCAAGTAAGCCACCTTTCTCAAACACATCCTCCAGGCTTAATTGGAATAACTGCAAAAATAGTTAATTCCCAGTTAGGCTGTTTGGCAGCAAGTTGGAAAACACAAAACAAAGTAATAAATAGTTCTCAAATATCCACTCATACTTCTATCAGCCTATACAATGAATTATTTTTAAAATATCAATGTATTTAGCTAACAGTTGGGTAGCTGTAAGAACTTGGTGCAGCATTGCTCTGGCATTATACCACTGCCTACTCTCTCCTCCACCACAGTAAGTAGGTACAAGTACGTGAGAATTGCCAGGGGCACATATCTGAGCATGTAGTTAAGAAACTCTCCTTTTAATTGTGCCCTGGCTGTTGACAAAACATTCTGCTGGCGTACACCACTTCAGGATACTACAAACAGCACTTCAACTTGGGTATCCAGATTTTATTTTTACAAAATATATCTTTCTTAACAGCTACACCACTTTGTTATACAGCGACCTTGTTTATGGTAACACACAAGCACACCTGTCTGCACCAGGAAGAAGTTGTTAAAAGCACGAGCATCCCGGCAGGAAAAAAAAACTTTGAGTATTTCACAACGCGCATAAAATAACTCAAGCAAAAATGTTTTATAAAACAAACGACCTTACCTTTGCAATAATTTCTGAAATATTCTTCAAGGATTGCTTGATCGGATATTTGGCCATATCCCACTGGAACCTTGTGATATAGGTGACCAAGTCAACTAAAATTTTGAAGAGGGACTTTGTTAAGACAGACAATAAGAGGACTGATTTAGGAGTACTGTAACAGAAGAGTACTATAACAGCCTGTTGTAGACCTTCACATGTATGTACCCTGTTGCTTAAGAAATCTGAAAATAAGCTACCAAAATCTTAAGTTTTCTGTGACCTCTGCCTTCAGATATTGGTATCTCTCCATCTTTGTAGACCCAAAAATGGTATTTACTAGTAACTATGATGGCTGGAGAAACACAGACAAAATCAGCCATTATTTTGCTTCGTATGAAAAATGGCTGGGAGAAGGCAGGGTTACGACTGTTACATGGCTCACCTGAAGCAGCAGTTTTGTAAAACTACAGGAGAGACTACCCTGAGCCCTTCTCTTAGAATAATTGCGTTAATTGCTGCATTTGTTTTCATGTTTCCATTCATACTAACCTCTCTCCAACACACCTTACAAAAAATCATCTGTATTCAGATGACAGACCAGTACAAAAAATGTTTTCAATGACCAGTAACAGCCATTTCTATGCTCCACCCAAAACTTCTGACAACAGCCTTAAAGGATCAAAAGGCTTCTACAAGTGAGTATTTAATATGCAGATCTGTAATTTCTCGCTATTTTGGATTCTATCATTCCTTTCAGGATAAATAACCCATGGGAAAACATATTTCCATACCTAAACTAGGCTTTGAGAACATCAAACAGAAGCAGCATTAAGTGTGTGTCTGGATCACCGCCTTCCCTCCTACCGCTCTTAGGATGTGCATATTATGGTTAACACTTTACCTCCATTAGCCAGAAGATTTTCCTGAACTTTATCTTTACTATCTTCCAGAACATCAGCCATATACTGGGCCACCTTCTTCACAACGCTGAAAAATGAAAGATAAAGCTAATAAAAAAAGAAAAAAAAATGCCATTTTGAGAAACACTATTCCTAAAACTCATCTGAAATTGTCTGGAAATTAAGAGATTGGATCAGGTATAAAACATTGAACGCTTTACACATAAGCTTTTCAAGAGTACCAACTGGGCTTGCTATCTGAAAGAGACCAATTCAAACACATCTCAATTTATTTAAATCATTCTCAAGCACTGCTCTCATCGGTTCTCAACAGGCTGAAGATACTTCCCTTGCCTCCAGGGAACAAAGGTTGACACTTCCAAATGTAATCCCACTATACTCCAAATTTTTCCCCCCCTCCTTTTCTTCTTTCAAATCTGTGGCTGTTTCAAAATCCTAACCCCATTCTCAAAATATGTAGTGAGGTAGAAACCATCAATAATAAAAATTAAACGCAAGGCAACTGTGACAACGAAAAATTAAAGAAAACCAAAGAGCTATAGAGAAATCCCAGCCCAAAGCCCTCATGAGATCTGAGGCATAAGACCTGCCTTCTCCACCAAAAAAGCTAATGTTTAACATTACTCACATGTGCCATGCCAAACATTTTCCTATTCTGTTTAAAAACAACTACTTAATACTTCTCTCCTTGAAACAGAAGATAGCTCCACAAGTTCTGGCTGTGTTATATTAGCTCAAAAATCACTTTCAAAGGACCATTAGCTTCTTCAAGATAAACGTCCTTTGCATTTACATTTTGATGCTGTGTAATCATCAAAGTGGGTTAAGGAACATGTTACCTTCCTGAAGCCTGTAAACAGTACTCTAACTTGCTAAGATGCATTTTACTGCATCTCACCATCACTTCCTGCAGCTGCCATGCTCAATTCTGACCAGCTCTCCAGAATCTGGCACCACACAGCACTACTACAGGGAGAACTTGGGGAGATGATGAAGGGAGAACCTTCATCCATGTCCCACTATTCCATGAGAAGCATCTCCCCCAAGCACAGATACTAGGAAAAACATCAGCTTAGCCTACTGAAATTGGCTTGTTGACTGCATACAAAGGATCACTATGAAACCTAAAAAGTTTGAAAACAGCCCGTGAATCATTAAGGATTGGCAAAGCATCGTATCAGTGTTCAAATATTATACATGCTAGTAAAAATAAACTGTTACCTCTCCACAAATGCATCCAGTTTAGCCAGCTCATCTGACAGACCAACTAAAACATCCAGCGTCCCAACCTAGAAGGAAAAATCAAAATGCATTAGCAACTGCATACAAACCTAGAAAAAGAAAACACCCCTAAAAGAGTTTAACTACATACACAGAAGCCAGACTATTCCCCGTGGTATATAAATTTAAGGTATGCTCAAACTCTGCCCCCTTTAGGAATAATTTTAGTTCACGGGAAATAAAAAGAGTAGAAACAAAACCAATTGTTAATAACCCTAGTAGGCTACATGAGTTTTCTGCAATAACTTTACTAAATACTGTAGGCACCCTATAGGTTGAAGGTCATCCTAACTCACATCCACGGAGCTCCTGGGAAGAGACTGACACCGATTGGATTAGTAGATGTAAGAAGAGGGGCTACATCTCCTGAAATAACTCAGGATGGTCTAAAGATGAATGATAACTTACAGCAGATGGAAGATGCTCTAAGACAGCGTGTGCTCTGGGCCTGTTCCCTAGTGGAGGCAGAATGAGGCAGCGTGCCACCTGAACTTGAACCATTCTGTAGGCAGATAGGGGTGGCATTTTTTCCCCTTCATTTTGATAATCTCTCACTTACAAAGCATTGAACTGAGCTCACAATTTTTTTTCTTCAAGACACGTTCTGGTGTCAGACCTTATCTTGATGAAACACTGTCTTCTACCTTTTCTATAGCTTGATAGTTGCAGTTAACCAAGAGAAACTGCTTTCAGATTTTGTTTCTCTTCCCTTCTCACTGTAATAGTTCAAATGGTTTCCTTCCTATTTTCTATAACACACACTGGCTGGTCACACTGAAATGCTCTCAGTTGGATGGAGACAATTGCTACTTCTGGACACAGAAAAAGCAGGAGCTGTTTGGTCATCTGCCCTATTTTAAATCAAGCCATTTCATTGCATCGCAGCCAGCAAAGCAGCAGCAGACACTTCAGAAGTGTAAGAAAAAAAAAAAAAGAAAGAAAACCATGTCATCTGAATACTCAGATCACAAATCTCCATTTGCACCTTAATTTCCAAAGCTGATTTTCTTCTCCTGCTTACTGCTAGCAGTATGAGACCCCAATTGCTTCCTGTGGGAAAAAACTGCTTTATTTGCTGAAAGAACACAATTCAATGAACCTTTAAACCTTACAGTATGAGAAATTTTTATAATTCCAGAGAAAAGATAACTGATTGTTTAAATTAATGTTTTGATCCACAAATACTCAACAAAATGCATCAGCTGCTTTCTCTAAAAAGTCTGCAAGTATTCATCACCTGCAGTTTTAGTCTAAAGAAACAAACATGATGCCAAACAAACACTTCTTAGGACATGACAGGGGGCTTACGTACCTTCAGGTCTGGAATATTGAACTTCGAATTAGTAGAAAGATTGTTATTTTTTGTGGTCGCTGCGTGTAGTTTCTCCCATGTCTGTTGACAAGTTTTTTCCCCAGGAGCAGAAATCAGCCAGAACTCGGTCATTTTTGTCTCTTATCGTGATGCTTTCTGCTTCTGAAGACAGGGGCAAGATGCTAGTAGGAGAAAGGAAGTGGGATGGAAGAAAAAATATCTGCCATTAGTTTAGGATTGAAAGCTTTGCCTGAAGAAAAATCATCCTATTCCATGTAATTGAAGTGCTGTCCTAGCCACTGGAAGACATTCTACCGAGAGTATCACATGGTTCCAAATTCACTTTTTCCTATCTCCCAAATCACATTTGCACAGTTGCAGAGTATTTTTAAACTGCCCATCCTGCAAGTTAAAGGCTGAGCTTGCAACATTAACATCTGCAACTCCACAGAAGATTATAAGCAACCTAACTGAAAATAAATCTGATAACACAAGACCCAAATCACGTTTTCAAAGCTCTGTGCAACCTCCAAGATCTGTGTAACAGACTGCTTTCTGAGAGAAAATGCAAGAGAAACACATTTCAGCTCTGACACTAGAGCCTTTGCAATCACTTTTCAGATCAGAACAGTATTTTGAAGTCAATTAGTACATCATTTAAATATATTTTAGGCAAACTTTGCTTAAATGAATAAACTAAGAGGGCTCTCCCAGCAGCTAAGCATTTCAACATGAAAGGGGGCTCCATTCTAGTCTCGGTACCTCTGTTGTCATTGCAGACTTTGAATAAAATTACACTAATGCTAGCATTGTTCAAGAGAACCAGCACTAAACACAGTTTATGTTACAGGGCTTGTTTAGGGAAACACTTAACTGTGTTATGGGCCTCCACTGGAGGTCTACTATCAACATTTTGGAGTGAAACAAAATTTAATTTCCTCTTATTCTGAGGACTTAGGTGCATTATCTTCCTTAACACATGCCAAGCGTTACGTTTTCCTACGCCTCGCTGAACCCTGGCCCTATAAAAGACCCGGCCAAGTTTACAGTAAACTTCACCCACGCACGGAGACAGCCCTGCAGCTCACACACACACACTCAAGTGCCTAAGCTTTAGATTGGCTTCTGCTTGGACACGATTACGCTAAGACAAGAAGAGGCTTTGGAATGGATGTTGACTAAATAAAAGGCAGAAGTTCAGGTGGCAGCAGTGAGTATCCCCGCACGAGGCAGAAGAGCTGCAGCACAGAAGTCCAAGGCTCCTGTTCAGTGAAACAGACGGAACATGGTGTTCTCATGCTTTCCACTAAAACACAAATAGACCTCCAGAAAATGTATAAAGTTTCCAGAGATTACACCAGATAAGGAAACAGTTGCTTGTTCACCATGAGTCTCATTCTCTGCACTACAGATTGGAAACAAGAAATCTAAACATCTCTCACAGGGAAAAAAAAAAAAATCTTTAATGGATCCATTGCAAAGAATAATTGGGAAACTTTAATTACTGAAAGCAATCTTTTACAGTCAGTTTTCAAGGACTGACTGTGCAGACTAAATATTGACGAGTCTACCATAAACATAACTGGCTGCAAACACCTGAGAGACTTGCAGCAAAAATTTAATCATGCTAAAAAAAAAAAAAAAAAAAAAGTGAACTAGAGAACTTCATGATTCCTTAACACCAGAGGGGAAAAAAACGAGTTGTTCAACTCAGTAACCAACATCTTTTTCTACTGCTCAAATGGAACAAGCAAAGGTGGGGCAGCTGTCACTTCCACGAATCACAAAGCTGCAGAACCCCTTTTCCCTGTTCCCGCCACCATTTTTCTCTGCCTGGCTGGTTTCCAAGAAGCTCTGTCCCACTTCACCAACCAGGGGAAGTGGGATCATCCCCATCCCAGACACCCACTCAGTGCAGCATTGTTTGAAATGGTCAGTGGGGAGGAGTACCGACACCATCAGACACATGAAAGACCAACAACCGGGCACTACTCCAGCCAGACACACTGACTAGTTTCAGCATCGTGGCTTTTCTATGGTCCCAGAAAGATTTTCAAATACATATATGGGGAAAAAAAGCTTCACAGAAAAGTTTTAAACGTTTGTTTGGATGCTTGTTCTATGTCAGGAAGATGGAGTTTGCACTCAGAACTACAGGGAACAAGGAACAAGAAGCAGAAAAAGGAGAAGTGCAAGAAAACAGTAAGAAAAACAGAAACAGCCACTAGCCAGCCAAAAATACGTATTGGCCCACTGCAAAATGAAAGCCATTACACTTAAACAGCACCAGAGGAAAAAAAAAAAAAAAAAAAAAAAAAAAAAAGCAGGAAATACCAAGGGTTCAGATCATTTAAGTATGCTGACAAGTATTTTTGTTTTTTAAACTAAACTATTATTTTATTCCCTTGAACTGGAAATAATGGAATGTAGTCTTCCGTGAGATCCACCGCTGTAGTAAACTTATTCTCTCTTTAGGTCAAGAGGTATTTGTAAGCTGTCAAGCACTGGCATCTCAGCAGCCTGCAAAACCTAAGCAGTGGTCTCATTTTGGCCTTACCAACAGAACTACATGGATAACAAGCAATTACCTGGATACTGCCCACGAATTAGCTGCACCTTGCCCCAAGAGGACTCCTCAGTGCTGTAGTTTTGGTGGTATCTTAAACTGCACCTGTAAAATGACCTGATTGCCCCCAAATTCCAGAGCAATCCATACTAGAATCTCACTGTACTAAGCACTGCCTGTATAAGGACGTAGTCCTGACTTAAACTGAAAGTCTGAAGCATTCTGTGTTGAAAACTAAGTTACATGGGAAAACAAACACAACAACAAAAGCCCACAAGTTACAACACTCTTGTGAGTTTTTTAAAACAAGCTGGCAGAAACAAATCTTGTTTAGCCTCTGGTTACCTCCTACCCCAAGAAAACCCCAAAGGGGCATTCAACATTTCAAATCCTCTTCTAACAACCCTGTGATTAGCTTCCTTTCTTTTCTCTACTTAGCTAATTATTGCAACTAAAAACTTTAACTGAAACAGAGTATCTAAGGCAAAAGCTGGGAGGATAACCCCAACAAAGAGCGCCTACCAGCCATCATCTCACCCTCCTCACTCCCAGTGAGCATTAACTGCAGTATTCCAGTCATTTTTTCCCCAGACATCCCTGCTTTTATGTGTTTTTTTTTTGATAACAAACCCGATGAAAGAACCTAGAAGAAGCAATTGGAGTGGGCAAATGAGCTTTTGTTTACACCCTGGACCTCTGTGACAGGCACTGTTTTGTAACATACTGCTGAGTGGAATTTGTCATAGGATGGTTTTGCCTAATTACTGCTGGCTATTCTTGCTATTCCAATTATTTGACATACACTCATAAAAGGGCAGAAACATTCATAAATGGACGTCCAAATTCATAAATGGCATTGTCAACAACACAGAAATACATCAACTTAAAAATATTCAGCACTATGGCACACAGTTCGTGAGCTAACTTTCATTCCATACTACACCACAGCGATCCTGAGCGAGCAGAAACCATGCTGCTAATTCTGCTGGGTCTGGTAAAGCTATCAAAAAATAAAACAATTTCTGAGATGTCATTATAAGTATATTCTCACCAATGTAAGCATGAAGTATTGCTATACGATTAAAAGAAGAAAAAAAAGAAAAAGGGGAAAACCCATTAAGCCAAGAAAATAAGAAGCAAAGCTTATAGAAAAGTCTCTCTGCAGACCAGGCTGAACCAAAGTTTAGAAGCTCTGGGAAGAGGTTCTGGAATCCTAGCTTTATATACAGCATTGGGCAAGCCACACGGGTTCTTACAAAACCTCAAGGTCATTAAGTTATTGTTTTCATACCGATCAACTGAAGCATCAGCATCTCAAATAAATAAATAAATGAAATCTTATGAGACCAGTGATGCTTTGACCCCCCTTCACCTTGCACAAAAAGTGAGACTTCCCACTTTTAAGGGCTTAATACCACAAATCCCTCAGAACACCCTTTCTGTCATTCTAGGTTGAAGAGCTGAGCGGCGTCCCACTGAATTCCTCTTGACGCCTTCCCATAAACATGCCTGCAACACGATTTTGAAGCGCAATAAGGGCTTCCACGAGCCCTCAGACAGCGTTTTATGTAACACCAACACTGCCGGGGCGTTCTGCTAGGCGAATAGATGCCACTCATCTACATCTACACGCTGTTCTTGGCACATCGCGCCCCTGGAAGCTTTTCCGCTGAAGCCCCTAGGTTTGAACTGCAGCTACTCCAACACCTGAAATAGGTTTGACATGTTATTTTGAACAGATGTCGCATTTCTAGCCATAATTAACAGGGTTTAATTTCTGTATCGTTTAGAGAGGCGGACAGGAGGAGGCAAAGGGCCCTCAGACACCAAAGCTCCCAGGCAGCACGCCCTGACGCGCCCCACAGAGCCTCCAAGCGACCCCTTTCGGCTCGGACACACACACCCCGCGATGCCAGGACGGGATTTGCACTGCAGCTCCCCAGAGCGGCGGCGGGGCTGAGGCAGGGCTGAGGCAGTGCCCGCGGCCTGCGCCCGCACCCAGCGCCCAGCCCCCAGCCGCCATCTTCCCCCCAGCCCTACCCCCAAAAACCCCCCCTGCCGCCGGCCTCTCGCCCTCCACCCCCCCAAAATCCCCTCCCGGTGAGGCAGCCGGGCCCGAGGCCTCCCCTTCAGCCCTCCCCGGTGCCACAGGCCGCGGGAGGAGCCGCGGGGGAGCCCCAAAACCTCGGCACCCCCCAGTTCTTCCTCTCCCCCCCCCCCCCCGCCGCCCTCCTCCTCCTCACCGGCGGCCGCGGCCCCGTCACGGCGCCATCCCGCCCAACCGCCCCGCGTCACGTGACCGCCGCGGCGCCGGTCACGAGGAGAGGGGGAGAGGGGAGGGGAGGGGAGGGGAGGGGCGGGGCGGGCTCAGAGAGCGAGGGTCGTGGGTTCGAGACCCGCCTCGGCCCCCGCGGGTTTTGGGGTTGGGGGGGTGAAGGAGGGGAATGGATGGGACGGGGAGAGGTTGGCTTTTCCTGCTGGAAAATAGAATTGGTGAACGCATCGGCGCTGTTTAGGGAGAAAAGCCTGAAGTTTGCGTGTTTGTTTGTTTTTTTTTTTACCCGTAGCCCTGTGGTTGGCTTGCGGTGTGGGGTGACCGGAGGCAGGGGGTCACAGCCCGAGAGACCCCAAGCCACGTACGGGTCAGGGTGGCCTTGGCTGCTGACAGGCGTTACATAGGGTCACAGAATGGTTTGGGTTGGAAGGGACCTTAAAGATCATCTGATTCCAGCCCCCTGCCATGGGCAGGGACACCTCCCACCAGCCCAGGCTACCCAAAGCCCCATCCAGCCTGGCCTTGAGCACCTCCAGGGATGGGGCATCCACAGCTTCTCTGGGCAGCCTGTGCCAGGGCCTCACCACCATCAGAGTAAAAAGTTTCTTCCTCATGTATAACCTAAATCTATGCTCTTTTAGTTTAAAGCCATTCCCCCTTGCCCTATCCCTACACCCCCTGACACAGAGTCCCTCCCCAGCTGTCCTGCAGCCCCCTTTAGGCACTGGCAGGCCGCTGTAAGCTCTGCCCGGGGCCTTCTCTTCTCCAGGGTGAACAACCCCAGCTCGCTCAGCCTGTTCTCATAGGAGAGGGGCTCCAGCCCTCATTTCTCATTTCATCCTCATTCCTCTGGACCCATCGTTCTAGCACTTCCATACCCTTAAATATCATCATGTTTTTAGGACAGAGAAGGCTACTTGGGTTTGAAACCCTATGGGTTCATTCCTGCTGTGTTTGTCAGGCTGTATCAGGTAAACTCTTGGAAAGCAGTCTTGGAAAATGTGATGGCAGCTCACTGATCAATACTGCCAGTATGTGTGTACTTAAATGCTTTATTGCTATCGATCTTCAGTGAAAGAGTGGGGAAAGAAGACAATATGCAGGCAGGTGGAGAGTGGGAAAAGACGGATTTAGAAAGAAACTGTTGCAGTTTTATTTTGGCACTAAAACTCCCGTTTCTTACTTTGCACTGTAATGTCTAAGTGAAAAATACCAGGCTGAAAATTGCTGTATTATTAGAGAAGTCAATTCCTTTTATTGTTTGAAACTGCTTACCATCTTAATTCACAGTATTATTTGGAGAAAGCAGGAACCAAGCACAAAAAGCCAACTACTGCGGTGGTTTTTTGGTTTTGGTGAACCAAGCAATTCTTTCATTATTTTATTTTATTTTTTTTCAACTGGGCACAATTTAGCACAAGCCTATAGCCATAGGTGGACTGTGGGGAACTTCCACTGGCAGCACAGAGAAGGCACAGATGTGATAGCAGATACCAAAAAGGTGACTTCACAGAGTCCCAGCCCAGCAGAGTATGTGCTTTCGTGCCTCTGGGAGCAACTCCAGGCCTCCAGTCTAGTGGTGATTCAAAGATCGAAGCCGAAATTCCTTTAAGTGGTATATTCTTTATTGCAGCGCTGGATGCACGGGGGATCTCTCCACCTATCGTGCATACCCAAAGCGGAAAGCAGTCTTGAATTTATACAATCAATCTATCAATATTCTACAAGCGCCTATACATATGCATTACCTATCCCCGCCTTCCCTCGCTTCTCATGCTAATTAGCCTTTTGGCACCTTGCGCCTGCGTAGAGCCTTCCAAGAATTGTGGGCAGGGGTCTTTGGGACGTGGGCAGGGGTCTTTGGGAGGAAGACCCCGAGTCTTCCTCACAGTGTACTTTTCACCTTTGGTCAAGAATCTGCTGAATTGGCATGTTTCTTAATTGCGAGAGCAGGTTGTTGCCAATTCTTCCGTTTGTTGTATCTTTATAATGAATTCCAATGTCCAGTTTTGAGATTTATAGTCCTTACGTTTGTTTCTCTGTCCGTCTGCCGCTTCCTTATCATGAGTTTCAGTGTCTTGTTTCGAGATATACAGTCCATGTCTGGGGATTGTCCTTGCCTCCCCAATACCTCCCCAATACCTCCTTAATCAATCCCCCCTTTTCTTTTCCCATGCAAATTCTTTTGCATCAGATACTTTCATTATTTACAGTAACACAACAAAGCAGGCATCTAAACAACATGCACACAAATATTCCTAACCCTACTAATGCGATTAGAGCAATGAACACTTGTTTCAACCATTGAAAATTGGGCAACCAGGAGGTTAACTTATTCCATATTTCACTAAAACTCCATGAAAGATCATCTTTACTGATCTCATGTAGGACCCTTGTCTGCTTCCATATTTCTTCCAGGTTGGTAGAGATCCTTCCACTCTGATCTACATACATACAACAACTTGTGTTTATTACTGTACAGACTCCCCCTTGAGTGGCCAGTAACAAGTCTAGGGTCATCCGATTTTGTAATACTATCTGTGATAAACTAGATATCTCTTCTTGTTGAGCCTTTATAGCATACAGAATTTTGTTTTCTAACTTCTCTATAATTGCAGAAATATTAACTATTGCCTTTTCCAATTCACTCACTCCTAACCATGTGATAAACCATCACACAAAACTATGAAAAGGGGTGTGTCTCTCTACCATTGTATTGTTAATTTTTCATCTGATTCTCCGGATATGATTTCTCAAGTAACCTCGAGGCACTACATCATGTACTGTCATATTGGGGACTACCGCTCCAAGAGTGCAAGTTCCCTTCCAATTCTCAGGCAAGACCTTACAGGCTGTATCATTGCATAGCCAATACCACCCTTTTCCTTCTGGTACTGGCCAGCTGGTTGAATTTGCCCAGCCGCTAGTCGTACTAATATCAATTGTTCGATTACAAGATGTCTGATTTCCCACATAAGTAGTATCCGTATTTATACAATCCTATTTCCCCATACCCCTAGGTGGGTTACACCTTTGTACACATACATAGTAAGATTCCAACAGCACAAAGCTATTCACTTCTAGTTCCAAAACTTCTTAATATTTTCGACCCCAAGATGTGTTTTCCCACAAATTAGTCCAAGATAAGTTTGCAGGCGAGGGAATCCCGATTAACGATACACCCTTATTCCCATGCTGTGGCAGATGGGTGCATACCCAACAGTTCGTCTTATTAGTTACTTGAGAAATTGTTTGTATTAAGGTCAGGTGTAAGTTCTCATACCAAGTTGCCCACCCCGAATCTGAGAACCGCACCCCTGCAATCATTAGGATCTGGAAAACCGTAATTTTGTTGGTCCAATTGGAGTGGTGGTCTATATCCTCGCCGGGACCTTCTTCACCCTTGAATTGTGGATCCAAGCTGCTTGCTTCTTAATCTTAATGGCGGTGTGTGTTGTCAGTAACACTTGGTATGGTCCCATCCACTTTCCTTCCATTTTTCCTGTAGGGGTTGTCCTGAAAAAGTCTTTATATATATATAATTCCCGAGCTTAAAGGGGTGGATTGGTTGATCCAACCCTCTAGCCCTGGTCCCTAAAACAAATTTATGTACTTTATTTAATTGTTTCTGAAGTTCAGTTATATAAGCATATAAATATTCTGATCCTAACTGCGTTAGGTCCTCTCCACTAAATAGAAATTGCTATGGCCTTCCATATAAGATTTTGAAGGGACTCAAATTCCCTTTTATTCTAGGTTTAACTCTAATTCCAAGTAATGCTAAAGGGAGGGATTGAGGCCATGACAAATTAGCTTCTTATCCAATTTTAGCTATTTATTGTTTAATTAAATGGTTCATTTTTTCTACCTGTCCACTTGCCTGTGGTCTATAAGGAGTATGCAGTTGCCAATCTATCTTTAGAATCTTACTTATCTGTTGTACCACTTGTGCACAAAAATGTGAAACTCTATCAGAAGACATTGCTACTAGAATCCCAAAACATGGTATTATTTCATTTAACAAGACTTTAACCACTTCTCTTGCTTTGTTTGTTCGACAGGGAAAGGCTTCAGGCCTTCCTGAAAACGTGTCAGTCAGAACCAGTAATAATGATATCCCCCTTTTCTAGGGAGTTCTGAAAAATCAATTTGCCACTGTTGCCCCGAATAATTTCCTTTACCGATTATTCCAAATTTTATTCTATTCTTGGTATTGGGGTTACATTGTTGAGTTACTTGTTTTATCATATCGTCCCACTAATGTCTGACTCAGGCTCTTATGCAGTGTGCCAGCTCCCCAATGCGTTTTATTGTGTTCTGTAAGAACTATGGGCCATGTCAAACTAGAGGGTATTACTATGTGGTTATCTTTTATAATTTGGATATAGTTTGGATTTTACCGTCTGGTATCAAAGACAATGCCTTCACCTCAGTTATTTCAGCTGCCTGCTTAGCCTCTGCCAATCGATTTCCAATTTCAAAATCGGTGTTCCCCTTTTGGTGTCCCTGACAATGCATGATAGCTACCTTTTCTGGTTGTTTTACAGCCTCTAACAATTTTAAAATTTCTTCAGCATACTTTGTGTTTTCACTGAGCGGTCAGCAATCCATGTTCTTTCCAAATTGCTCCATGAGCATGTACCACGCCGAATGTATATTTAGAATCTGTCCAAATATTTACCCTTTTTCCCGCTACCAGTTCCAATGCTCTCGTGAGAGCAACTATCTCCGCCTTTTGAGCTGATGTTCCAGGGGGTAAAGGCTTAGACTCGATTACCTGCTGAGTAGTTGTTATAGCATATCCAGCTTTATGTTGTCTTTGCATAACAAAACTGCTCCCATCCGTGAACCAAGTTTCTTCCGCATCTTCCATGGGCTCCTCCTTAAGGTCTGGTCGGCTGGAATACACAGTCTCTATAGTTTCTAAACAATCGTGAATCACAGGTTGTGCTGGAGCATCACTAAGAAAAGAGGCTAGATTCACAATATTAGTTATCACAATTTCCACGTTGTCCTGTTCTACCAATATTGCTTGATATTTCAAAATCATCAATTCTTGTTTAAGTTGTTTAAAGACTTTTTGTGCTTCTCCAGTCCAGACTAACTTTGACTGGTTAATCTTTATCAATTCACATAGAGGCTTTACCAATAGTCCATAATTATAAATCCAAAGGCGACACCAACCTGTCATTCCTAAAAAGCTTTGTAGTTCCTTTACCATTTGAGGTTCTGGAGTCTGGCAAATGACTTCCTTATGTTCAGTTCCTAGTTCTCGTTGTCCTTCCGAAATGTCAAATCCCAGATAGGTCACACTTTGTTGAGCCAGCTGGACTTTCTGTCAAGAGACTTGATATCCATTTAAACCCAGAAAATTAAGACGACTTATAGTCCATTGAATACAACTCCCTTTAGTCTCGGTAGCTATTAAGAGATCATCTACATATTGTAACAAAGCACCTTCAGTGTCCGGAGGCATCCATGTTTCGAGTTCCCTTGCTAATTGGTTTCCAAAAATAGTGGGGCTATTCTTGAATCCTTGAGGTAGTAATGTCCACGTAAGCTGCGTCTTTCTGCCTGAATCGGGATTTTCCCATTCAAAGGCGAATAGGTTTTGGCTTTCTGTGGCTAAGCCTAGGCAGAAGAAGGCATCTTTTAAATCCAGTACGGTAAACCAGACTTGACTATTCTTTAATTTAGTCAGCAAAGTATAAGGGTTTGCCACTACTGGATGTATATCCTCAGTGATTTTATTTATGGCCCTCAAATCCTGAACTAGCCTATAGCTTTTTCATCTGCCTTTTTAATTGGCAATATGGGTGCATTGTATTCTGATTCGCATTCAATCAATAATCCATACTGTAAAAATTTATTAATTATCTCTTTAATTCCTTTCCTATCTTCTATCCTCAAAGGATATTACTTAACCTTAACGGGTTTCTCTCCTGGCTTTAATTTAATAATTATTAAGGTCACATTTTTAGCTCTTCCAGGGATTTCAGTAGCCCAAACTCCTGGACATACTTGATCTGTGATCTCTAAAGGTATTTCACTTTTAGGGTCAGTTTGTATTAGTGCCAAGCTTAACACATTTATTAGTTGTTTTTCTCCTATTCTTAATTCCATTTTCCCTTTTTCAAAGACAATTTCTGCTCCTACTTGCTCTAATAAATCCCTACCTAAGAGTGCCCATGAGGAGCTAGGCATAGATAAAAATCTGTGTATGCCCCATTGTTTCCCTAACTTGTACTTCAAAGGTTCACAAAAATAAGTCTTTTCGGTTACACCTTGTCCTGGTTTCAGTTAGAACAGAGTTAATTTTCTTCCTAGTAGCTGGTAGAATGCTGTGTTTTGGCTTAGGATGAGAACAGTGCTGATAACACCCTGATGTTTTAATTGTTGCAGAGCAGTGCTTATACCAAGCCAAAGACATCTCAGCTTCTTGCTCTGTCCTGCCAACAGGCAGGCTGGGGGTGCAGTAAGAGCTGGCAAGGGACAGACCCAGGACAGGTGACCCAAACTAGCCAAAGGGGTATTCCATAGCATCTGACGTCAGGCTAAACAATACATAGGGGTGGCTAGCCACGGGGAGGGGGCCGGACTGCTCGGGGTTAGGCTGGGCATCGGTCAGCGGGTGGTGAGCAATTGCATTGTGCATCACTTGTTTGTACATATTATTAGTAGTGGTACTATTATCATCATTGTATTATTATTATTATTATTATTATTATTATTTTGTCTTATTAAACTGTCTTTATCTCAACTCACAGGCTTCACTTTCCATTTCTCTCCCCCGTCCCAGAGAGGGAGGGGGAGGGTGAGCAAACGGCTGCGTGGTGTTTAGCTGCCGGCCGGGTTAAACCACGACACATCTTTTACCCTAACATAATAATTCTGTGAAGGCATTAATGCTTGATTTAGAACTGAATACGTTGCCCCATATCAATAAGAAATTTCACTTCCATTCCTCCCCTAGCTTCATTATAACCAGCGGAGGTACTAGGGTAGATTCCCCAGGTCCCCGTTATTCCTGTTGAAATCAGGGGTCTATTATCCTAGGAAAAGGCTAGTCAATTTGTCCTCCGAAGCCAGGTCCAAACCGTTTTGTTTTATTTATTTATTTATTTATTTATTTATTTATTTATTTATTTATTTTCATTACATTTCAGAGTTGGTCCAAAAATTCCATAGGGCTTTCTTTTAGACCTTGTTGGAAGCATATTCTCAATTCCCAATTCATCCAGATTTTAGTATTTACTTAACCGTTCATAATTTTCAGGATGATTCGGGTCTTAGTGGGGGTCGGTCAGGGGAATGCAATTGTCCACAGTTCCCTGAGCGGTCCCATCGGCAATCTGAGCTCGCACATGAACTCAGGTTGTTTTAAGAGTTAACTGGTTTTCTGTTTCTGTGACAACTCTCTCGGACCCATCATGGTCCCTTTGCCCTAAAGGGCTAACACCCGGGATTTTAAGATCTCTGCCTCGGGCAGAGGCAGAACTATTAACATTCCTACATCCTCTTTCCCTGCTCATTCAACTTCAAACACCTTTAACACTTTCAACAACCCTTTTAACACTTCCTTTATCTTTCTCCAGCCTGTACTTCTCTAATGCCATCATCAAAGGCTCAGTCAGGGGCCAACTTAATTCCGTACCTTTTCCCACCAAGATGCTGAAACATCAGTATACAACATTTCATCCTGTTCTGCTTCTCAAAAAACAACATTAACTGTAGCAAAATATTATAGTTTAAAGTTCCATTTAGGGGCCACTCTTCTCCACATTCCAGCTTATAAAGCAGCCACCACTGATTACGATATTTTATCAATGTTTTCCTGTTCACACTTCCACCGGCAGATCCTCCAATATCCTTCCAGTGACTTAAAACACATCCTAACACACTTTTCTTTAAAATTTCACTGCTTGTTTGCCCCCCCATTTTCCAGTTTACACTTTCAGAATACACATGTTACTTGCAAAAGCGTATCACAAAACGTATCACTCACAAAAATACGGGCACGCATTATCTTTCAGTAGCGATGTCACAAAACTACTATTACCAGCAATATTGCCAAAATCACAATAACAATAGTCAGAGTCAAATTCCACATGCGATAAGTCAGAAAACCGAACTGTGTAACACCGTAACGATATCTTTCTTATAACAATGCCACGAACCTACTATTACCACCAGGAAAATAGCCAAAATCGCAGTAACAATAACCAGAGTTAAATACCATACTCCATGAGTCAGAAAACCGAAATAGACAACACAATTCCAGATGGACCTTAAAGCGAGCTCTTTCCTTAAGGTCCCCAAATATACTTATGGTGCTTACCACAAAGTATATACCAAACACTGCCTCGCAGAAGATCACCTTCTGACTTACAGACAGTTCCAGATACAGATGGACCCCAAGGTCCCCAGATATACTTGTGGTACTAACCACAAAGTATATACCAAATACTGTCCTGCAGAAGTCACCTTCCGACTTACTGGACAGTCCCAGATGACCGGTCTACCAGAAAACCAAACCAGAATAAAGAATATACTCACTTACAATGATGGGGTCCTTGTCTGCCTCCACAGTGATCCGGTGAGTCGAGGAGTCCCTCCGGGAAATCCCGGGGGTACCCTAGGGAGTCCTGTCCCCAGCGGGTCCTGCGGTCCGGCAGAGAGGTCGTCCCATCTGGGGTGCCAGATTGATTCAAAGATCGAAGCCGAAATTCCTTTAAGTGGTATATTCTTTATTGCAGCGCTGGATGCACGGGGGATCTCTCCACCTATCGTGCATACCCAAAGCGGAAAGCAGTCTTGAATTTATACAATCAATCTATCAATATTCTACAAGCGCCTATACATATGCATTACCTATCCCCGCCTTCCCTCGCTTCTCATGCTAATTAGCCTTTTGGCACCTTGCGCCTGCGTAGAGCCTTCCAAGAATTGTGGGCAGGGGTCTTTGGGACGTGGGCAGGGGTCTTTGGGAGGAAGACCCCGAGTCTTCCTCACAGTGTACTTTTCACCTTTGGTCAAGAATCTGCTGAATTGGCATGTTTCTTAATTGCGAGAGCAGGTTGTTGCCAATTCTTCCGTTTGTTGTATCTTTATAATGAATTCCAATGTCCAGTTTTGAGATTTATAGTCCTTACGTTTGTTTCTCTGTCCGTCTGCCGCTTCCTTATCATGAGTTTCAGTGTCTTGTTTCGAGATATACAGTCCATGTCTGGGGATTGTCCTTGCCTCCCCAATACCTCCCCAATACCTCCTTAATCAGTGGTCTTCTCCCCGGTAAGTATTTATAGATCTAGCTGTTCCAGACTTCGCTTAGTCAAGCTCAAAGCATGAATGTTGTTAAACAACAACTGATGGGGCTAGTGAGTCTTCCCGTAGCCATTCATGTTGTTCTTCAGCCACCGGAGGCTTCTAAAAATATTTCCATCGCCGAACTGCCCACAGCCATTCATAATATCCTAGACATGCTCCTACTGGTACAATTTTGTTAGAGAAATATTTTTCATACCAGTATTAAAAAAAGCACACTCTTAAAATAATTTAGTAAGGAAGAAACTTACTCACATTAAAAGTGTGCAAACTAATTTTTAAATACCTGCATTCCAAATTCCATCAAAAAATATTTCTTAATGGCTCAATTATTAACATTCAATCAGTTTTCAGTGGAAATTATTGTAAAACCTAGCAACAGGCACACTTTCTCATTATTATTACAAGCTATTTCCTGTAAATGTAGCAATATATGCCATATAGCAACACCAACCAGCAAATGCAAGTCATTAGCTATGTTATTTTTGGAACGAGATAAGATTTTTGAGTGATCCATAGCTCCAAGCTATCAGACGGAAACTTGGCATTATCCTCTATAAATAAACATAGTAGTTAGTAAATGATACTATAAAGTACTTAACAGAGGAATAGAAAGCATTTCTGACCTGCGCGATGACAACTGGCTTGTAAAACTGCAGGAGGGGATTCTGAGGACAAGTGCCTAGAAACTGCCACTGCCTAATGTGGCTGTTTTTATAAAACTATCTGTGATTTCATTAATTAAGATCAAAGAGGTACAAAGCAGGCATATAGGCAACCTGTGACGCTTCACTAGAAAACAAACAACATCAACAGTGGAAAAAAGAATTAACAGAAATGAAATAATCAGGATATTAGCACCCTCAGACTAAACACACAGTAAGAATGAACTTCAACATGGTCTTTAAGCAACCTGTCAGTGAGAAACCTAATTGTAAATGCTGTCATGGAGAATACTGCAAAGGAATATTTAGCACCAGAGCTGCTACGATATGAGTAGCTGTATGATAGATTAAACAGATATGTTTGCTAATATTTTTATAAACATACTTATCCATATCATTGCTCCATCTGGCCTGACAAGGATATTTTTATGAAGACTCACAAGTGTGAAAGAAATAGCACAATAATTATCCCCTCAAATCATTGCATATGAACCCAGTTCTATAGCACAAATTTATGTCAAAGAAGACCAACTCTCCATATAAGCCTACATTCAGCCTTGAATTGAGTAACTCATTTTTGTTCATCAAAACACGCACGGGGTAAACACAGATTGACTTGAGTGTGCACAAGGGTGCACCGAGCTGTTTAGTAGATGAAATTACTGGGCCTTTAAAATCAAGAAACCTTAACCTAGGAGTTAGGCAAGAGGCAGCAGGGTGGCAGTGCTGCCCTTTAGGCCTGATCTTTTACCAGCTGCAGACAGTGATTGCTCTTCAGATTTGGAGATCGAAAATATGAACACTTGAGATGAGCTATGGAAGTAGCTGCTGCCATTTGAAAAAAGAAGGTGATGAAAGTAACATTACCCTGGGCTCAAATAGCCCCACAGTACTCATATGACCCGGAGCACGTGTGCCACACCAGGCAGCAATGGGGAGTCCCCGGATGCCAGCGCGCTCATTGGAAATCCACGCCTGCTATGCGGGAGCCTTGGCCAAGAAGCCCATTGCAGGCTGATGTCAGAAGCCACTCGAGGACTCTGTCCCGTAAAGCCCTGTCATTTGCATCCTGAGTTGAGGTTTCCATTCCACGCTCCCTTACAGCGATGAATGTTTCCAAAATGAACATGGTGAAAAGGTTTTGGCTTTTCTTTCTAGTGCAATGACTCTTTACATCTCTGCATTTCTTTGGTAGCTACAAATTTTATTTCAATTGTAATGATTCACCCATTTTCTATCCATTTATTTGTTTTGATTTGGATCCAACTTTTCTGCAGAGATCTCTGTGCATACATGTTCTTTGGTGTGTCGATGACAGATATGACATAGGTTGGCAGAGATGGAATAGATTTCCCTCACTTTCTGGTGCTCCCTGAGGCTGGTTCCTCAGATACTATACAAATAAAAGCTGAAATCTGCACCTCCTGAAGACAGTGGGAGTATTGCCATCAGTTTAATAAGATCACAATTTTATTCAGTTTTATTGATGTGTCACTAGGATTTTTATTCTAATGATAAAGTTACTAAAATAAAGATTCTATACAATTTGCAGGAGTAAAGGCCTAAAACTTTAAAACTCTTATTTTCTGAAGTCTGAAAACATCTGTAGATCAAAAGATAAAAAAGAGTAATATTGCTATACATACAGACCAGTATCAAGTTGCACTGGATTCAAATATCTGAAAAATAACAAATAAATGGTGTAAGATAATGATGTCCTGTATAACACCGGGAAACTGCAGTGTAAAAACTCAGCCTGTAGTGTCTATCAATTTGGCTGATAAGAGAGTGAGGGAACAGTTATAGTTTTCCCAAAGTTATTCAAAGAATTTTAGATGAAAAGGGTGACTCTTGATTTTTTTTTTTGTTTATTTTCTTCTTTTTATTCAGACTGGAATGTGGAGAGAAAATAAACTTGTATTACTTCGCTATTTACTTTTATTTTTCGTGGAGGTGGTGACACAAGTTCTGAAGACGTTTTAGTAAAAGGTACATATCAAAGCAGATTGCATTTTAATCTTCTCGATGTTGCCTGGGAGACACAAGCTTTAAGACTGAAATTTGAATCTTTGAAAAAAGATATTTGCAAACTGGAGCAGAAATGGTATATTTGCTTCAGCCAAGCTTTGTGAAACAGAACATGTCTCTTCCCTTGCTGTTCCCCTGCTTTAAAACTGTCTCCTTGTCTTTCAGCTTCAGATCACGGACTTAAGGAAGCTAAGCAATTTGAATTTTACAAAAATAAAAATGTCCTGAATTACCCCAGTCGCAATTGAAATCCCCATATATGTATGTATGTGGGGATATAAACATTTAGTTATTCCATACAGCATGGACGACATCTTCAGGACAAGGGCAGAAGACGTAAGCCAGCATGCCTTTAAGCTTTGCAGCAGGACGTGTGCTGATGGATGGTTGGATGCTCTGCGACGTGTGTGAGCAGCCAGGAGTGACCTCTGTGGGCACCCCTGGTGCCAGATGTCACTTCACTGTGGTTAAATGCCTGAGCCCTGTGGTGAATCTTCACAAAGAGAAGTTGGATTAGGTAACTTCAGTATCACAGAAGACTGTTTCAATGAATTATAGTCTGTATATACCGAAAAATGGACATGCTATATAATCACAGCAGCAACAGCAACAATGGACTGGTGACTTAGTTTGTAAGACTGTGAAGATACAAGTGACAGTAAAGTATAACTATTATAATTTGCTGTCCAGGTCTGTAAGCACTCATTTTACCAGGCAGGACATCCCATGTGCCTTTGTAGACAGTACCTTTGAATACAGAAGTTGCTGGCCAAAGTAGAGATAATGCATGTTACTACCTGAGTGATATTGACAGGAAAAAGAAAAGCTCTGTCTCACCTCTACGTAAACTGACCTCAGGATTTTTTCTCCATAAAATGTATTTTTTTTGCCTTTATTTATTTATTTTAAAAATAAGACAATTTGACTAACTTATTGCATTGTGTTCAATTTTCAGTTTCCTCTCATTCAGATCCTTTGGTTATAATCCCAGCCAAATATTTTCCCCATCACAGCATTGTATTAGAAAAGGTTTAGGGCATAGTTTGATAAGAAACTATTTGGCATCAGTGCCAGCTTACAAAGTCATTGTCTCCCATCCATGTCCTTGAGTGCTGATCCCTGCCCTGTGTTACCTCCCCTTCTGGCCAGTTCAGCACAAGCATTCTGCAGTCACACAGTGGATTGATGTGGCTGAAAAACAACCTCTTTTTTGCCCCCCAGTTAATTTTCAGTTGAATATGTTCTTTAACCTGATTTACCCAGTGGTGGTGTAAATGTGTTGCTGGGAAGAACCGAGCTGCTGTGGGAATGAGACCCAGAAGGCACAGGAGCACCGAGCTGTTAAGCCGATTCATTCCACTGACTGCTTAATCGTGTCCTCACATGAATAAAATTATGTATGTGTTTGTGGTTTATATGGTTTTGTATGGTTTTATGCTAACTCTAACAAAATAAGAAGTGCCAAATACAAAATCCATACGTCATTTGGTGGTTTTATCTTTACTTAAAACTTCTGATAGAGGGCAATGTTGGCCCAACTCATTGAGCGATTCCCAGTTCTGTCCTCGTTTCTCACAGTCTATAAATGATGGCATGTCTGGCTCTTCACAGGCATGCTGCAAAGCTAATATTTCACTCCGGGTTCCTGGGATCTGAAGTCTCATTTTGCCTAGCATACCTCTGAGGCGACTACATTGACTATGTGACACTTACACATCGCTGCATATTTATTTTTAATTTGCTTAAAGGGCAGTGATTTACCTGCTGGTACATTTAGATATTGAAGTATATTCCCCAAGAGACAGTGGAAATCTTTTGCCTGTTCTCACCGTGGTTTTTTTTTAGCCAGTGGACAGATGGACTAAAGAAGTGCTAAAATCCAGGCAGCGCATTGGAAATGCTCAATATGGGCAATGGAGTAAGAATGAGCATCGTCAGTGAAACCCAGCCAAGCTGCTGCCCAAAGCACAACTAAAGCTTCGTTAGATTTGATGACCTGTGGTTTCCTTTGCTCATCTTTGTATTATTCAGGATTTCTTGGTCCTGCTCGGTAACGAAGCAACATGTGGGTAAAGGCTCAGGAAAGGCTGCTCTCAGAGCAAAGTGAAGGTGCAAGTAGTATCTTCAGTTTAAAAAAATAATGAAAACTGCTGTTTTCCAGTGTTTCTTGAGCTTGGAATTGATGTTCCCAGCCATGAAAGCAGGAAGCATCAAAATTTTGAAGAGTTTTGTAGCACGGTCTTACAGTCTCCAAAGACTTAGTTAGCTCTTCCATCTCACCTTTGCTTTCTTGCATGACATTTGTTTTTCTGGCTTGGTTATTGTGAGGAATGAGAATTCAGGGGGTTTGTTCACCAAAACAAAACCACAAGGCTCTATTTTTCGAAAGAAATGGGCTTAGACATCAAAACAAAGGCTTGTCTTAGAAATGGTGTCTGAGTTTACGAAAAGACAAATGTTGTTTCTGGGTTTAAAGAAATCTAGAGTTAAATCCTGCCACTCTGAAACAGCTGCAAAACTTCTACTGAGTGTATGGGATTACACCCTTGGGATGCAATTTAAGCATTAAAAAACTGCAGTCTGTGAATGTGCAACAGGTGAGCTTTAACAGCAAGGTGCAAATGAAGAAAGATTCATACTGTCAAACCTGCTAAGTCAGAAGCAATGTCATGTTTCTTACTGCAGAATTATACTACATGGATCTGTCCCTGTGAAAAGAAGGCCTGAAACACTACCAAGCTAAGGTTGTGTGTTATCCAAAGTAAAGGTAAAAGCTAAGTATCCAAAGTGAGGTAAAAAGGATTATTGTTAAGGTGAGTTACCTCATGTTTGCAGCAAAGTTCAGGAGTCCTGACAGGACTTTTGCTCCTGGAAAACACTACTTGGAAAGATAACCCTTCCTTTAACAGAGCGAAATGACCTCACCGAAGGCACCTGAGTTCATTGGAGCATTTACTCCTCACTTCAGAGGATAAACGATCAACCAGCAGTGGCATTTTGGATATTTTATCTTTGAATCTATTCCAAAAGGATATTCCAAGGTTCAAACAGGGAATACATTTTATTTTCTCTCACACTTGGAATGCAGAAGCACAATAAACATCTTCCAGTCAATTCCATCACCGTCTTTTGCATCATTTTATTCTGTTTATTTTGCAGTTGAAAGTCTTCAAAGTCCCTCTTTTTGCAGGGCTGTTCTGGGCTTGGCTTCAATGATGTACTAGATTCTTCCATGTCAAATTCCTTCGAATCACATTTATTCTGCTTGGGTACATGAGTAACCGGATTGACTGTATTTCAATTAAACTGTGAAAATCAGACATGAGTTTGTTCTAAAACCCCTGGTTTTGGAAAATTCAATGTGAGACATGACTTTTTTAACATAAGGCATGCACTGAGAACAATACAGGTTGCTAGAACTGTTAACACTTGTTATGTGGATTCGAGACAGCTGTAAGACAGGTAGGCACTTTTTATTGCCTAAAGCATAATCTGGATGCTAAATAATCAGATTTGGTAGATGCAGTTGTGAGTTACATGCTAGGAAATGCCTAGCATATTGTAGGTGAGGAATGAGATGTAAATGTTTGAAAAAAAATTGATGATAATAGCATTTTTTAATACCGCTTTCATTCATAAATCTCAAAGTAATATGTACCACCAGTATATCTTTGTTTAATGGATGAGGTGATTGAAGCACTGGGAGGAGAGGTGGCTTGCTGCAGGGTACCAGCAAAGCAGCATTAGAGCAAAGCTTGAACCCAGGGCTTGATCACAGAGTGAGGATGGCCACGTGGTCAGAGTGACTACCTTTTCGAGGTTATTTTGGAAACCAACTGTCTAAATGTTGTCTTACTAACTGTGTTTCAGGTAGAAACATCCTCAGGGAGAACATAGTTGGGATATTGGCCTCCTCTTTGTCCATGATGGAAGGAAGGATAATACCACTGGACAATAACTATTTGGAATTTTTTTTTTCTTCCTGCTGATGAAAAAAAAAAAGGTGACTTTTTGGCAGACAGTGCAGAGCACACATTGCTCACCAAAGTGCTTGGTGGATCTCTTCCCTTCCTCTCTGCATCTGAACGAGGTCCCTACGTCAACTGCAGCAACAATTTCTAAAACCGAACATTGTTAGAAAAGTTTTTTTTATTATTATTATTTATTTTCTTTCTCATTGATTTGCATGTTTTATTTCCTCTTTGAGCAAGTTAATTGTTCTTGACCACTTTCTTCCCATCTGCTTTTCTTCTGCTGGTATGTTTTTTGCAGGGTACCAGGAGCAAAGTTTTAGCCTGTGTTTTATCTCCTGCACATTCAGCTTACCTAGTCCTCTATTTGCATCACTGGGATGGAGGAGTTACATGGATCTGGAGTTATATTTATGCTGCAGAGCCATGCTATGGTCTGTGCACGCAGGCAGGGTGCATGGGGAAAGCCTGGGTGTGCCTGTGGTGCTCGCCTGCTTTGGATGCTATACTCATGCTGTGGATGCACACAAGTCCAGCACAGAGCATGACCTCTGCTGAAACCCAGGTGAGAAAAGGCAGCCTTGCTGTGATCCTCTCTGATGAAACTGAGACCTCTGTAAGTGCTACTGTAACACAACAAGGGAGCTTGGGGACTTTGTGCCTTTCATCCGAGGGCTTTACACACAATTAAGCTTTACCCATAACCTGTTTATTAGAAACAGTCCTTTTTATAGACATGTTAGAGAGATGTAACAGAAGGCCTTGTCTAAACTACTTTAGTGGCAAAAATCTCACCGTTAAAACCTCACATTTAAAATCTGATCTAGTTAAAGTGAGGCAGTTTTTCTATTACAGACACACCTCAGGGCATGGAGAAACTGATGTTGTGATTCCTGATGTGTGGAGCATCCACGGCTCCCGTTAATTTCATTTGGGAATCTGAATGCTTAACATTCATGAAAATCTGGCCCTCAGCAATGGGGCCAGCCGTGGCTGGTCATGGACATGGCTATAAACAGGGTGTGTTTTGGGGCTTCATGGCTCTGAACCGTGTTATGGATGCTAATGTACAATCTGCAGCTTTGTCAGCTCCAAAATGTTCAAAATAAGTAATTAAAAAAATAATCTTGTGATTGCATTTTAGAGATACTTGCTCCTTTCTGATGACACACTTTTGAGGTTTTCTCTACAGCCCTTGATTTCTCCTTTACTAAACATGCAGACATCTCTTTGCAGAACATCAGCAGTAAAAAACATGCAATATCACAAGCTCTCCCAGTAACTTACCCAGTGTTGCAACACTGCAGCTGGCTTACTACATTTACACCAAGACCTTTTGCCTCTGCAGCTCTCACAACCCATTGGTCTTAATGTCGTGCTTCTGAGCTTCTGCGCTGCTGAATGAATCCAGGCTTGGTGATCTGGTGAGAGCTGGTGTTTGTGGGGAAAGTGGGGAATCTGAGTACTTGACAAGTCCTCTGCTGAGTTAGCGATGTGCACAGACTGCTGGATATTTCTGCTTATGGGATTATTTTTTAAATTTGTCTTCTTAATCCTCGAGATAGGCACTTTTAACAGAAAAATCATATATATCTAAATTTAAGTCTTAGAAGCATTCCTTTGTGGGAAGGAAGTGTGCAGGGCTAATTCTGAAGGAGAGTTACCATCTCTCTAAGACCACAACACGCCTGTAATCTACAAGATTTAACTGTTTTCAAGGGTAGTGAACAAGCACCCCCAGTGAGCCTCCTCCCCCTGTGCAGTGACGGGGCAGTTCATGCACCAGGTTGACATTTGGGGGATTTTCTCCTTCAAGTTATTCATGAACTTATACAAGAATTAAAATACACAAGTGAATGAGAAACTGCTGAAAAGGAGCGGGCTGTCACTAGGGCTATAACTATTGCACAGTCGCATCATTTTTAAGGTGACACACATATATGTGTCGCATCAGCTGTTTTGCGGGATTAGCTGCATGGCTCACAGAGCCCTATATCCTTTCCCTGACAGTAGTCAGCAGAGGAAGGGCCAAGAAATGTCCTAATCCTGATTAGCTAAGGATTGGTGTAAACCCTGACTGCTTGCAGAATTTCAAACTGTTGCAACTCTGCGTGCTCCTGTGAATATTCAAGCTCTTGCTGACTCTTACAGAGATTTTCCTGTAAGTTACAGCAGTCGTGAGTCCCACAACCAAAATGCCTAGCACGAGAAACAGCTGTGCTTTACACCATGTCCAAATGTGTCACATTTTAGTTTCTTTAATTGTCCATTTGTTCTTGCATCATTGGAGAGAATGGAAATCCATAATTTACCTTTTTTATATTGTCATTTTTCAATGTGTTTCTGTTACTTGTGGTTTTGTGTTTAAGGGGACTTTGCTGTCTTCAGGCTTGGTCACTCTGGAAAGAAACAGAATCACAGAATCACACGATCACAGTCTTAAGTGCTGGTCTGAGGTGTGCAAGGATGGCTGGGAACAACCCGAAAAGAGGGGCAGGTTGGTGAGAGATTACTTGCTTGCAATTTTACAGGTTATGGCCAATATGGAAGATTAATTTTAAGTGATCAGAGAAGGAGAGAGGAAGACATAGGCCAGCTGGGCCAGCTGTGAGAGAGCAGACAGGAGAAGGTGGAACAGGAGGAGGTTTGGTATCTCTGCAGCTGCTGTGCAGCCCCAAAACTCTGGGGCATCCCAATTTAAGGAGAATTGGGTCGTATGGGCAAATGTGGAAGGAAGCTGAGTGTCTTTTCATAGCTTTTCAAACAGTTGTGTGTCCCAGGTGGGACTCTGCAGAACTGTCAGTTTGGCAGTTAGGCTTTGTCTTTTTAATTCTATTCTATTCTATTCTATTCTATTCTATTCTATTCTATTCTATTCTATTCTATTCTATTCTATTCTATTCTATTCTATTCTATTCTATTCTATTCTATTCTAGCTTCACTTCCAGCTTAGCTGGACATTTTTAGCCAAGAGTGATGTGGGAGCCATTTATTCTGCGAGGACTTTCCCCTTAAAGGCAAGCTTGCAGCACTAAAGGTCTCACAGGCTGTGCGGAGGGCTGGCAGCAGTTTCTGAGCAACAGCCAAAAATATGTTCTTGCAGCAGCGTTTCCACACTGATGGCACTACAACAGAGGCAGCCCCGCTACAGGCGGAGGCAGTGAAACTGCGTTTTGGCAGAGCCCGGAATTCCGACCGCATAGATGCAAGGGTAGCTGTCCTTTTTGCCGTTTTATTCTTCTTTGCCCAAGGCAGTGATGAGGATTATGTTCACATGGTGAGTAAAAACAGTCCTAATAAAAATATCCCAGGTCTTTATCCTCTCACTTTTATCTCGCCCCAGAATTATCCGCATCGCTTTGAAGTGCCTCGCTGAAGCCAGGAGGAGACCGCTGTGGCGCTGGGTGCTGGGAAGGAGACTCTTTGGTAGTTGCAAGTTTTGCAGAGGGGAGGAGAAGAGAAACTCCTGCTGCTGCTGCTGCTTCAGCCCTGCTTCAGCTGGTGGGGGGAGAGAACCTGAATGCCGTGGATTTCGCACCCTTTGCAGCTGGGGCCGAGAAGGGGTTTCGGATGACTTGTGCAAAGGGCCTACAGTTTCAGGGTAGCACATGCCAGGAAGGACATTCTCTTCTACCTATCTAATTCCGAAAATATAATCTGCAGCCGCTGGCTGATCCAAGGGAGCCTCACGCGTGTACAGTGCTTGGCTGTCGGTTGACCTAGTTGTGAGTGCAGGGAGCTGCACACAATAACTGGCCTGTCAAGTGACGGCAGATCTGTCTACCCCAACAAGCAAACAAGAAATTAAAGAAAAGCTCCAGCTGCGCCGATAAGCTTGTAGGGGCACACAGGGCTTGTTTGTTTGGTGTGGGGCTTGTTCTGTCCTCTCCTTGAACCCAGCGAGATGGGTGGGAAGCTGCAGCGAGCTGCAGCACAGAGCTCACAAGACGCGGTGTCTGAGCATCCGTCCTGCCCTGCGTCCTCCCGGGGTTAAGGAAAGTCCCCTCTGTCGTGCTCGTGTCTTCCTCTGAGAGAGGAAAGGAAAAGCTGACGCCCTCTCTACTGTATCACCCCACTCACAGGCACCAAAATGTACCGCGAGATGAGCCGCGGCGCTGGCAGTCCCATGCCTGCCTGCTGGTGATTTCCTTATCACTGAACATCAAAGGCCCTTTGGGGGACACTAATGGGACCTGATTTCAGAGGGAAGGCGTGTGGCAACTTCTGATCAGTGGCCCTCTAAGGAGTGCACAGCCCCTAAAGGATCAGCTATAAACTTAGAGGTGCTGGCCTAAATCCTTTTCACTTCCAAAAGGACACAAACACAAGAATTGTCCTGTGCTAGCAAATACAACTTCCACTGCTCCCGTGTGTCTGGGGGCCATGCCATGTAAGTATTTGGGGTGGCATCTAAAAATACCTTCAGGAGTGTTCAGAAAAGTATTTTCAGAAACAGAACTTTCCTTTCAGGCCCAGGCACTGTCCAGCAGCCTGGGGTAACTCAAGGTGGTGCTGGGAGTGCCACTGCCCCTCAGAGAGGGGCTCACTGCTGTAAGACAGCCTTGCTGGCAGCCCCTAACACGGATGTGCAGCAGCTTGCTCCATGCTGTGCTTTAAAAGATTCTTTGTGACCGTGTTAAGTAATGAGGACGAGGTTTACAGCATGAAGAAGATGGTTGTTTGCTCAGCAGCATCGCTACCTGATGAGCCAGGCACTTTACTGGGTTGTTTGCTGCCCTGGCCTGTTTCTCATCAATATTGCAGAATGTTGTTTTTTGTTTTTTGTTTTTTTCAGGGTATTTTCTTATCTGAAAAATATCTTCAGGTGGAGAGAAGCGGCCCCATCATTTGATCTTGTTAAAAAGAAGGCCGATAAATACCCCTTCTCAGTTTGGCTGTATCTGTGAGGTGAACACTGCATTTCCAGTGGGATCGGTAGAAGACTGTGATGCGTGGATAATATTCGGGTCAGGGATGCTTTAGCTGTATAGCTGCAGCAAGCCTGAGGCAAACAAAGCTGATCTGCATGCAATATATTCTCTTAACGAACAGACAGATGAAGGAAGGCAGACCTTGCTGTGTTACAGCTACGTTTTTTTAGGATCCTAAAGATCACAGCCTCCTTCTGTAACATTTTCATGAGAAATAAATGCTCTAGGAACAGTTCTTCCTACAACAGTGCCAGCATGGATGGAACCATGGGGAGAACCTCATCACCAGCAGGACGAAGGACCAGCATAGAGCTGCTTTGTGTCTCTAATATATTACCCTGAGTACGCAATCACAGACCACGGTGCTGGAGCCAAATCCTCTGGACCAGGCCCAGCTCCTGCAGGTGCCACCACAGCAGTGCCTCCAGCCTTGGATTTGGGTGGCCGAGGCTCACTGCAAGCACTGCATGCAGCACCGAGGGCAGGGTGGGAGCCGAGCGCTGGGCTGAGGGTTGGCACTGCTGCGTGGGGGCCAGGGGCCCTGCTCCCTCCTGCCATGAGGAAAACCACAAGGCACAGGGGAGCAGGAGTCAAAGCAGAGCTGTTGCAGGATTTTCTGTGATGTTTTAAAAGAGATGTTTGTTACAATAGGTTGTGGGTGTGGAAATCTTTATTTTTTCTTCCTGTAGGTGTGTATTAAAAAAATAAATAAATGTGGCTTGCTGTATTTTTCCCTTCGTGGATTTTATGCCTAGAGCAGGACCTTTTACACTGTGATCCTCGTCAGTACCAGATCTAAATAGAGGATACTTACTGTGCACCTATGGGGATTAAGAAGACATGGCTTCTTTTATGGAAGGAGGCAACTGCAAGGTTTAGGTTTCTTCCTAACAGTTCAGTAGCTGCATTGCAAATAGTGGCACTACTTATATCGCCTGTATTTACATAGTCTAAATATCACCGAAGAACGTAGGCTGCAAGAATCTGCGTCACAGAAATTCCTTTATCTTGCTTTTTGCAATGCACGAGAAAAGTCCAGTCATGGTAAAGTGTTCTTTGTTGCAAATTGTGTGTTAAGCACAATGAACACTCAAGGTACAAATCTGGAAATGATTCCAAGAAGGATTTCCGTCCTGGAGCTCTTTAAATTAATTCTTTGTTCATCATCTGTAATGATTAAATCCTCAGTATTGGTCTGGCATATACGCAAAATTCTGATTGCCCTGTTGTGAACCAAAGCAATGTTTAGTACAATGTAGAGGACTGAGATGATACTCATTATCACAGTGGTACTGATTGTGGCCACCACTGCAATAGCTTTTATTAAATTAATCACTTCAGAAGACACATAATATGTGATTGGACTTATCAAGATGAGTTATTTCTTCTCATCAAAATGAGTTATTTGTAACCTGCTGGCTCGCAAGAGATGAAGCTGAGAAATAAGACAATTGTAACTGCAATTAGCACCGCACATCCGAAGTATATCTTGAACTTCTGCTCCTATTGTATCTGGAGTTGTTATGACAAGTTTAACTGTTATGTGGCCTCTGGGGCCAAATCTTATCTGAATAATGGTGATAGTAAAATTAATGTACTTGAAGCATTTATGAAATTCCTCTGCTGAATTTGGGCAGCTAGGATCATCTATGCTTAACTACAATTTAATTTTTTTTTTTTTTTTTTTTTTTTAGAAAATATTTCTCTCTCTTTAGAAGCACAAGTATTCCTATCTTCAGACTTTTCTGGTTGCTCTTTTTCCCCCAGTGGGCTGTAACTTTCACCTAGCTGCATGAACTGTCCCGTGTTGTTTTAGATAGCTTATACTCCATGTTTGGCACTTCCTAACCTAAATCGTTGCAAAAGAGGAGTTCTGATTTTTTGAATGTCATCAATTCCATCTGTAATTTCAGGGCCCCTCTTATCATTGCTAACCTCCCAGTGCACACAAAACACAACATACTTCTTTGAAACTGAAGTTGGTGTTCCTCTGTCCAAAGAGCCCATCTTGGGATGACTGAAAATAGATGCTCTGCTCCGTATTTTATCTCCTGAAATATGCCACGTTCATTTTGCAGTTATCACAGTGGATACTAACATTGTTTATTTTGTTGTTTGTACTTTTGTAATATCATTTTTATTGGTGTTCTGGATGTCGAATTGTAAGTGCATTCTTGGCAAGGAGTGTGTGCACCTCCTGTTCCTCCTCTTAACACCCTCAGTCGCTTTGGTTGATGTTGTGACTGTGATCATGGTGACACCTCCAGAACATCAATCACTCAAGCACATTAATGCAGCTTTAATTACTGATACAGCCACCCTGCCAATAAACAGGCTGTGCTATACCATCAGATAATTCTTTGTGGGCATTTATGCTTATTTATGCACCCACAGCATAAAGCCACTTGACCTTTAGTAAAGTTTGTTGCTTAATCTCTGTGTATCGTTCTCCATACATTCCCCTCGAAATTAATCCCCCACAGGCTTCTCCAGTGTCTCATTATGAAAACCTGGATTTCTGGTCTGGTGTTTGGGTTGACTTTTTTTCTTTTTTTCCCCTGCAGCTTCTTTGGAATATCAGGATTCTCATCTGCCTGAAAACCCAAAGCAGTTAAATGCAATTTCAGGCAGTTTTTCTGCTTGAGGGCATGATTTCAGTTTGCTCATTATGACAGCCTTGCAGTACAAGTTGTTATCTGGCACGGGTAGGTGTATAGCTTTGTATTTTCGTTGGAATCTCACTCATTTATTCTCTGTTCTGGGAGTACTGAAAGCTTAACATGTCATTAGTATTCTTTGTGGTCTGTTGAAAAATATCAGCTGCATCATTATAACACAAGGAGAATGGGTCTCTCCCAAATGCGTCTCAAGCTCCCCTCCTATTAGGGCATGAAAACTATGAGAAAACTTCATTTTTGGCCCGAGCCAAAGCAGTTGCACGTAGAACCGAGCATTAGCAGCAACTAATTACGCTCTCCAGAGCTTCAGAGCAGCGGAAGACAACATCAGTGACCGGAGGAGGACGAGCAGGGAGTGACCTGGTTTCCCAAAGCTGCGCAGACAGCGACGGGAGCCGCGGCTGACGAGGAATGCTAATGGTGTCACGCAGCTGGCACCTCGCGCTCGGTGCCGCCAGGCTGGCCCCGTGCTGCTTCCAGGCCAAGTGGTTCCGCTGGCGTGTTCTGCAAGTGGGTAATTTAAGTCTCCCGTATGGCAGGCTGTGGCAAACCGAAACACTAAGTGTGCCCTGTGGCTTCAGCCTGACGCTGTCCCATGAAGGCCATCTGGTGCGTGATCTGGGGAAAAAAAGATGGAGACAAGTCTGCTGTAGGTGAGGCTTTAACACGGCTCTCCAGAAGAAGACAGAAGCTGCCCTGAGAAATGCAGACCTTTTGGTGTGCTAAAATCAGAGAGCTGAACTCACCAGGGCTGGAGGGATTGCACAGCAGATACGACGGAAGGCCTGAGCTACAGTAACAGACTGGTGCTGTTGGTCTTGGTGGCCTTCCCTCCAGCTGAAAAACAAGCTGCCTGCTGCTTTCTGGTATTTCTGTTGGAAAATCTGAAGTCTAGAAGTCACGCGTCTCCTGTCAAAAATCCTCACGAACGTTGCTATGGCAAAGGCAGGGGTGAGGAACACGCTGCCGAGGTTCACGGGGGCGAAGGGGAGCTCGCTGTGCCAGGCAGCCCTGCCCAGCCACGGCAGCTCCCATTTCTCAACACCGAGCACCTCGAGGAAATGCTGGCCCAGGCAAAAGGCTGGTGGGAGGCAGGATGGCTTTTTGGATGATGGGAGCATTTTTCTGATCAGAATTTAGAAACCAGACGGCTTGAAAAGGCAATAATGAGACAGCGCTTCGGAACAAAGGGCACCAACACAACGGTGTCTTAGCTGCGGTGCTGCAAGTGGGATCGTGCCTGCCAAATCTTCTGTTGTGTTTGCTGTTTTCATTCAAGGTGAACAGATTTATGAGTGCGTTATGTGTGTGGCAGAATAAGAAGAATGAATTGAATGTCTAGTTCATTAATTTTTCTCCACAGAAAAATGATAGGATGGCCTTACATGCCCATTTCTACTTAGCACTTGGCAGATGGGATAATCCACAGCTGCTAATTTTTAAGATTTTACAGTGAAGCAATTGTGGCATTTGGCATGGTTTTTGTCATGAAAGACTAACAGGTTTTCTGAGTTACCCATAGTGATCGCCTTCTCCTATCATATTCAGTGGAACTGAACTGCTGAGGAGAAGAGCCCCCATCAAACCAAGGACCAAGGAAACGTCAAGTTCAGGAAATGAGATAGTGAGAAATTTCCCTGAGAAATTAGATAAATAGGAGGAAGAAACATTAAGGGAACTGCAGAAGAGGGTAAGACCAGTGGTATGCCTGATGGTCCTTGGGGTGAGTCAGGTGAGAGCACAGGGCCTGGCTTGTCATCCTTAGTAAGATAACCACTGAAAGGGAAAGTTGAATGCCCCCTTCTGCAGCCCCTCACGTTATGAAATGCAAGAAGTTTCTCCAAATAGTAAGCAGGATTTGCCATGCCTGCATTTATTTTGAAACCTGAAATAAAAAATACCAAGGTGGAACAGGCCTCCTTCAGCAACAGGAGGAAATCTGCATATGGGTGAAAAACATGATGAATTTTTTAATAGCTGTATTTTTAAAGTCGCTGTGCTAATTTTGTGATTTTTTTTTTCCCCTTTTTTAACACTTGAGCCTGTCAGTATAGTGTGGCACATTAGAAAACTCAATAGCCTTTTCACTGTTAACTCTACAGGAAGACTTTCCCCAGCACTGGAGATCTGTTATTTTACATGTGTCCTGCTTTTGCCACCAGGGAATTTCAATAGGTATTTACATAGCAAAGTCTGGCATTCGCCAGTTATACTTAATACCTTGCAGAAATGGTAAAAGTTGGGCAAGTCATTTTTCCTGAAGTCCAGGCACTTACGTTTTCAGCCAAAATATGATTTCTGGGATCAGGTGCTCTGCTGCCATCTGTTCTCAGTTTCTATTTTGTAAGGCATGGCATTTGTATTCCTCAGCTAGATTAGGTCCACATCAACAAGACAAATACTGAAGGCAGGGTTTGAAGTGGAAATTCAGAGTACAGAGTAGTTGGATAAGCTCCATGGTAAGCAACACTGCATTTCAAGGGCTAACAATTCCTACACTCAAATATTTGTATTCTCAGGGACTACGCTCTTCATTAATTTGCAGTTACCATGATGAAGTCATAATAAATTTCAGGAAAGAAGGAAAATAAAAGTAAAGATTGTTTGGGGTAAATACTAGAAGACCATTTTATTTTTACAAATTCCCAGGAAATATGCTGAAGAATTCCTGTCACAGGAATTGGGTCTGTTGTATCCATGAGGGTCTAGTTGTATGCATTCACTTTCTTTTTTTTTTTTTTTCCCCTGCTGGAGGGGATGATGATAGAGACAAGGTCAATTTTCAGAAAATTACATGAGTATTCAAACAACTCCATGGCTGCTCAGTGCAACAGCTGGTTCAGTGCAGGTGAGAGCAAGCCTTCAGAGAGGTCTTATTAACAGTTTTAAGGGGCATTATGTTAACAATGCCATAAGAGCATTTAAATCCAGACAACCTATTTAAGAATATACATTCATTAAGGAAATGTAAATTAAAGTCATAAGTAACAGGCAGTGTAATTAACATTTTTGATTTGTGCAATGATCAGAAATGCATATGAAATTCTTCCAGCTTAAGATTTGTGAAAATGATGAATTGGGCATTGATAATTATTTACTAGATGAAACTCATAGATTATTTTTTTCCCCAGAATTTAATAACTCAATTTGAAACTTATCAGTTTGCCATGGTTTACAATTATATTAAACACAGGAGTATAACCATTAGCTTTCTATAATAAATGCTCTGTTGTAAGAAATAATTTAGCATATCATCAAAACAAATAGTAGAACTAATTGCATTCAATTTATCTTTGGCCATGTCCAATCTGGTGTGGTATTTAAAAGCAAACTTTGTCCAGGAATTAAATGGAAGTCATTGAAACTGATACACTTAAGATTGTGTTTACATGCGGTAAAATCTCAGAAACACAATCCATAGATTATTATTTTAATCAATCTTCTAAACCCCACTTCTCTTACAGAAAAGGGTAAACATTTCCTTGGCTCCTGAGGGCAAAGCTGAAAGTCCAAAGCCCTGCTCTGTATCTAGAAATGGATTGGGATGTCCAGAATGAAGGAAAGACACAGTGCCCCATGGCAGGAGAAAACCTGAGCCACGTTTCACTTCATGTGTTTCTCCCCCAAGAGGATGACCCACCTGCAGCCCCTCTCCATCACCAGCAGTGGGCTGGGGCTGCTCAGCCCCCCTGCACCCTCCTGCCAGCACCCAGCCCAGCCACGGGACCACAGCCGCGGTGTGGTGCTGAGGCCCTGCCTCGCCCTGGAAAGGGGCAAAGAACATTCTAAAATATACAGGAAGATGATATATAACACGAGAGGAAAGGAGGGTGTAAAGAAGGCATTGGTAATAAGGAGAGGACAGAGGTGTTTCTGGTAATTAAAAGGGTTTTTAGGCTGCCTGCTGAGCTCCATCGAGAGGACTCTTTATCAGGGAGTGTGGTGATGGGATAAGGGGGAATGGTTTTAAACTAAAAGAGCATAGATTTAGGTTATACATGAGGAAGAAACTTTTTACTCTGAGAATGGTGAGGCCCTGGCACAGGCTGCCCAGAGAAGCTGTGGATGCCCCATCCCTGGAGGTGCTCAAGGCCAGGCTGGATGGGGCTTTGGGCAGCCTGGGCTGGTGGGAGGT
This sequence comes from Aythya fuligula, assembly GCF_009819795.1. Lineage (NCBI taxonomy): Eukaryota > Metazoa > Chordata > Aves > Anseriformes > Anatidae > Aythya > Aythya fuligula. The sequence continues at coordinate 138,569,110 of NC_045560.1, read as the reverse complement.
GTCCCTGCCCAGGGCAGGGGGTGGAACTGGGTGGGCTTTAAGGTCTCTTCCAGCCCAAACCATCCTGTGATTCTACAATTGTAAGTGTGTGGAATTCTGAAAATGTCCCAGTGATCCAGGGAATGTGCTCGTGCCACATCAATGTGTTTGTGTCACCATTGATGCCTGCAGGAATCTTACATGAGGCTGCGTCCTTCACTCTTCTGCTACTTATTTCATAATGTACCAGAAGAAACAATTAGCTGCCTTGAAATCTTTTAATTGCAAGAAAATGTATTCTAGAAAGCACTCCTTATTATTCCTTTTCTTGCTGTTTCAAGCATGAACAGAATTATCTGCCTCTTTTGTGCATTATCTTTAACAAAACAAACCAAGCCTCTTCTCAGAGCGCTAGGCACAGTTAATAGCTGCAAATCAGGTTTAGTGGAGATTTTCACGATGGTGATTAAGTAGGGAACATCCACGGCACAGTGCTCACTGGTCTGAGCCATGGTTTGCTGTCCCCTGTCCCTGGAGGTCTCCCCAGGGAGGTGAGCAGCAGAGCTGTGATCCCTTTGCAGGGATGTCCTGGGGACTGATGGCCAGCCTCAGGTCAGCAGCTGTCAGCAGCTCACACCTCCTGCTCGGTGGTGGCTTTGCCAAGCTTCACCCTGCCGCCCCTACATGATCCTTGGGGTCATACCTTCGGGTTTTGGGAGATCTTCTGGCTTGGTAACGCATCTTCTGGTTTGAGTGTGCACACTGGGCCATGCACCCTTGCTGCTGGGTACCAAAAAAGAGGATCAAGCACCAGCCAGGAGATATTGCCCCAGTCTTGTCTGATGATTCCTCCACATCTTGCTTTCACTTGCATTTCACAATGGTCACATTTAGAGGGTACTGACTATTCTGGCCAGCTGTGATGAAGTGCAGTGTAATCCAGCCCTGTTGCCTTGCTTTGCTAACTTTCCTCGTGGTTCTGTGTGTTGAGAGGAAGAAGCAAAACAAGGGGCTGCACTAACACAGTATCCCGAGCAGACAACATCCATAGCTGCTGCTTCACCTTCAGCAACATCGTGCCTGACCCAGGATGCTGCTCAGGGGATCTTAATGGCAAGAAAATTTAAAAGGGATTTTCTTCCCAGGTTTTGGGGACCACAAAAAGGCTGAGCCTGGAAAAAGAAATTATGAGCTACTAATCTTAGAGATAAAGACCAGTCCCAAGAAAGAGTCACAAGTGCATGAACACAGTTTGCTAGAGATGAAAATACAGCTTGGTTGTATCCACTTAGGAACTCAAAAGCTTGCTGACTATCTCTTTAGAGGCCCCAAGTAGGAGCAGCATCACTACTGCAGTGCTCTGACAACTCAATGCACGAGTTCAGAGCCTTGTAACCCCTCTCCTTGCAATGTGTGTCACAGATCCTGCAGATCCTTCAGCATGCTCTTTGTTGTTTTGTAGGGGTAATTTTTCCATGTTGGTCACTACTGACAGACATGACATATATGGGTTTTCTTTTATTATTTTTTTTTTTTATGGGGAAAAAATATCTTCTGGAAAAAGTCTGTCTTTACTTCTAATACACACGATAAAGAAAATTCAGATTCTGGAGGCAGCAAATAGCACCACTCTGCTCATCTTATTCCTACTAACATTAGCAAATCTATTCATGCAAGTAAAGTAAACAGGGTTTATCTTAAATGGGTCATTTTTATTTATTTTTTTTTCCAAATGCATTGTCACTTGCTTTGAAAACACTGAAAGAGTTTGCTAGGTTTTTGTCTGTCTGAGTCCTGCCCCTTTCACCCTAGTAGGAAAAGCCTGTGCCTGGCTTCGTGGCTCTCTTATCCCAAGAATGTGTGAGACAATGCTGTTAATCAAACAGAAAATGCAGACGCATGTTCAGAGGCATCTCAGACGGCACTGACGTGCAATCTTGAGAGACTGCGTTCCTTCTTGCTGCTCACGGGTCCCGCGGGGGGAGATGACTGCCACCTCCCAGAGCAGGAAGGGTGGTGGAAGACACGGATGAGTGTGAAGTGCTCCTTCAGGGGCTAGGTGGAAAACTTCCTCACTGAGGACTGGGACCTGATGGATCTCATGCTCGATGAAATGCCCTAGCAGTCAGGGAAGCTCAGCCAAACTGCTGTGGCTGCTGTGGGATTCTCTATCTAGAAAACATGAGCAGAATACATGTGTGTTCGGCAAGCTGAGAGGTGACTGACAAGAATTACTAGCAAGCAAAGGAGCCTGACAACATCCTTAATCATTGCATGGATCTAGAACCAAATTTGGGGAAGACTACTCACACAAATCCTACGAGGCTGAGAAAAAACATCTGGAAAGAAAAGATTGCTTGCAAATGCAACAAACAGCAACATGTATATATGATGAGAATATTTACCAGAAAAGACTCTCTCCATCATGAAAACACCATTAACAGCACGTGCTATAGTTTTTTAACCTCCATCAGAAGGCTTGGATGGTAAGCAGGCCACTTCATCCCACTTTAGTGCTTGGAGTGCTGCATTTTTAAGTTGATGTAGTCTTATCACTGTTGACTAGTTCATTCTTCTGGGAACAGATAACTCCTCTTTATCCACAGAGGGAAAACTCATTCCTCTTCTCTAATCAAAAGATGTTTGTAATGAGAAAAGATGAATTCCACTCAGGCCAAACCCTCAGCCACTGGCTGATCCTGCAGGTTGTCGTTGTGATCTATGACACATGGATACAAGGAACTAGAATGTGAGTGATTAATATACAACTAAACACCTACCACATAACGAGCCCAAGTCATTTCTAACCTGGGCTGGGCTTAAGCACATTTCCTAATAGTAAAAAGTCCATATCCTGTTGCAGATACTTCGAGCTTTTGGATCTTCCTGCCCTTTAGTAGCCAATAAGTGTATAAATGCAGGTCACTGGACTCTAAAGTAATGCTCATATTTTAATATTCTCTTCAATGGTCCCTATTCAATAGCTCAGATTTTTAGTTCACAATCATTTAGTTTTAGTTTCTGGCCATCCAGTCTAGATTTTAGTAGAGGCGAATTACATTTTAGCATTGGACTGTCAGGAGAGCATAGCTGTAAAAGCAAAACTGGGCTTATGGTATATTCCTGGATAGCAATAAAACAAGACTGAATTTTCCATTGCTATTTCCTTCTATCTTTGATATTGTAAAACAACTGCAGTTTAATTTTACTTGCTTGTGGTACCTTTATATAGCACTTTGAGCCACTGTTTCCATGAATTTTCCATGTGTGACATCACCCCACGAGCATCTGTAGAAGCTAAGTCAGTCAGAGTGATGAGCTGGTATACATGTATAATCCTTTTTTAACCTTTCCTTTGTGTAAATCACTTAGCTTGAGTATGAGATCTATTCTCTAACTGCTCACTGCATAAATTATGCTTTATCTTACTTGTCTTCTGAAACCAAGCTAATCCAAGCCCAGAGTTTATTTCTGCCCCAGTTATTTTGGTCCAACAAATGACTCAGTAAATATAGGCGAGAGGTGACTGCTCTCTGTGAGTTAAGGCAGAGTTGTCTTTCCTTGCATCACCTCTGGGCTTTTACAAATTGGGAATCATTTCTCCGGCTGGTTACCAGTGTTTCTTTCCACTGGATAGGAGCAATGATAGCTCTAAAGCATACAGCAAGGAAAAAGGTGCAAAGATTGGAGGACCAAACTGAGAGTACTTCCAGAAGGTCCTATTTATACAGGCCATTTTGCTTAAAAGAGAGACTACTGGAGCTCTGGTGTATCTACTGCATGGTGGGAATCAGAGCCCCAGAACTGTCACCACCATCTTGTCCCTTTTCTCATGTGTATGCTCTGTGCACAGAAGTTCCTGCCCTAAGCAGCTCAGACAAAAAATTAAATTTTGACTGACTCTTTCCTCCTGCCTTAACGTCCTGCTGGACAGCTACAGATTGCTAACTATTCCTGGCACCGAATGCCTCCGCAAGGATGAGAAGCCAAGAGAGGAACCGCATTGCCAAGTTCAAGCGTTCAGAAATTGCAGTAACCTTTTCCCTACAACAAAAGTGGATCATTATTTGTATTTGCCTTCCGTTGTTCTGAGTTTTCAGTAAACAGGTTTCCAACTCTTCTCTACGATCACTGGGGCTGGGGATGTTTTATTCTCGAAGGAAGATGAAAGATATAATTCCTGCACCTGAGGCTTTAAGAAAAAACAGCAACTACTGCAAGAGTTGGCAAGAGTGGGGGAAGAGGAAGAGGAGATGGAGGAGGAAATAATCTCATTCTCTCACCTGCAGGAGCGGAATCTGATCCCCTGCTGATGTCTGGTGATAGAGGGTGCATCAGGGAGGAAAGGAAATGGGAGAACCAGAGGAGAGAAGAGGTAGCCCATAGGAAGACATAAAGAGAAGGAAATACTTTGGATTAGTGGGGAAGGTCATCAGGCTATATAGCCTTCAGACATCTGTCCAAATCAATTTGAAACTCCAGACCACGGGATTACCTCACCAGAGAGTATTTTTTGCATTCCAAAATGAGAGGTGGGGAAGGGTGTCCTTCCTGCTCCTGTTTATCTGAGTCAGAAGGATAAAGCCTAATTTTGTCTACATCCAACTGTGAGCAATGCGGGAAAGAAAACGTGTGGAGGTACAAAAGGAAATGTGGTAGAAGTGCCTCACGACTGGAAGTAAGGGCCCTACCTGCATCTTGTGCTCTGCTGCCCTTTTATCTTTGCAGAGCAAAACCTTAACTGTTTTTACTCTTGTAATCTATGAAACACATTGTGCAAGTGGAGCCATGCAAGATTATTAATCAAAGTATTAAAACTGAGTGTAAAGAAATGTCAGTGAAGGAAAGGAAATTTTGTTTTTGCTTTTTTTATATTTTGCCTCTCCAGTAAAAACCGCACTAATTTTGTGCAATACTACACTAAACCTGTATATATATTTGAGATGTGACACCAGCTTTCTATTTCTGCATTAATATCACCAGTGAAATAATATCACCACTGTATAAAGTGTTCATCCACCATTTTCTTCTCATTTTTATGTAGTTCAGCCTTGAACAGTATGCCACTTTTTTTTCTTTTTTTTTTTTTTTTTTTTTTTTTTTTTTCTGTAGACTTGAGAGGATGAAGTTTATGTTTCTGTTTTCAAGTGTTGCTTCCTCCATGAGCAGGAAATCCTCCCTCTCTCCCTCCATTTATAAAATAGCTGACAGTGTGCCCCCAGTTAATTGCATATCAAACTGAAGTTCTTTTTCCTGTCCTACGTGACTGTCCTCCCCTCTTAAATAGTCTGTCTGTTTTCATATTCATGGTAAGAATATCGAAAACATCCCCTACCTAGCAAAACAAGAATTCCTCTGGGAAGACGAATGTAGACGAAATGGCAGTAACTGATGTGGTTACATCACTCATGTACTGCTGGGGTATCTTCAGCTGCTACCATCAGGAGAAGTCTAAGAACATAGAAAAGAATAAATAGTTCTACATAGAACTAGTATTGACTTATTATTTGCCATTTTCCTTCATCACCACTTTTTGACTGCACCTAAACTCCTCCGAACTTCCAACCTAGTCCTTTTCCTCATTTAAATCCCTTCCAAAAATATGTTTTAAAAAAATCTGTATTCAGATAATACAGCTTTCTCAAGCTATATTGTCCTCTGTGTATATCACTATAACCTTTGTACTTCCCTCTAATCCTCCCTCCATTTTTGTCTGTTAATGATTCACATTTATTGTGCCTTGTCCAAGATCTGTCCAAGATCTTCCTATCTGTTGATAGCTTTCCTTTTTTTTTTTTTTTTTTTTTTTCCCCTTTTGTGTGTGTGTTGTTGTTGTTTTCTCTGATTCCTCCTTCTGCACTTACACTCTGGAATAGTAACTCAGAAGAGCAGGCAAGTGACCAATGAAGTGTGTAATACAGAACCTGCTTGAGGAAACAGCAGTGTAAACCATTCCATTTTTATTCCTGAAGGCAGGGTCTGTTGCAAATGTATGTGAGAGGTCTTCTGATTTCAGAATCAATGTTGTACTGACTTCATCCATATCCTACTAGCGCTCTTATCAAGAAAGATGAGACATGGTACACAGACTGAATATATTTTTCAGTTCACTTCCTCCTCATTTAAAATGATTTTCAAAAGAGAAGGTGACAACAGATGAAAAGAGTAAACAAACTTCATCACTGCATGCTATAGAACTTCTGTCTCATTTTATTTCTGAAGAGATGACAGATGTGTATCCGTTCACCACTTTTCTAAATTCACTGTTATAAAACTGAACAAACCTAGCTTTGCTTTGGAAGGAAAAAAAAAATCCTAATTGCAGTAACATTTATTTTTTTTTAAAGAAAACGAGCACGTCCTTAGATGAACAACTACCTTTCAGTACAAGCAGGTTCCATCCACATCCTTTGGTGGGTTTCAGTGAACTGGATGATTATTATTTTTTTTTTATTTTTTATTTTTAGTGAAAGAACTGTGACGACTGGAGTGAGTTTACAGAACCTGACGGTCCTGTGTGCTCTGGTGATCCTGGCAGGGCAGGCTGGGGCTGTGGAGGTCAGGGTTCAGCTCCACCATGGAACTTCTTCGTGACCTTCAGCTCACTACCTATCTCTGAGCAGCTGTTTGCCACTCGCACCGCGAGCTGCCAGCGTGTTATGAGAAGTAATAAAGGCTTGGGGCTGTGCAGAAGGTGTAGGAGTGCTTAAGTGAACTCTGTGAAACACGGGGCAGCTGAGGCTGAGTTAACACGCTCATGGCAGCCTTTGAAGTGCAGTGACTTGAAATGGAAGACTGGGGCTTGCCTGGTCCCTTCCAACCCAAACCATCCTGTCACTCGCCTCCTCCAGGGAGTGTTGTTAACAGTTTATTAGTTTATTATTTAGCTGGGCTCTGGTTCCCTGGGTGAAGCAGGCTGCTCGCCGGCCTCGCAGACCCCTTTTCTTCTGCCATCTGCTCAGCGCTGTGGCGGTCCGGGGCTGCGAAAGCCGTTGTGGGAGCGGGCTCAAGCTGCCACAGCAGGTCTTACATGGGGGCACTGCTCGTCCCGGGCTTACAGGGACGCCTCTCCCCCGACCCTAAGCGCTCCCCGCCCCTCTTTCTGCACTAACTACAAAAAAAAGGTCCCCAGAGCAGCGCTGCCCGAAGAAGGCCAGGCGCTCGCAAAGCGCCGAGCCTCCTGCGCCACAACCGCCTGGTCGCCCCCGCACCCCCCAGCAGGGCTCCCCGCTCCCCCTGCCCCTCCGAGCCCGCAGCAACCCCTCGGGGAGAGACAAAACGGGCGGCCGAGAGCCCCCAGAGCGGGGTCTGAGGGGGGAGCTCCCCGCGGGGCGCCCAGGCCGCGGCGGCGCCGCCTCCATTTTGGGCAGCGCGGCCCCGGCGGCGCCCCCGCGGCTCCCGGTGCCCGCTGCGGGGCCGCCCGGCTCCGAGCGAGCCCAGCCGGGAGCCGGCTCCGAGCCCAGCCCCGAGCGGGAGGGGAACCGGGAGGGGAACCGGGAGGCTCCGTTCGCTGCTCGCAGCCGCTCCCGCCCCGCTCGGGCGCTGACGCGTGGCGCCGGTCCCTCCCCGCCGCTATAAGAGCGCTGCCGGCGGCGCCCCCTTCTCCTCTCGTCGCCGCTCGCCTCGCCGCCCGGTGGCCGTGCTCCTGCCTCCGTTTCTCTCTTCCCCCTTCCCCCGCTGCCGCAGCCCCCCCAGCCCGGCCCGGCTCCGTCTCTCTGTGCCTGTGCCCTCCCGTCCCGGCGCTGCGCTGCGCTAACCCCCCGCCGGTCTCCCCCGCAGCCTATGGCCCTGGAAGGCGCCGCTGCCGCCGCCTGTATTTCTGCTGTAGGTTCCCACATCCCTCTTTAAAAATTCCGCCGAAAAAGAGAAGACGATTTACCAAATCTTTCGGGCCGTTATCTCACGTGAGTACCGGCGGCGGGGTGTCCGTCTCCCCCCCCCCCCCCCCCCCCTTACACCCTCCCCACCACCGGGCTGGGGTCGGTGCCGGGGCTCCCGGCTCGGGGAAGGGGGCGGCGGGCGGGGAGGGGGCTCCGTGCCCCTTGGGGTGGGGGTGCAGGAGCCGTCCCCGATCCCCCAACCGCAGGGGGGGACGGAGCAGCCCCGGGGAGCGCGGCGGGGCTGCGGTGGGGGCTGCCCCTTCCCCGGGGCTCGCCCAGCTGCCACCACCACCGGCGGCGGTGGATGGAGAGCAGCGGGGCTGAGCCACAGCCGGGGCTCCCCCGCGGGGTCGCCGCTAACCCGGGGACGGGAGGAGGAGGCTGCAGGGCGGCGGGAGCCCCCCCAGCTCCCCGAGCCCCGGCGGGGGTCAGCGGGCTCCGCGCTAACATGGCGGCCGGCAGCGCCCGCGGCGGGCGGGAGGCGGCGGGGGGAGCCCGGGCACCCACACCGGCTCCGGGGCCGCTCCGAGGCGGCCGCCGCCGCCTGACGGGGCCGGGCTGGGCTGTGAGGGGGCGGCGGGGCCGGGAGGCTCCGGGGGGAGCGGGCTCGGGGCTCGGCGGCGGCCCTAACATGGCGGATCCCCGTGGAGGGGGCTGCTGCGCCGCTGCCTTCCCCCCGAGCCGAGCCGAGCCGGGCTCGGTGGTGGTGGTGGAGGGGGGGGGGCGTGGAGGTGGCCGCCTGAGGGGGTCCCCTCGTCCTGAGGCAGCGGGGGCTGCGGCCCCGCGGGGAGGGGAGGCGCCGCGCCTCGCCGCCTTGGTGCGTGAGCCCCCGCGGTGCCGGGGTTGTCACAGCGCTGAGCCGAGTGTCCCCAGCTCGGGGATGTGACAGGAGGAGAGGCTGGAGGAGCAGCAGCAGCAGCAGTGCTCGTGGCACGGCGGAGGCGTCGCTCCTCGCCTGCTGCTCAGAGGCCATGTTGTGCGTCGCCCTGGCCAGCCATCCGGGTTCTCCTCCCTCCCGCGCTGTCACAGCGCCCTGCCCCGCACCTGAGGGGCTGGGGTGGCACAGGGTCACCTCACGGGGGGACCTCGGCCGTCCCCCTCCCTGCTGCCCCGCCGGGGGATCGCCACAGGGAGCGGCGGTGACGGGACGAGGCGTGAGGGTGCCACACAAGTCAGGGGGTGTTGCACAAGCACAAGTGGCTCTTTCCTGCACGAGACGGGGGATGACGGGGCAAATTGCCTTAACGCAGAGCTACCAGGGAGTCCAGCAGGGAAAGGGGACGCCTTCCCCCTCGTTCAGCTGTCTCCTCCTGCATCCAGAGGTGTGTTTCTCCCTCCCGAGGAGCAGAAAAGATGAGCAGAAGGCAGCTTGTCTCAAGGACGCACGCTTTCCCCTCCCCTTGGTCAGCCAGTCGGCGCGGCGGCAGCAGGTTTGGTGCTGCTGGTCCTTCTGGAAGTCTCCTGCTTCAGCCTCCTTCGTGTGGTGGCCTCGGCCAGCCCCTGTGGTCCAGCTGGTGGCTTTCGGAAAGCGTAGGGCAGGGAGGCAGTCAAGTGGCGGCAGCTCAGTTCTCGTGTGTGTGTAAAATGTGTGCCTGGGTGTGCTGAGACCCCGCTCAGGCTCAGCATGGTGTGGGACAGGGGTGAAGGGGACTGCGAGCACAGGGCACCTGGCACAGACGAGGAGGATGCCATCGCACCCTGCCACCAGACCGCACCACAGACCCTACTCCGTCAGCTGTGGCCTCATTCAGAGCCCAAGAAGGTGTGTGGCTGTGCTGGGGGGATCCCCGTTGTTGCAACGAGGACAGCAAGCGTGCTGAAACCTTCTCCCAGCCCTTTCCAAAGCGCATCTTCTGCGCTGTGTAACCCCGCGCAGGCGGTGCGTGCCAGCAGACGGGAGAAGCGCTGCGTTTCAGACCTCTGCAGCAGCCGCCGGTGACTGAGCATGATTCGGCCGTGTCCTGCTCCCGGCCGAACACAGCCGCCCTGCAGGAAAACACGGCGCAGCATCCAGCAGAGCGGCTGGGGTCTACCTCCTCCCCAGCCAGAAGCGGGGCTGGGTTTCCTGCGCTGCGTGGCAGAGGGTTGGGGTGGGTGCTGCCCCACTCCCACCTTCCACAAGCTGCTGGGCTCCTGCCTCCGGAGCCCCTGCACTTGCTCGCCATTCTTCCCCCATAAACGTGAGAGGCAGCGGTGGTGGGGGGGCGGTGGGGGTTGTGGATAACAGTGATGGTAGGAGGGGTTTGTTCCAGTCTGGACTGGTCCAGTCTAGTTCTTTCCTTCCTGTCACCCTGTGAACAATGCTGCTGCCGCTGTGGCTGATGCTTGCGACACTGCAGCCCCCTCCCCATGTGTGTCGGGCAGGGGAGGTGCCCCCTCCTCTCCCCTCCTCTGCCTGGGGTGGGCTGAGCAGGCTGGCCAGCCTCCATCCCTCCAGGGGAGAGCGGGCAGCCTCCAGCTCCGGGGAGCAGGCTGTTAAACCCGAGAGAAAGAGGGGTCTTCACAGCAGTTTGTGTGGGGTGGCATCCCTCGGTGCTCAACAGCAATGCAAAATCTCCTCCTGCTTTGCTGGAGGCAGGAGGAGGACTCACTGCATCCACCAGCGCTGCAGCCTGCCTGGAGGCGAGCAGCTCATGTGTCTGGGTTTGCCTGGCGTGCTGGTGGCTTTTTTTTTTTTTTCCTTTAAAAAGCCTAATGCCTTTTTTAAGGTGTATATTCGGGGTAATGCTCAGCCGGAGCGTATGATTTGAAAATGATTCAATCTCTCCAATTAAAGGAGGGACAGAGTGCTCTGGCAGGGAATTTAGCCTGTCCCTTCCTGAAAGGATGCTTAATCATGTAATGGACTAATTTGGATATAATGGCAAATTTCAGTTCAAAACACTCCTGATCCAGTGCAGGAGAGAGCGTGGTCAATGGGAGGATTTCTGGCAGACCCGCGTGCTCCTCAGGACAGCAAGCAGAGCTGCGATTTCCCTCGGAGACTGCCTCACCGAAATGCCTTGGCACTGATCTGGGAAAGACCCATTGTACCAGAAGAATAGCTCGGTTTATTTGTGGACCAGAGTAACTTTGGTGCCTCCGAGTCTGTCTGTCGCTCTAAACGTGTGAGGTCATTGCTAGATCCTTAGGGTTTGGCCCTTGGGTAGTTTAGCTCAGATCATTGCGAGACCTCTTTTTGGAACCTGGGAGATGCCCGGGATCATCTTAGTGAAGGAAATTAATTATGCTCAGTTTTGTGGGTCTATCTGTATCATATTTGGGGGACCAGATGAGCTGGAAAGGGCTCATGCGGGTGCTCACAGGGCTTATCAGGCAGATGCAGTTGTTTGGCAATGCTGCGTTCTTTGGGCAACTGTGGGGGTTATTTTGTTCTCAGGTGAGTGCTACTGCTTGGTATAAAGTACTGCACTTCTGGTTGAGCTGCAGTCAGACTCAGGGCACCTGCTGGTATGCGTACAGATGGCAGATAAATACACGCACATAGGTGCCGCTTGGTTATTAAAAGGCAAAGCTGCCCCCTTGTTCGTTCCCACAGAGCTCGGTGTTTTAGCAAAGAGCATTTTTATACCTACTTTAACACCCTTAAACAGTGGAACTTCTTGTGCCTCATCACATGGGCAGTTTCTCTAAAAATGGGGTTGTCCTCCTCTATTATGGGCATCTAGCACGTTTCTGTGGCTTAAAATGGTAGTCCTGCTCTACTACCACGGAGCAAACTAACTCTTAGCTTACTCACTTGCCTTCTAGAATAAAACTAGTAGGATTTGAAATGCTCATATCCTACTGTTTCCAGCTCCGAGCATTTAATACTGGCAAATCTGCACGAAAGAGGCAAGTCAGAGTATTTTTTATACACATACGTAGTTTCTTCAGATAAATAATCCTCATCTAAAAGAAATTCTGGAGAGCACTTGGATCTCAGCACAGCTCGTAGTTAACTATTGTTAAAGAAAATGATCATTTTTCACTCCAACACCCTGGAAACTTTTTTTGCGTGCTTTCTCCTTGGCACATGTGGGAGCATTTATCAGAGTAGTACTGCTGATGGTATTTGTCTGAAGCACAGCCTTTTAGGTTTTGCACTAAAGGGTCATGTGCTGCGCCTAGAAGCAGCAGTTTTTAATGCCTTGTTCCCCTAGGAAGGTGGACTCAAATCGGTACGAGTCCTTGAGCGTAATCAGAGCAGCACAGAGGAGCTCCTGGTTGATTTTACAAAAACCAAGTGCTGGCTGTTCTTAAAGGTGTTGTATGCATAATCTGAAAACAAAACATCACTGATTTCTTGCGTTAATGAAAGAAAGGGATGATTAACTACAGTGCACGTACATTAATCCTACCTGGCAGAATTCCTGAATACCTCAAACAAGTCTGAAGGAGCGAGGCTTATTTTTGATACTGGATGCTAATGCTAATCTTCATGCTAACGCTGGAGAGATTGCTCTGTAGAGTTGCTGTGAAAAAGTTGCCCTGGAGGTAGGGTACAGCTGTTTAGCTTTCTAATAGCAAGAATAACTGGAAAAATACACTTTGGCAGTTTGCTTAACCGTATTGTGGTTGAGAAGATGATAGCCTGGGTTAGGCGATTCCCAGAAGCCAGGTTCTTGTAGTCTGCGCTTGTAGGCTCATTTAAATAATGGGAGCAGCAAAGGTTTATTTATTTATTTTTATTTTTTTTACAATCAGTCGGTGCATTCCCCATTTCATGCCGTAGACCACAGCGAATTTGTGGAGATCTTGGTGTGTGTGCTGGGTTTACGCGAGGCCAGCTCTGTACTGTGTTGGAGTCCCTGAAAATGACAGCTCCTTTCCGAGGGCACAGCTTCTCAGCGGGGCTGGTTTGTGTCTGCCTGACTGCCTTTCATGTTCCTCGGACTGTTTTCTGTGATTGCTTTACCTTAATTTGAGTAAACTGGCCTTCTAAGAAGCTGCCTTGGTGTTATGTGTAACATCCTTAGTCTTTAGGGGCCAGCCAAAATGTTTCCTCATTCCTGAAGGCGAGCCTGAGTTTCTTTCTTTTTTACTGTCTTGCTCATCTATGGATTTGTACCTTTGGTGTTGAGCCTCACTATATAAGGCCCTGTTTTCACCCACATATCAGGTCCATTCACAGCAAAGAAAGAGCATGTGGCAAAGGAATTACAAAGTAGAAAGGAACTGGGGTTGGAACCAGAAAAATTGCAACAGTTACAGGGTTAAAAACATTTTGGGGCGGGTAGTCCAGTATTAAGGACTTCCATACAGCAGGCTGGTGTAGAGCTCTTTGCCTCTGCTTTAAAAGTCTTCCAGCTCAGACGATGAAAGATGAGTACAAACAAGCAGTTCCCATGTGTCCTACCAGTGCTCCATACACCTGACTTGGTCTGGCTTGGAGTTCATGAGTTGAAAACTGGGCATTTTATGTGATTATAGACTTTCACAGCTTGAAGTTGCAAGCCTCCTTAACTGCAGCACTAAAAATGCGTGTCCTGTGTTTTAAGATTAAGCTTTTATTTTGTTCTGGTGATGAAATTTATTTTTGCGTGTGTTTCTCCCTACAGGGCAAAATCTCTGATCAAGTTTACAACTATCCAGAGGGCTTAGGAGAAGTGCTTTATAGAGAACAGTTCGACTTCAACGCTGAGCCACCTTGGGAACCTAGCTGATGATAGTAGGGTTCCATCTCCTAACTTGTCCATGTAAGTCTTTTTTTTTTTTTTTTTTTTTTTTTTCCCCTCACTCCTCATCTGTATGCAGCAGGCTAAGTACTTCCAAAAATGTGAACAGTATGTGTTGGCTTTCTGAGATACAAAATAACTGTCTTTATGTAGCTTAGCAAAAATTGGAAAGCAGGAGCGTGCGTGGTATCCTGGGCTCTCATTCAAGGTAGCACTGTAATTTTTTTACTTACCTAATACTTTTCTCAGCAGCGTTATCTGATCAACTTCTGTGGGACTTGAACATGTGTTAGGAAACTTTGTACTTTTCTGCACTAGGGCCACGGGCTACAGAAATCTGAAAATAAGCTGCAGTAGCTTCAGTCTCACAGTGGGAATTTGGAAGTTAGGAATTTGCACTGCCTGACCATGATTTGCTGAGTATTGTGTGATTTCTGAGGGTGTTTTACACTGAAATAGTTAAAATTTGCTATTGTAAACTGTAACTAATGCTGATCAAGGGTGTGCCTTCCCAAATGCCCGTCTCCATTATTTGCTAATTATTATTCACTTCCACAAATAGTTGTAGTTGAGCTACAGTAGAATGTGGAATTCTGCGTTGGATGGAAATCATGCACCAATTATAAACCTCTTTAAATTTAAAGAGGCAAACAGTTATTAAAGCAAAACAAAAGCCGTGATAACTGAAAACAAGTGAACGCATGTAGTTGGTCTTAAGGAGCACAGAAAACTCTGGAATGTGTGTGGTTATCCTGTTCTGCTAACACAAAACAATAGCTTTATGTGGTTTTAACAATACCCTTAAATGCGTTTGTAACATCTGAGTTAAGCTGATTTTATACAGTCTTGCTTCTTGTCAGGCTATCTGGTGTTTTTGTTGTTTGGCTTAGCACCTACAAATTATATAAAGCTTCTAAACGTCAAACTTCAGAATGAGAATGGTTAAGTGCATTTAACTGATAAAGGCACTTTTTAAAGACCACAAAGAGTTTAAATACCAGTTCTGTTGGTATGTCTCCTAATAAGGTACTTCACATAGATGATGCTGTCCTTTGAAAATACTGCAGGAAGGGAAGCACAGGGTGAGCTTGGCTTATCGTGATTTCTGTCTTTTATCTCCAGAGGTGGTGTTCTTCTGGTTTTGTCTGAAATGTGCTGGAATTAGCCAAATATATCTGGTTCTATTTAGTTCAAGCGAATACAGCTGACACTGAAAATTTTCTATATATTGCTGCTGTTTTGTAGGTACCAACTTCTTTTTTGTAAGCAGATCCGAGAAAATTCTCTTGCTTAGCTTCTGAGTTTCAGTTCACTTTTGAATATGGGTAGGACTTTCTAGCGTGACGTTTTGCACTTCAACAGCAGTAAAGGAAACAAGCAATTAAAAGTTAGCAAAGGCAGCAAAATTGTTAGGAGGAAGGAGAGCATATAGTGCAACATCTTAAGGTATTGGAAGTGGATTTTATTTTTTTAAAACAATTCTGAAGGAATTTTGACTTCGAAGTTTTGTTCTTTGTGGGGAGGGCTGCTCTGGTACCTCCCTAACTAGTGGGCCGATGTGCTGCAGCGTGTAGCACAAGGTGTAGCTTGTCCTGGAATGGAAACACCGCTGGATTTGCTGGATTTGTGGCTGAAAGTTCAGCTGCTCTGCATGCTTATTTTGCTCTAGGATCTATTATGTCTTTAGTGCTAATATACTGTCCACAAATAAACCAGTTCAATATTGAACGTAGAGGTGATGTATGTAGCGGTACTCCGTAAGTGTTTGCCAGTAAATCTGCGTGGCTTGGTGTGCTGAAGCATGGGTAATTGCCTCCAACACAGCTAAGATGTATTTAAGTTAGCCAGCTAATTGGTAGTTTGAGTCCTGTTCAACTTGTAAAGTGATTTAATGGGGAAAAAGGTCAATTGAGCTTTTAAACATAACTATTAATCTTATATTGCAATGGAACTTAAATAAAAATCTTCTGTCTGAAGGTATACTTATATTCCCATTAAACTTGCTTCCTTTTTATAATTCTCTCCCTCCCACTTCTGTCCTTGTATCAACGCTGGCCAAGGAAGAACTTGGGGTGTTAGTTCTGTCTTGCTCTTCAAGCTCTAATTTCCTGAGCAAACAGTTTGGCAGCTGAGGTCTGAGGTGTTGCTGCTTTGAAAACCTGTTCTATTTATTGCTGTGTCTGGCTGATTGGAAATGGAGGGAATTTCCAATGGAAAGCTGACCTATTAAGCAGCCCTGCTTATGCCCAGTGGGAGCAGGAGTTATTTGGGCTGGCTGGCCTTTCAAGCTCTCCTGCCTTTCTGTCTGAATGGGGCTGGGAGCACAGTAGAGGGCCACTGGGCAGCATGGAGAGTATTACAAGTGCCTGGTAAGTGTGGGGAGAGGGAAGGGAAGTGAGGTAGCACTTCTCTTTCATGAGAGTGCAAGCAAATGTGGTACCACAGAAGCATACGTGCGATTGCAGGAGTACATATGCCTTTTGGGAAGCTTTGCTGGCTTATCAGCTTTGAATAATGTATTCAGACATCAAGAAAGCAGAAGAAAGTTCTTGAAAGCATGGATGTTGCGGAAGAAAATGTGAAATGGGGCGTTATTTCTGAGTACCTCCTCCTTTGCTCGCTTTCTTCTTCATCACAGATGCTTAGTTACATGGCTCATTTAATGGTGTGAAATACTGCTGAAGGGAGGCAGGGGGAATTAACCTGAACCGTGCAGGTATTCTGCAGTGACCCTCGATGGATTTGCACAGAGAGGCAAATGGAGTGATGCAAAATGCCCAAAGTCATTGTAAATAGAGAAACCTGCTTCAGGATTTGCGTTGCTTGGGTTGAGATTGTGTTCAGCTAACTGAATGATGAGGACACAAGTTAGTGAAACAGCATCTTGGAATACTCCTTAAAGATGTTCTGAATATAAATGGGCATTTCTTGTACTGAAAACAAAGGACTCGTGTTTCTACTTTCCTAGTATATCAGCTTCTGTATTTAATTGGCAACGTTAGTGATAATGCTTCAATTTTTTTGATCTTTTACTCTTGAAGAACCAGTACAGTAAGGAACGTGAGATGAAGGTCTTCTGAGTCTTTAAGATTTTTGCATTGGCATAATTGTTAATCTCATAAATATTTATTTTGTCTACTGAGACGGGTAGTTGAAAGGCATTATTGGGAACCTGTCTGGTTTGTGGAGACTTTGTTCTCTGCAGAGGAAGTTTTTAGTGGAGGAGAAAAAAAAAAAAAAAAAACACAACCTTTTTTTCAGGCCAAACAATGTGTAATTCTGACAACAAAAAGAAAAAAATTGGAAGCAATGAGTTTGTTATGGATGCTTGCATATGACAAGCATGTGTTTAGTCGCTTTTCAGAGTATTTTAATTTTTTTGTGTTCCAGATGTTTGCGTTAATTGCAGTGTTTACATATCTGAACTTTAAGATAAAAGTTCTTCATCTGGGAAATCATTGTGTTAAATCTTGAAGAGCCTGAGGATGTAATGCTTGCTTCAAAGAAAGCAATTGCATGCCTATGTAGAAGTCTCACACCACTTGACAGCTTTTGTTTGCTCTTAAATATATGTCCTGGAGCACTGTGCAGGCTAACACTTTGGGGAGTAAAATGGGTGGTGTTACCACATGAAGTTTGTCAAATTATGAGTTGCATTATGTCAGCGTTCCCAGTGTGGACTGAACTCTGGATTGTAATTTCTGATTCTGCCCTACAGATTCGGAAGTCTTGAACCATTCTTCTGTTTTCTTTTGCGTGTGTTCATTTCATATTCCACAGATCTTACCATTGATTCTCCTCCTGCTTTGGGGTGGGAGGTCAGGAGGGGCAGAACAGGGTAAGGTGATACAGCACAATCCCAAATCCCACTGCAAGTGTTAAAGAAAAATCTCTCAAGTATGCACCATTGTATGATGCTGCTGGTAGGAATTCCAGTTTTCTCTGCGTATTTTCTATCTTGCAAGAGTGGAGAGAATTTCTTCCAAGAGCAGAAGAAACTGGAGAGGAGGGTAATGAGCTGGGACTCAGGGTAGAAGTTGGTAGGCTCTTTTACTGGATGCATTTTGCAAAATGAAAAACTTAGATGTCACAGACATGCTTAGAAAAAGCAAGTGCTGTTTAGCAGCCCGGGAGAGGTTATACTAGGTTGTTTATGGCTTCCTGTAAGCTATGCTATTTGTCTGTACTAGTATGGGCTCATTTTTGTCTCTGCTTCTTGATCATAAGATGCTTCTGGATAACTGAATTACGAGAGACAGCGTTTTAGGAAATGACCTTCATCAAAGCTAACAAAAAGCTCTTATTGTGTTAATTAAACCTTGCAGTTGTTTAAAGTTGGTTTGATCAATTAGTTAAATAAAATGCAAATGTTTTTACCGTCTTTCATAGAGCAACTTGCTTGTCTGAAGCTGATCTGTTTATTTTTGCTCTCAAACATTTTTCTTAATCTTCAACTTGGCAGAGTAAGTTGAAGTTAAGTCTTAAGTAAACTGACCAGTTAAGTGTTCACGTCGTTTTTGCTTTCAGGGAGCTCATGGCAAAAAGGCTTCTTCCCTCCCTGTGCTTTATTTAATCCTGCTCTCTTTCCCTCCCACAGGACCGCCCTAAAAGTAAAAATGTAGTTTTTGGAGGAAAGCTGACAACTACAATGTCTCTGTAAAACTACAGACACCACAATCATTGACTATGAAAAAGCTTTATTTTGAAAACGCTACAAAATTAGCCTAAATCCCCTCCATGTAACTCAGACAAATCCTAGGACTTGGAGAGAGAAAAGCCAGCTGCTTGTTTGGACCAAGCTTCGTGTGCAATCAGAGGCACCAGCAATTAGCCTGCAGGGTGTGTGTGTGTCTGAGGCTAAAATCTATTCAGTGCTTGTGACTGCTTCCATTGAGTGTCCAGGGACCTTCCAACAGGACAGATCTGTGCTTCCTCCCAGGGAGGGTGGGTGGAGACGTGCAGTAGTACAGTGGAAGGGACTCATGAGCATCTGCGTGCTTCGGAGTGTAGGAAGTGGCTTGTCGGACTAAAACCAACCAGACAAAAAAAAAAATCCAGCTTTAAAACCCAGTCTGGTACTCTTTTATATACAGCAAATCCTGAATTTAGTTTTGCCTTCAGACTGTTTAGTGGGCTTGTACAATATGTTAGGGAATTGTGAGCTTAGGGTCAGAAATACAGAAACTTGAAAAAAGAATATGAATTATAAGGCTTCTGTCAGCCCAGTCACTTCGTGTGCTTTCATTTGCAGATACTTGCAGTTTTGGTGGATGGGATGTGAGTGGGGAGGGGGAATGAGAAACTGGGATCATGGAAGTTCACCCTATAAAGAGTTACTCTGTCAAAATCTTGTCATTGAGGCTTGCTGAACTTTTCCTAAAGTCATGGAACTGATTATATGTGTTCAAAGCGTATTGTAGGTGCAGAAGCAACACTATATATATTTTTCCTTTAAATTATAATACTCCTCAGTGTAACAAAAGGATTTAGAAAGTTGTAGGTTTTTGAAAGGGCAATGTTGTATTTGAATAATCTGCTGAAAATGGAAATCATTTTGCTTCTGCGTGTGTTCAGCATGGTTGTTTGCTCACTCCTCTCTTCGGGTATTTTTCTTGCAGCAGGACAACAAAAGATCTATTGTAGGAGAAGGAAAGTTTAATGTTTTATTACACAACCAGCATGTTCCTGAGGATGTATGAAATACTTCTGAACTTTATACATTAGGCTGTTTAAGCCATAGCATAAATTTGCAGAAATTTATAGCAGAAGTTATGCGAAGAGAACTAAACTTTGCTGTTACCATTTAAATTATATTCATAGCTTTTCTGCTGTTGACCTTCAGATTTCTAATACTCTGGAATTGTATTGAGTCTTCAGTAAAATGCTGATGCTAGATTTCTTCTCAAGAGGAAAAAATGTGTTTTTTGTACTCTGCTACTGGAAACCACTGGTATTTCACAGAGGTGAATGTGTTCAGGTCTTTGTTCTAATTAGCTGGCAAATCAAGGATACCCATGAAGTACCTGTTCACAGCATGGTAGTGGCTGTGTAAATACGGCTCCAGTGTTCCCGTTTGTTTCATTGATTCCAAGTCAAACTTAATTTGTAAGCTTGTTAGCCTTCCTAAAGGAATTTTAGCTGTTACTCACAAATTTCAAATGGGATGTGACTCTGAAGATGTTTTTCCTGGTTGTTGAAATGTCTGCCACCTAGTCATTGTTTCTGTAGTTATAATTTACTTGCCGCACCGATGTCAGGATTTATCTTACCCTTTCGTAATTGTTTTGGGTCTTCAGGATTCACTGAAGCATATGACTCACTTGTGAGGCAAGTATGCTGAGTAAGAAGCACACTTGTCTTTGTCATTCATCTCCTGGACATTTTATTGAAAATTGTCACTACCACAGAGTAAAATTCACCTGGCAGGAAATAATTCTTTTGAGAAATGTAG
Source organism: Aythya fuligula (assembly GCF_009819795.1). Taxonomy (NCBI): domain Eukaryota; kingdom Metazoa; phylum Chordata; class Aves; order Anseriformes; family Anatidae; genus Aythya; species Aythya fuligula. The sequence goes on along the minus strand of NC_045560.1, from coordinate 138,549,143 downwards.
GTGGCATACTCAAAATGAATGATCCAGGAAGCACGCAAAGCTCATGCCAGTGTTTTCCCTGCTATTGGCTATAATGACAAGAAGTAAGAGCAACTGCTCCTCAGTTGTCTTTCTTAATATTAGCTTGAAGGGAAGGAAGCTTGAGTAAGTATGTTGTCATATTGCTAACAGTGTTTACCAAACTCATGTTGCAAATGTTGGGTTTTATTTATCTACTCACTCCAGGGAGGTGGTGGAATAAACATGAGACAGCTCATATCATGACCTTAGGAACACCTGAAGCCAAAACCATCGTATTACCCTTTTAGGGTCTCAGTAAAGTATTGTTTTCACATTCAGCTGCAATGTTTCTGGTTTCTATTCACATTTTAAACTGGAAACCTATATTTCTATTATTTTAAAAGCCAAATACAGGTGTCTTTAGAAAACAACCAGCTTTGTTTAATAAATACTATTCTAATTCTGTCAAGAGGTGACGAGTATGCTTTGTGCCTCTTTTCCCATTGGTTTATGTTTTCTTTGTACAGTTTGTTGCATAATTTAAGGACCCGGATTTAAGGCTTGGAAGCCCATCCCTTGTGTTTCTTGGTTTATGACTGTCGGCTTCGCGGAATACGGCTGAGATGAAAGGATTTCTCGAGGATGCAAATTACTCCATTGGCCTGTTGGATGAAGGAGCAACTCTTGCAGATGTTATTGACAACTGTATTTATGAACATACTCATGTAAGTTTTATAAATTTTCCAGATCTTCTGGTTTAGTTGTAAGTCTTCAAACTAGGTCAAGGTATTTAGCACTGATGATCTGACAGCAACAGAGGAACAGTCGGCTAAAATTCACCTTATAAAGTAGTTACCCATTCTAATTTTACTTCATGTTTGTTTTCCTAAGGCTGAATTCTGTTGGGGAAATTTGGACAGCAATTGTTACCTCCCTGAGCATGGTTAACAGGAAGGTAATTTTGCTGATTGTCTTAAATACAGGTTCCTATCTCATTCTTCAGAGAAACTTTATTTTCAGTGAGGTTTGTTTAGACCAGGAACCTGAAATTTGACAAGTGTGTATTACTGAGTTAAAAACAATTTTCTGCTTTTTCTCTGAAAATACGCCACAGTTTGGACAAATGCTTGTGCTGAGCCAGCTTAAAGCCATGTTTAAAACTTCTGTGGTCATAATCATATGGTTGTACACCTTCCCGCTACCTTCCCAGGTGTAAGAAGCACAGGTATCAAGACCAAGAACACATTGTGAGGTGCAGCTTTTTTCTTCCAAGATAAATAAACTGGTCTAAAAGCTGTTGAGGCTTAGCAATCAACTGGAAAAAAAAAAAAAAAAGAATAACTCTATGTATACAGTAATAATAGTTTTATTAAAATCAGGCTTCACTCATTTCTTAGGAGGTAGGAAGATGCTGTAGGCTTTGTTTTGTTGACAAGGCTGTAGAAAGAAAGACCTTTATGAAAAACTAAGTTTAATTAGCAAGTCCTGTATCTTTAATATGCCACACCTATGAGTTGTTCACTTTTTTTTCCCTCGGTTTACCAAAACTAATGTTCAAATGCAAGTGCTCATCTATAGTACAGCAAATAGCTAAATCCCATGGCCTTCTGAACTCAGGTAAAGGATTCCCAAATCCTGATTCCTAATATTCTTTTTCTGTCTAGCAAATAAATAGGTAAACTACTGGCAACATGTCATGTCTCCAACCACTGGCTGGCTCACAGAGGATAGCTGCCTCCTGCTGCTTTCATTTACTCCTTTAGCTCAAGGGGTAGAGGCGTGTGCCATGGATCTAAAGCTCCAGATCCCATTCCTGCTGGTGACCCGTACAGGGGGTCAGTATGCTTCCACCCGATGGAATTTCTATTTGTGTTATTTTTTAAACAGAAATAAAGACATTGTGTACAATAAGCCACAACAAAGTTTTGTATCTGCGTTTCGTATCTAGTCAAGTGCTAGAATTAACGTTTGATGTACAGTCTTAATTCAGATTGATCATGTATTTTGTGACGGTCTTTAATATAATTAGGCTATTTGTTTACAGGATTTTTACTGAGTGCACATTATGAACAAATACAGAATGATCAGTTTGGATTTTGGTCCTCTACATCGACATCATGACTTGATACTAAGCAAGACTGTGGTGAAAGATGCACAAGGGAGGGGGACTGTTGCAGTTTACAGAAAATTATCTGTGCATTTTGTTAAAGATTATGTTCTTGACTCTGCAACTTCTAATGTGTTGAATTAAGTTCCTTAAATTCTGCTTAAACTTTGTGCTCCATAAAATGTGGAGAACAGTCTCAATAATGTAATTCATGTAGTCAAATTTATTTTCAAACAAATTTTCAGTAAAATGAGTTATTATCTAGAGGTTGAAGTAATGGTAGTACATTAGTGTTTTTTTTCCCTTGTATAATAAGGTGCAAATTATGTTGAGACTGTGGACGCTTTCATCCCAGTGGATTTTCACCCTCCAAAGAATCGCAGACTTCTAAAAATGCTAAGTTGGAAGTGATTTGTAACCTATTTTGTATTTTTAGATAAAACTTAAAGGCCAAGTACTCAGTTTATCTTTTGTCCAGGAATGTCAGATTATTATCTATAAACCATTCATAGTATCTTTGAAGTGGTAGGTATTACCTTTGAGTTTAAAGCTAGTTCAAATTGCTAGGTAAAAGCACAAACAAGAGAATTGCTCAGGGTCAAACCTAAAAGTTAATAGCAGGTCCAAAAAAAAATACATAATTCTTTATGACTTTTTCTTAGGTTGTTTGTGTTTTGACAGCAAACTCACCATGTCAGGTATTTTATTTTCCTAACTTTGTTATTTTAGACCGGAAAAAGAGCATTTTATGTTGGTGATCTTGGAAAGCTGGTAAAGAAAAACATACAATGGCAGAACGTGATGGCACCGATAAAACCATTTTATCCTGTAAGATGCAATTCTACTCCAGGTGTACTCGAAATTCTGGGAACCCTTGGGATTGGATTTGCATGTTCCAGTAAAGTAAGTGTCCATTGGCTTCATATCTGTATTCCTTATCTCCTTCCATCCTTCCATCTGTCCAGTGTTTTAAAATCAGATTTTTTTAGTAGTAAGTGCCATGGTTATATATAATATAGTCTAAAATGTGAACTTCTCCTATGTTTAGCTGGCTGTTAAAAATCTATTCTTCCATCCTAAAAGCAACGGTTAGTTTTCTGCATCTTATTTGGACTACTTCCTACAGTATGAGAGCACATTTACTGAAAACTCGGTGAAGATAGTACACTTGACTGTGAAACTCTGGTATGCTCCTGTCTTTCAGTCTGAAATGGCATTGGTACAAGGCCTGGGCATTTCTCCTGAAAACATTATATATACAAATCCTTGCAAGCAAGCTTCTCAGATAAAGTATGCGGCAAAAGCTGGGATAAACATCATGACTTGTGACAGTGATATTGAGCTGAAGAAAATTGCACGTAACCATCCAAATGCTAAGTAAGTGTCAAAATTACGCTTTTGCTTTTTACGTTGGAGAGATTTAATTTTGTCTGTATTCTGGGTTGTTTGTTGAGCTGCAGCAATGATACATAGCTTCTTTAATACAACTCACATATCTGTTTTTCTTTTCTCTCTCTGATGTCTGTCTTTAAGGTAGCTTTTTTTTTTTTTTTTTTTTTTTCCCTTCAGGTGTTTCCCTCTCTGGGTCTCAGCTTCCTATATGATAGTAAGGCCCTTGTTTTGGGAGAGAGCTTATAGTAGGGCAGTCTTTGTAGAAAGATTTTGGTCACAAAACCTCTGGAGTCTGGCATGTTGTCATCTGCAAGTCCATTCTTCTGTTTTTATTGCGATTTCCACTTTTTCCTTTAGAATATTCTGTTTGAAAATGAATGGCTTCAGCCTAAGAATGTGCTGAGATTATCAGCAAATCAGCTTGTGCACTGCATCCCATCTAGGGCTTGGATGTGCTGTGCAGGTGTTAAATGTACCTACAGATATTTCCCCACTATTACTGAGAAATCTGACTCCAGTTCTATTTGTAGTCACTTTAGCATTGGCCCAGATGCTTTCAGTAGAGATCATCAAAGCTGATATTCTGTCTGTTTAAAAAAAAAAAAAAAAAAAAAAAAGACTGATAGATGCTCATGTCATTAAGCATCACCTCCTTCACGTACAAAAGCTTTTGCGGTGGGTCACTTTCTTGAAGTCAGGCCTAAGTGGATATTGTATTGCTTCCAAGTGACTTATGTGGTACAGCTTCCTGACAACTTCGTCAGAGCACATTAAAAGATGGGATTCCTGGCATCCTTTTCAGAGCTATTGGTTCTAGGCTGTCCTTAAAGAGTCCTGACATCTCAAAACTGTGGCCATAGTGACAGAACTGGCAAAATTCTACTGAGTCATACAGAGTTGGGAGACTACTCATACCGTGTGTTTGGTTTCTGTTTTAGTCTCATTTTCTTAGGCTGTCTCAAGAGACTCTCTCTCAAAGATACTCTCAAAATACTGCTGTTGGTACTGATCACACTTCATCCTTATAGCAGCCTGTCAGTGTTTTGCATGCTGGAGAGTAGTTCTCATACAAAGAACGTAATCTCTGATAACATACTCTGTGTAAAATGTTAGCCTTGACATACTTCACAAATTTGAGTGCCTTAGCAAAGTTATAGCTGTCTTTTACGTCATTTAGTATTTTTACTAATTTTTATTGGCGCTTTTACAGTTTTTCATTATTTTGTTTTGCCAATTTGCTTCTTTGAATCTAACAGAAAGCCTCTTTTAGAATGAGTTATCTTAATGTCCACAGTAAGGGAAGTTAGGATGCAGATTTTTCTTGAGACAGTACAATTGCCAAACAGAGAAGCAGAATGAAGGAGTTGCACAAACTCTTTGCATATCTTCAAGGATCCCATAGTCTAATATTTGAAATAATTATTATTTATAAAGGACAAGAACTTTGACTTTCCTAAAAACTGCAAATTGCCATCTGTTTTCTAAAAACCTGATCTCAAGTTCTCCTACTTGGTGGAGAGTTGCTTGGTTCTGTTTGTTTTTAATTTGAATTCTTATTCAGGTCATTAGAGCTTCAATACTAAAGTGATAACTATGGGCTTTATTTTTCTTTCTTGGTACATTTTCAAAATGTCAAAGCCTTTATGTAGCCTTGTTCTTCCTATGTATGGTAGCCACAGCTAGGTTGTCTTCTGTAGATAAAGCTAACTGCACTCTGGCAGAGGAAGTCCTGCTTAGGAAACTGTAAATCTGCTCCTCCTAATTTTCAGAAAATCTTTAACTTTGCGCAATAACAGCTACAGATGGGTCTCTAGCTTTTTATAATTGATGCATCTGTCTTTGGAAGTCTCAGTAACTTGAGTGATTACAAGTTTATTAAATAAAGAGGAGAAATGTGGGAAAGGAATGCTTCCAGCTTTACTTTCTACCACTTCCTTATAAGAAAATCTGCTTGGAAAAGTCCAAAGGTAACAGCTAAGGTTGGTGGTGTCCTAAGAGCTCCATCAGAAGAATAGTTCTTTTTAAGGATCAATACTTCTTGGGGAAAAAAAAAAAAAAAAAAGGCAAGCTTCCAAGCGTATACATTCTCTATCCCTGCTCTAAGTGGCTGAGATGTAGGAAAAAAGATCATCCTAAACTTCTAGAAAGGAAGAATTACACTTCTTCACAGTGGCTTCCACTAGAGGGAGGGGGAATCTTAGCTGACTTATAATGCTGCTATGACAATTTATCAATAAAATTTAATATAGGGTGTTGTCTTTAAGAAATGTTAATGTAAGGTTACAAACGATAATGTTATGGTTTTGAAATTCTTTAAAGTGTAAAAGAACGGAACATTTAACAGTTTTTAATATGGTCAGCTAAATGCTTTACAAATGTGATTTGAGTACAGAGTTGTCAAACAGAGGTGTCTCTGCTAGTAGAGAAACAGCATGCTAGAGGCTAGGCAGTGTCTCAAGAAGAACAAAGTGATAGACCTTAAAATTAATGAGGATTGCTTGGTAACTGGTGTGAGAATTTAGTTGTTTTTTTCTTTTTTTGCTTTACAAAATGCATTTTAAACATATTGTGAGACATTTGAAAAGGACTTTCAGAAGTCAAGGTAGGTGTTAGTTTGACACATTTTGGCATGACTAGGCTAAATTTGCTTGTTGCATCTCTCAAAAAGAACTACTTTATTTCGGGCACAGAGCTTTGCCATTTGTTTATGCCCTTCCTGCTGGCTGACTGTAACATGCTCCTGAGCAGTCAGTGTATAACACGACACAACTTCTGTTGTGTTTACCACGTGGCTAATAAGGTGATCTTTCTTGTGGCTGGGGGAGTGGGAAAGCCAGTGAGTTTCTTAGCGGGCAGCAGTCTGAATTTGTAAACTTTGGGGGTGTACATGGAGAGGGTTTGACATAAGCATGCCTTTGCCACTCAAGTGTTGTTTAATGCAGGTGAAGGACTGATGCTGAGGCTTGCTGAGCCTACTCAGAGTTAGGCTTTGACCTGAGGGAGGACCTTATCTCACTGCCTAAGGCTGTAGGAGGTGGTGCTGACTGCATTGCTGCTCCACAAGAGCCTGCAGGGAGCAGGGGAAGAGTGGGGACCCCCAAGCCATGCCCCCAGCTGAGGGGGGGCAGAGGGATGTGGCCAGGCTGTACTTTAAATGTGTCAGCCAAGGGTTTTCCAGGTGTTACATCTGACACAAGACTTACTCAAGGGGGGGTTCTCCATCCTCTACTCTGGGCTATGAAGGAGAACAGAGATGGGAAAAGCATGTTACAGTCACTAAGGGTGTTAGGGAAAGCATACTTTATTAGAAGGTAACGTTCTCTTTTATTACAGCACTCAACAGACTCTTGCTGCTACAAAAGAGTCTTAGTTGCTGCATTTCGAAATCCCTTATCCTTGTTGGCTCCATGTTTTAGCCCCTAATTGCTAGTTTTTTCTCTGTACAGGATTGTTTTTATTAGGTTCACTTGACTCATCCATCGATGGAGCTGGAGTCCTGACAACATAATCAACATACTTCTGACAGTCTTCAGGCTTCACATGTGCTGATGATGTAAACCAACTGCCCCAATCATCTTCCCCTTCTCTTAGGCTCTTACTGCACATTGCCACAGAAGACATTACTGCTGATGAGGAGATGAATATGAAGTTTGGCACCACCCTGAAGAACTGTAGGCATCTGATGGAATGTGCTAAGGAGTTGGGAGTCCAAATAGTTGGTGTTAAGTGAGTAACTTCATTGTTCTCTGCTGGCTGAGCTGATGTTTATATGATGTGTTCAAGACTTAGAACTACAGCACAAAAGGACTCTTTTCCCCTTTTTTGGCACTCTCTTTTACAGGGATTTAGAAATAAAACTTCTTGGATCATGATTTTTTGCTTCCCAGCAAAGCATTAATATCCAAGCAAAAACTGGTGTGAAACAAAGTAACTACTACTGACATGGAAGTGATTTGAAATAGAGTATCAAAAATCTTTCTGCTGGTGTTAAAGCAAGGTTTAAAAACCTTTCTTATCCTCTGTCTTTTCTCTTGAACTTCCACAGTAACTTGATTTATTTTTTTTTTCCAGTAATAAATAGCAGACCAGATAAGCTGCTAGTATAACATGAGATAGCTTGGACAGATTTTTGAACAAGGTGAACGTGGGGTTAGATTTTCAAAGAGCTGAGTCTTGTGTCACTTCTTGATCATTCTGAAACAATATTCAGAAAGGCTTTTGACATGCCAGTGACAGGAATTGAATCCTGGTGTTCTGAGAGCTTCCAAATCATCTGTGGTATTTTAATTTTAAGCCTGACACAAAGATTTCCCTGTATGGAGGAAAAATGCACACACAAGTTTTTGTTTCATCTAACTTCAGCTCCTAATGTATGACATTCACAAATGGTTTCAGAAAGCAGTCAAATGAGATGGGTTGTCAAAACAGCAAAAAAGTATTTTAAAACAAAAGGTTTTGGAGATTTAAAACAACTTTGTTTTGATTTAAATCTACCCAGAATTGATGTTAGAGGATAGCAGTACTATAATCATTAAAAATGATGAATCTATTTTAAAAATAGATGACACTACTGAGGAAACAAACGTTTGCTTTAATATCCAAAACATCTGTGCCAACTTCAACCAAGAACACACAGTTTTTGTGTATTCCAAGTTTAAAAAGTCAATGTTGCTCATAACCTTTGTGCCAGATTGGTATTCCTTAAAGAATTGAACAGACTTAGTATGATGGCTCAGATGGGTATCTATGTGCACGGTCTGTCCTGAACTAGCAGACCGTACTAGGAAGGCTGTGGGTGTGCTGGTGCCCACTTTATTACCTCAGCTGCTAGCAGTGTTCTGGCACTGTTTAAGCCTTATGGACAACTTGGACAAGGTTACAAAACCTTGTAACCTCTTTAGGAGCAGAGACTGAAAGGTTCTGTGAGTCTCTTATTTCTTAAATGTGAGCCTGTAGTAGGATATTTTTAGCAGTTAGAGGTTGCTAAGCTAAGCTAGGCCTCATGTGGAATCCAGGGGAAGAGAAGGCAATCATCTGGGTGTGTTCTTTACACTGTCAATATATAATGCAGACTTGTCTTGTGCCACTTGGAAACAAATTACTTCCCCTACTGTTGTAGATAATGAAACAATTTGCTTGGTCTGAAAGCTGCAAGGTTCTGTGCATTAACAGTGGTTTTATTTCTTTCAGATTTCACGTTTCAGGCTCTTGCAAGGAACTGCAAACGTACATTCATGCTATATCTGATGCTCGGTGTGTGTTTGACATGGCTGTAAGTAGGAGATAACTCCTCTGCATGTGCTTCAGTAGAGGATCTGTTCTATTCTAATCAGACTAACAAGCCAACCGCAGTGTTCCCAGAGTGTATCCATGTAGGGAAAAACCTTCTAATAAGGCACTAAATGCTTCATCGTGAGGCATGTGGTAGAGGTAAAACAGACCTTACGATCTTCTTGTGGACAAAAGTTAATGAACGCTGTCCCACTGACAGAGTAGCCTAGCGTGCCAGTATTTTTACAGTTTTTATAGTTTTTAAAATTTTTTTTCAGACACCACTGTGCTGATATATTTACATAAAAAACAAAGATACTTGCTAACATGACCTACTTTCCAGAAAAGAATGAAGCTAAATGGTTGAAATAAACAACTGCTGTTACTCAGTATTCATTTTCAAATAAAATCATTTCCTTGCTTTGGTAAAGGCTTCTTGAAATTCAAATCTCAAATACTGCAAATACACAATTGGCTTTTTAAGTTATATTAAATTGTTAACCATTTGTATCTCATTATTTATCACGATAGAACTATTAACCTGGTGTACATGATTTCTGAGGTGGTTTGCCACGATGCTTATATGTTAAAGATGCCATACATTGGTGGTGGGAGTCTGAATTTGGATGAAGAATGGATTTATTAGATGCTTCAGATGACTCGTGTAAATGAGTCTGACATGTTCTACGTGTATTTCCCATATTGCGAAATTCAAAAATCACTTCTCAAAGTATTTTTGTATAAATGGGAAGCCTATAAACTAAATAGAGAAGAATCTAAATTAATCTCTTTACTCTTATTATTGCAGTTAGTGCATTACCTGTAACAGGTTACACACGGAGGGCAACAAAACAGAAGTTCTCACTGATGTTTGTGTGAATTCATTGTAGCAGACTTGTCACACAAGCAATATCTGAAAGACTTGTATTATACAGATGAGTGAGTCCATAACTCCTGTCAAAATGCACCACCCTGATCCACAGATATTGTCTGACTATAACAAATACCACAAAATGGGAGTTGACATTGCTGTGGGACTTCTACGTGAGAATTGTGCAACCAGCTTCTATTGACATCCTAATGCTATTACTACTAGGTTTCATGGAGCTGCACTAATTTTTACTATGATACAACTTGCTCACTAGACTATACTTTGTTAAATATGCTCAAAATATAACCTGATAAAAAAATATCCACAGTAAAAAGCAACTTTTTTTTTAACAGTTACAGTTGTCTCTGTATTTATGTTCTGTTCTGCCTATGTATTTTAGGAAGAATTTGGCTTTAAGATGAACATGTTGGATATTGGTGGAGGCTTCACAGGTTCAGAACTTCAGCTTGAAGAGGTATGCAAAGTATTGAAAGTTCAAACTCTTATTTTGATCTAAGTTTAAGTGTTTCACCTTCAAACAGCAACTAACGTTGATAGCTGAAGCTTACTCTAAATTCCATGCTAAACTGTAAGCCATAAGGTCCAAATAATTGGTTTTACATTCTTTATTCTGGGTAGTATAATCAGTCCTTTTAAATCGCATCTGTATTGGGTAAACCCTGATTTCCGTAGTTCAATCTGTGACATAACTTCTGCTAAGGTGAATTGGGCCAGTAACTTTTTTAGTGGCTGACTATGTATTGTAGGTTTAACTGATTGCTCTTGCATGGTTTGGGCAAAGACTGCTTAGCATGCTTTGGATCATAAACTGTATTGCTACTGTACAAAAGCTTCAGGCACTTTGCTTTAGAATTGAAGACTGATAGCTTTGCTTTTAAATGAAACTTTTAACATGGATTTGGCATAAATTGGATCTTAATTCTTAATCTTAAATAATCAAAAACATGGCTTAAGATTTGAGCATCAGTGTTAAAACACTTTATGTTTCTAATGCAAAAACATTCAGAACCAATCACACAAAGGCACTTTTGCTGTTCTTCTGGCTTTGTATGTAACTTCACATTATCTGTTGTGCCAGAGAAACTTTGAAATGAGTTTTGTTGTCTTTAGTGAACCTCAGCATGAGCTTTGGCTGGGAGGAGGGACTGTATGATACTCAGGCTCATGGTGTTCAATTGTCAGTTTTCAGCAGAATGACCTATATTTAAACACTTTTTCTTTTTTGTAAATTTTGCACTTCTGGGTAAGGATACTTGTCATGATAGAGGAATAAAGTAAGCTTTTTGTCATGCTTTCTAGAACTGTACACTGCTGTCTTCAGAGGGGGTATGTGTGTGACATACATGTATAACCTGAGTTACATGTGTCCTATTTGTGATTTCAACTTCCTAGGTTAATCATGTCATCAGGCCACTGCTGGATGCCTACTTTCCTAAGGAATCTGGTGTTGATGTGATTGCAGAGCCTGGATGTTATTATGTTTCATCTGCATTTACACTAGCAGTTAACATCATTGCAAAGAAAACTGTTGAGTATGACAAACTTCTTCCTTCTGGAAGTAAGCAATGTGTTTATCTTTAGTGTGCTCTGAATCGGTAGAGACAACTGCTCGCTACTTTTAGCCAGGATGGAGTAGTTTGTTCTGGCATGTATTTAATATATACCTTTTGCTGCATTGTAAACCACCTTTTGGGTTCTGACCATATATTATAAATGTAACAAAGAAAATGAAATGCAGAGGTTTGGGATTTCTGGTTTATTTATTAGGTTTAACTTGTCAGTGCTTAAACCTAGATTAGGTGCTTTACATCAGGTGTATTGGAAGGGTCTATATTAGACTAACGTGGAAAAGTACAAAACCAAGCTGATTTGTTGTCTGCTAAAGCAGACATTGGCCTTATATTCTTTAGTGATTGTTTCTGAAAATACTTATTTTACTAAGCCTCACATTTAATATTCCAACTGAATTGTTAATCTCATTTTGTACCGATTACTCTGCCCATAATCCTCCCATTCTGATACATGGACTCCCTTTTCAGGGGAAAACAGTTGACTTAAGTAGTTTTTCTGCAACCTAACTTATGACTGAAAAAATACATGCAAGATAACTACTTTTTCTTACTTCTTCCAGTGGAGCAAGCCAGGAATGATGATGAACCAGTATTTACATATTACATAAATGATGGTGTTTATGGTTCTTTTGCGAGTAAATTGTCTGAGAAACTGAATACTAACCCAGGGGTTCACAAGGTGAGTCCTTCTGTATTCTTCAGAGATAGGCCTTATCGTTACAATTTTATTTTTATAACATATATTTAATACATATATACAATATATTAAAAAAAAAAAAATCATGTGTATAGTTATTTGTAAAGTTATCCTTTTGTATACTTGAACATTTTCTTACTGAATAACTAAAGCCAGAATTACTGGTACATTTCTGTATAGAAATACAAGGAAGATGAGCCTCTGTTCGCAAGCAGCCTTTGGGGTCCATCCTGTGATGAGCTTGATCAAATTGTGGAAAACTGTCTTCTTCCTGAGCTGAGCGTTGGAGATTGGCTGATCTTTGATAACATGGGTTCTGGTACCTTAGGTGAACAGTCTACCTTTAACGACTATCAGAGGCCACTGATTTACTACATGATGTCTTTCAGTGACTGGTAAGAAAATTCTTGATAGCTGCAAGATTTCACTTGTTTCAGGAGCACATGCATGCAGCCAGATATAAACTATTTTTATGATGGCAAATACAGGAAGATGCAACTGAGCAGAAGAGTGTGCCTTTTTCGCGTGGTGTGGTTCTTTTTTAATTATTGTGTCTGACTTTTGCTAAGAGTAAACTGAGAGCTGTAATAACATGCCTACTTTGCTTTAGGGTTGACAAAGGAGAGCATAACATGAACTGTTGCGAGTTTATTGGTAGCTGCTCCTGAGTCATGTTCAACATCAACTGTTGAGGTTCCCCTAAGCCAACTGGGAAATTTTACACTTAGAAGACTTTGCGTTTGCAAACAGTTAGGAAGAATGACAAAATTCCTAATACAATTCCTAATTGTAACTTGTATTGGTATTGGCATTGCAGGTTGTAGTCAGGAAGGGTCCTAGCACTGCTGTATGGACAGTAAGAATTGGGCCATGTTCCAGTGCCTAGGGAGCCAGGTCCCTGCACACCTGTCAATGGAGCCACAGCTCTTTTGTGTCTGCCACGAACGTGCATAGTCGGTTCTCCCCTCTGCTGAGACTGAGGTCAACATATCCAGGGGCAGTAGACTTCAAATGCTATTTCCAAGGCTGGTTTCTGAAATTAAATTGTACACAAGCTCCTTGTTACAACTCATACTTTTCTTGCTGCAGGGATGAGATGCAAGATGCTGGAATTACTTCAGACACATTGATGAAGAACTTCTTCTTTGTGCCTTCTTGCATTCAGCTGAGCCCAGAAGACCGCTTTTCCACTGCAGCTTAAACAGGCATTAACGCTTCATTTAGACCTGCAGTTGCAAGTCTGTAGTTTGTCTGGTCAACATTCCAGTGTGGAAGAAATGGAACAATCTTGAATTTCAATTCATTCTCTTCAAAACTTGAAAAAAGTAGTAATAGCTAATGGGGACCAGGCAAAACAAGCTACAGCTACAATTCACTGGGGGGTGGGAGGGTTAGATAATGGCATCCAAATTTAAACTTAAGTTTGTGCAACCCCTGAGCGTTTAAATATGCAACAAAATGGATGACTTAGTGGAGATGGAAACCCATCACTTGGGTTCTTCAACAGTTTACATACAAGTACACAGTTTTTATACTAAGGATTCCTGTTAGAAAAGTCTTGTAAAGTTATTGTCTTTCGCCCAGATATATCAAATGTCAGTGGGAGACCAGTGTGATTTCATTAGATGTTTAGTGTATTTAGAATGTGTAAATTTGTGCTTTGAACTGTAGTTTAATAAATGTAAAATTGCATCATAGTATTTGTTCTATTTGACCCTTGATGTATCCCTTGTATGATTGCAATAAAACTTTGTGTAGATTTTACTGTTTTTCAGGCTAACTTTGGGAGGGGCTAGGCAGAAGATACAGCTATAAAATAGATAGATCTGTACAGGACTGAGGAGCCTTCTTCTCTTTAGCCTGTTCTTTCAGCTTTGGGTTAAACAGTAAGTAATTTCAGCTTGATAAATCTGTACAAAGTGAAAGTCGTAAGTTCCTGGAAGGCTAAAATGCAAGTTGTGGTGTTTAGTTCTATAGTATGGCCTTAGCTGCTGTTCTAACACCACATAGCAAACCTGCAATAGATGATAAATGTGCAAAGATGAGGTGGTTTTGTAGCTAGCATGCATGTAGTGCCCCTAAGGCAGCATGGGTTAGTACAGCTTTACAAGCTTTTTTTTTTTTTATGGTGTTCAGTGAGTAGTACGACTTCCAAATTCAGCTCATTCTGTATAGTGTGAACTCTTACTAGAAGGGCTGTGCACTGGACTTTCTTTAAATAAACCCACAAAGTGAAGGTAATGCATACTAACAGAAGTGTGTATGCCAACCGCATCGAGTAATTTGAACTGCTGAAACCATTCAGGGGCTTTCTTTGTTACTGGAGCCTCTGGATTTCTTCTGGGTCCTTTTCTGATTTTCTTACTTTCTCACTTCTTAAATTCATCTCTTGTGTGAGAATTGGGTGGAGGAGTGCCAGGGTCTTGGAATGGCAACTTAAATTCTGAATCCTGTACTCAAAGCAGGGGGATGATGGTGTTTTAAACCTTTAGTCAGAAGCAAAACTTCTACTTTTTGGTTGCAAGTATATTTTAAGTGAGTGCCAGCTGGTAGGAAATCTTAACCTTTCATTCTGTAAGGTGCAAAGATTTTGTAAAATTTGATTTTTTTTAATTTTTTTTTTTTTATTGAAAGTGGGGGAAAAAAATGCTACAGAGCAACCCTGTCAGATTGGACTCAACTTGTCAGAACAGTTCTACCGGCCAGCTTAAAAGTACAAAATGACTTCTGTTTTGACAATGGTCTAGCAATGATAGTGGGAACCCTATGTTCTTTTTTTTTTTTTTTATTGTTTTGTTTTTGAAACCTGAATTACCATCCATCCTTAACTTTCAAGAAGTCAATATGCACCTAGTTCTGTCTACCAGTTAAAGTCTTTCCTTAGGCAAAACGGACTTTACAGTTTTTGACATACAAGCTGTAGTTGTCTAAGGTAACTTAAAAGAATTCTGTTATGCAGTCTTAAGGAAAACAGTTACCTTAGAGGTCAGTTAAAAAAAAAAAGTTACATGATACAGTGGTCAGAGCAGGAATACTCACTGTGCTTGAAGAGACAGCTTGCCATTAAAAACAATCTGGAGTCTGCACACTGCATGTATTTCAACTCAATTTGCTAAGTGTTGCTGTTTGTTTATATTGTTGTTGCCACTCAGCATTTTACAGACAATATAAAAGTGGAATGATTTCTCTATAGTACATGGAGTTAATGTAGCTTTGTCCTGCTCAATACACGTCTGCAACTCCACTGGGTGACTGAGGACACTGCTCTTGCTGACCTGCTGCGACAGCTAGTGATGGTAGTTGGCCTTTCACTGATTATTTTGTCCAGTCCACTCATCTCATATGAAATGTATCCCACCTCTTCGAAGTACTGGCATACACACTTTCAGTCTCCATACCAGTTCCCAGGGAAGATGCAGGGCCATGACTTGAGACAACAATAGGCTACAAAGAGCTTTAAGCTATGCCAGCTGCACATGTACTGAGCAGCTGCACAAGTAATTGGCCTGCATTGGCTCAAAAATTAAAGGTAGTGGTGTGGATCCATCACTGGATGTGTCCCCACTTCAGGTATATTCTCCTGTGCCCTGAATTGCTGCTTTCCAGGAGGCCAGTAGAGTAATCCTAATGTGTTTTAGGAGGCCATATGCAGAATTTTAAAAAATCCGTAACTAAATAGAAGCAGTTGCTTCAGAAGATAGTGAAAAAACAGTGTTGTAGCTCTAATTACCTCTTCAAAACACCTCCAGTCCTTGCAGCTGAGTAAGTGATGTGCTGGAGTGTAATGCCTGACCTTGCTCATCAGCTGAACTTTTTTTTTTTTTTTAATTTCTTTTAAGGGAGTCCCACCCTCAGCCAAAGCATGGCCCACAGCCCACATGGTTGGTCTCGGTCTTGCTCCTGCAGTGGCGTGGCTGCCTGTGCTACCGAGGGCTCTGCCCCATCTGAAAGGGGAACGAAGGGATCCGGCAGCACGTGGGAGGCAGCAGTGCCCACTGTGGGGCCGGGGCAGCCTGGCAGTGAGAAGAAAGTGGTTATGTGCTGGGGGTGGCCTGTCCTCGCTAGCCTAACCAGCGGAGGGATGTTGGACAATTACAGGTTTATCCTTCCCTTGCTAGAAGCAGTGTGCTGACTTCTGGCTTCTTGGTTGCTATCTGGACTCTTATTTCCCACTTTCCCTTTATAAAAATTGAATGTTTCACGTGAGTAGTGGCGTATAATTCAGTCCTGTAATTTACTGATGCTTTAACGGTGTGAGAGTCCCACACCTGAAGTGCTTTCCCAGAGGGCAGGGGAAAAGCAGAACCTGGGACTGGGAATACCAAGGGAGGGCAGGCCGAGGATGGAGCTGCTGGGTGCAGTTTGTGCTTCCCAATCCTGATTTCCCTCGGAGAAGGATGGCTGTGTGCACGTCTGTGCTGGGGGTGATGAGTGCCCTGTTGTCGAGGTCTGCCCCTGAAGCATCCCAGGCTGTCTTTCGCTTTGTGTCTTAATCCCTTGGCAGCCGTGCAGTCTTTAATCTGCGTTAGGTGCATTAATAGGATTACCCGCACAGCTACAGAGGACAGAGCTAATTGTGCTCATCAGTGAATCAGAGGGAAGAGAAGCTCTCAGTGGCACGAGCCTCGCTGCTGCTCCTGGTCCCTTGGCCTCGAGCACAGCGGTGTGGGTGGGATGTTCCCTGAGGGCTGTGCACTGCCAGCCCTGTCAGCGCCCTTAAATGTAACGCTCACGGTAAACACGATGCTCATCGCCAACGGGACTCGGTGAGTACAATTGTTGGATCCTGAGGGTGTGTTTTGCTCGATCCCGTGCTGTCTGAACAGCGTGACCCTTCCTTGTGCTGCTGGGAAAACCTCAAATATTTGTCACGAGCTCGCTACACCGCTTGCTGAAATGCCTGCAGCGAGGGCGGGGACAGGGCAGGAGAGCTGCTGCTGCAGCGCTCAGCAGGAACATAAAACCAGGGGGTTTAACGTAGGCTGGCGTTGCTGGGCCCACTTTGTGTGAATCCAGGTGGCGAAGGGGTGTGCAGAGACCGCTCTCCTCTGCCTCCAAAGCCGCGCCGAGCTGCCCTGGCCTGGATTCAAGGCCGCTGCTATCAGCAGGGCGCGACCTGCGGCGTGGGCGCAGCTCCACTCATCTGCTCATCCCTGCGGGGCCAGGAACAGCACCTGACGCCCGCCCACGCTGCAGGCTGCAGCTGCTGGCGGCAGCCAGGCATCGCCTCCCGGCCCTACCGAGCTGGGAGCTGAAATTTTCTGCCTGGGAGGCGAGAGCAGAATAGATTTTGCTGCTCTCTCCGGGTGTGGATGCTCCCCGTGCTGCAGCCCAGGCTGGGGAGGGGTGTTTGGGTTGGCCTCTGCCATGTGTTTCTATATCATCAGGCTTTTCTTTGAACATTCAATTTATTTTTATTTTTTCCTCTACAGTGACTACTTTAAATTCCCCAATGACATGTCATCGTCAAGCTTCTGCGTTTTCTCTCATATTGCAACAACTTGAACTTGAAATACATCGTCTTGCAAGGTGAGCTCTACTGCAGTGCACTTACACCACATACACCGTGCTCGGGTCTGCCCAGTCCCTCAGCTGGGCACCTCTGCGGCACATCCATGCGACAGATGGACTGCTCCTTTCCTCAGTGCAGCTCACAGCTTCTCGCTGATCATGCACTAAAAGGAGATGTAAGGCTGGTGGTCTCATTTTTGGGGTCAAACAAATAACTGCAGACCCCAAGAGCACTGTTGGAGATGCGACATACGAGGTGAGGGGGAAGCTGAGGGCACGCACAAAGCAGCCTGCTCTGCAATAAGCTAAGCTCAAGGTAGCTGAGGCTCCAGACAGAAAGTAAGAAGGCATCATCTCCACATTAAGTATATGGTTAATTTTTTTAAAGAAATGGAAATATTCAGCCTCTGCATGGGGCTGTGCTGCCCAGCGTAGCAAGCTGATGGATGCAAGCAGCAGGGCAGTGAGTAGTGGGTGTGGAGGAGCTTGGCACCCACCTTGTGATGGGCACAGAGCTGCCAGGAAGCTCCAGGAGAAGCGTTGGGCTTGTGCTGGCCTCCCCTTGGGGAGGTGGCTCCGCAGCAGAAGGGGCTGAGAGCTCAGAGAGCAGCATGCAGGATTTCACTCCTCACTTTTTTTTTTGGTTGCACCCAATACCTGTCTGTATGTGCAGGTACCGCAGCTGGCGGGGCCATAGGGCACTTTCCTGATGTATAGTGGAGGCCTGATACGTAACTGCACTATGGAGAGGTTTCAGGTGAGAAAACCTTTCCGGGACATTTAATCTGTATAAATAATCGCAATAGCAAAGGGCCTTTATAAATTTATGCTTAGCACTGACGACCTCCTTGCTGCCCTCCTCAGCACAAAATTTGCACAGACTGTGACTTGAGAGCTTCCTCACTAAACACAACAGTAAATGGGTAAGATAAATGGACATACCTGGAGGAACAAATACAAAAAGAAATCCCCTTAAACATGTTTTAATGTGTAGTTTATGGCAGCAAGAAAGGAGTTCTTAGAAATGATTCCAAAAGGGAAAAGTTCTTGCCCTAAAAGAATTACGGCTGAGATTTTTCAGATCTGCCTAAGGAATTCAAGTGTCCAAGTAAAACACACAAAGTGAGCATCCAAATCCGTGCTGTGTCCCTGAAAACCCTCCTACCCGTGTGCACAAGTACCTGGATTTGTACGGGCTTCAGCAAAAGTGACTTCTCTTCAAGGGATTCCGAGTTCATACACTGAAATGAACCCCAGCTACCCGCGGTGTTTGAAAGGCTGCTCGGTTCGTCTATCAGACGACCCATTCGATACTGATTGTTTATCTAACAAGAGTAAATTTGACCCAGAGGTTTCTAAAGCCTCCCGCTCCCCAGCACACGGTGCCAGTAGGATTATTTAAGGGCATCGAGCCAGAGCTGCCACGCAGCGCTGCAGGAACCAAACAGCCCCGTGTGGAGGTGGGTTGGGGCTGGGCAGCCCCGGTGCTATGAATGGGCACCCGCGGACAGGGCCACGCACAGGTCTGCCCCTGAGGACTGCAGCCTCACCGTGCCATCCTAATAGGGGTTCATAAAGCTTCCTTCAGCGTGATTTACAGATACTTTTCAGGCAGGGGCTTATTTTACAGGTATGTACGGCAGCTTCTCAGCTTTGCCTTCCATCGTTCTGTTAGCCAGGACGATACCATGCCATGGATTTCACTGTGACTACAAGCATTCACAAGGCCTCTAGTTGCTCTTAATTCTGAAATCTGAGCCTTTAACTCACCGCAGGTGAGGAAACAGACCCAAAGTGCAACATCAAACTGGTAAAACGTGACAATGCAGCTCAAGAGAGGGGACCTCAGCTGGTGAGAGGGGACCTCATACCAGCTTGAGGCATTCCCAAGTCTTCTCCTCCAGGAGACAGAAGAGCAGACAGAGCTTTCTGGAGAATTATCACAGATGTGACCTGCTCCAGAGAGCTGTACGGTACAGCCTATAGCCATAGGCATCTTTTGGCCTCGTGAGGTTGATTTGAATCCAAGGTTAATGTCAAAGCTTCCTGAGGATGAAAGAAGCCAGAGGACTTCCACCTGTGCTACTTCTGTCTGTATTCGTGTCCCAGCACCGGTGTTGGCCCACACTGATCATGAGCAGGACCCATGAGGAGGGCACCCGCTGCTTGTGCATCCAGGTACGTGCAATGGAAATATGAAAAAAATAAGCAGAACAAAAATGTGGCAAATGTGTCCATGAAAGGCTTTGTCAAATAAGGGGGGTCACAGAAACCCCAGGCTCTTGTTTGCTGCTTTCTGTGCCACCCACGCTCCCACCGATGCAGGAAATGTCCATTTTTTGGGAGGGATCTGAAGCTGGTTCCTGGTAAGCACGTGATCCCGACCACTCAGAGTGGGATGATGCTGTTTTCCGACTGATGATTAAAACCGTTCCAGCTGCAAAACAAACACGCACATGCACATAAACATTGCAACATCGGTGTTTCTTTTACAACGACTGGTGCCATCAAATAAACAAAAACGGCCTTCAGGAGCAGCTCCTGAACCCAGCAGCCGGACACATGATTTCTTCTGGTAGGGATCTAGCTTTCATGTGCTGTCTTTCAGTCCCTGCTCCAAATAATTCGCCACCCTGGGAATCAACAGCTGCAGAATCACGCCCTCTTTCTGTCTGCCAGATATCAGCATTTTCTGTCCCTAAACAAAGTGAGATGAAAGAGCAATTTGCAAGAATGCCTTTGTGCTGCCAGTACTATGGAACGAACCCACAGCCGCTTTTCAGCAGCAGCACCCATGATGAGGCTTAACGGGCTGCTGGAGGGGACCGTGTCAGCCAGCCTTCAGCCAGTCATAGCGGTGTGAAAGCAGGGCTCACCTACAAAACCCACATCAAGTTGCCTCATTGACCAGAAAATACTTGGAAAATGTTGAAAAAGAAAGAAAGAAATCATAAAACTAAGTATTTTTGAGAGTAGTGAGAAATGAGTGCCAAGTCTCTCCCAGAATGGACCTAGTTGTAAGCAAGTCTTCTTTATTTTTATTTTTTAAACAAACTACACTTGTGAATCAGCTCTGAAAACTGCTTGGTCACAAAGTCTGTGACCCCAGTCTTCCAGCTGTACCCTGAAAAGTAACCCCAGGGGCTGGGAAGAGGCTCCAGGTGGACAAGTACGTTTCCACCTAGCAGAACAGAGCCTCTCTGCCTCTGCTGCCCCTGACAGACAGTGGCAGTCGGCTGCTGCCCCATGTAATAAACTGAGCGAGGCCTCCTGCCCAGGCCGCACTGCCCTCCCACGCCAGCACGCTCCCCAGCGCCGGCCGTGCTCCTCGGCCTCTGTTTTGCAAGAGCTGCGTGCAGAGACATCTGCAGCCCTCCAGGCACTGACCTCACCCACGGGCCCTTCTTCCCCTTGTGGAGGGGAGACCTTGGACTTTCAGCTGATTGAGGGGTCCAGATATGTGAGGAGCAGCTGGGGTCCCTTGGTTTGCTCAGCCCCGAGCAGAGCAGGCTGAGGGGAGGCCTCATGGCGGCCTGCAGCTCCCTCACGAGGGGAGCGGAGGGGCAGGCGCTGAGCTCTGCTCTCTGGGGACAGCGACAGGACCCGAGGGAACGGCATGGAGCTGGGACAGGGGAGGGTCAGGCTGGGGGTTAGGGAAAGGGTCTGCACCCAGAGGTGGTCGGGCACTGGGACAGGCTCCCCAGGGCGGTGGGCACAGCACTGAGCCTGGTGGAGTTCAAGGAATGCCGCAATAAGGACACGCTGGCATGTCCCTTATTGGACCCTCCTGCACAGAAAGGAGAACTGCCCCTGCCCTTTGGAGGCTGGGAATCACCACGGATTCCATCACTTGGTGGGACCGAGGTGCAGCGTGCCGCCAAGGACGAGCTGCAGGGCAGAGGAGCTGAGCCAAGGGTTGCCTCATGACAACCGTGAGCTGTAAGACCGAAGTGCACGTCTCCAACGGCGAGCTGCAGGGCCCAGGCACATCCCCCTGGGGCGAGCTTCAGATATGGAATGATAATAAAATGATAATGAATGAAAAATGATAACAAAAAAAAATATTGCTCAATTCTTGCCGTGCTGCCAAGAGACTATCTGGGCTACCCGAGAAGCAAAGCCATGACTCCAGTGACGTCTGTGTAAACGAGACAGAAGGCCTTGATCTCCTCGGGCCCCGAAAGGGTGCCCTTAGTTCCTGTGACGTCTTAAGGAAAAAAAAAAATCAATTACTAATCGCGGGATGATTGCTTAGCAGCATGCCAGTGCTGTGTTTTGTGCTGTGATGCCAAGGGTGTGGTATGTGACCAGAGGCATTTGGCAAGAGATAGCTCTGGGATACGAGCGCTCAAGGCCTGCCAAGACATACTGGAGGGTTGTTTTGGGTGCGGGGAGTCAATCTGGGCACTGTTTAGTCTTTCCTGTATGGAGGACTTACTACCTGCAATTTTGGACCTGCATTTCCCTATCCAGAAACTATTTGCTTGCTTGAATATGAGCTAACACATATGCAATGGGGGTTGGATCAAATATTAGCATCGTACAGCTGGTAGCGGTTCCTGCAATATTAAATTTACTCAGAGTTTTGCTCCATCGCGTCTGTCTTACGTGGCTGAAACTAGTCAATAGTTCAAAAAATATGAAAGGAAGGTAGGCTTAAAGAAAAGAATGACCTTTATGCACATGACTGTTACCAAAACACGTGTATTTGGGGGTGTAGACATGCTGTTACTTTTGTTAGAAGGAGGAAAGTCCCTGCTGACTTCCATACCACGATAATATGTCAGATGAAATGCCCCGCTCACCCCACAGTCTTCATCCCTCCAGGATACAGGCCAGCAGAGGAACGCCTGAAATGCAGCAGCTATTAAGTCACCATGTAACAAGCAAATTCAGTTTTGGCATGAAAAAGCAAGCAAATGTACTTCTAACACTTCCATCGGGAAAAATATTCATCTGATCAGAGCACGGACAGGTGGCTTGGTCAGCTACACGCGCTCACTGTTAGTGCTCGCAGGCTGTCTTCTCCTTTCACTTAAATCAGCTTCTTAATATCTGATTTTGCTAACAGTAATTTAGGTTGATCAGCTGGGTTTTATACAAAAGCGTTAATTAAATCGTGACAGCAGGAAAGCTCTGAATATAACAAATATGCCATTCAAGGTGGTAGAAGTCAGCCTCGAAAGCAGAAAAGGCTTTCAGTTGCGTTTCCTGAGACTTTCCAAGCTGTCCGCAAATAAACAATGCCACTCGGCCATACCCTTTCCAAAGGTACCCGTGTTCTCAAGCGGCACACCTCCCATCACGCTCAGGGCCCAGCAGCGTTGCCCTTTATTTGTCGTGTCACTAAACCCACCAGCGCTGCACAAACGAAGAAAGAACGCGCGAGCTGCTAAACAGAAATAAACCCTGGGTCACACCGTGTGAGGTTAAACACGAAGCATGAGCCGCGTGGAAAGAATCACCAAACCATTCCCGTATGAACTCCTGATTTCCACTCCGCAGCATTCCCTGGATTTCAGCAGGCAAGGCACGCAGAGAGCATGCCACTTGGCTGGCTGGGCCACATCAAAGCCCCGGCTGCCCTTCCAAAACGACAGATGGGAAGCAGGGCGGTAGCCGGTACCGTCGTGGTGTCCTACAAAGAAACACAGATCCTGTGAGAGCTGTGGGGCTGAGGAAGGTTCTGGTTGGTGTCCAACCTGATCCTGCACTGAAGGAACTGAACATGAAACCTGCCGCAATCTCCAGCGGGTACTGAGCCACTCATTTACTTACCTCAGTTCCTTCTCATCTGACAAAAATAACCACCCACCTGCAGTTTTCTGTGAAACAAGCACACATCTAATACCAGAGGTTAAAAATACCCATCGGTGGCCCGTCATCCGCCGTGGAATACGGCTTCTTGCTCATCAGCACGTTGAAGCCAAGACTTTGGGATAAAGGAGCAACTTAGAGCTCCTTCTAAATTCTTCCTGACAAAGCCACAGGTAACACCAGGTTGAAATTCAGGTTTTGACTGCTGGACAGGACTGAAGGTACGCAGTTGGGCAGTGATTTACCGGCTGAGATGCCAAATCTCATCCCTAAATTTATCCTCCCGATCCCACAACAATTTACCTTTCCACATCAGAAAAACACGACCTGCGGGCTGCCTAAGTGGTTTTCTGGGAAACTCAGGCTTCAGATACAGAGTTGTAGGCATAAATAAATAACCCACAAGTGCTGGAACGCCAAACGTCTGAGCGCCTTCAGGATGGAAAGCAAACACATCAGCTTGCTGCTAGGTGGCATAAAACCACCTCCCCGGCTCCTCCAGGAAACTGAGCGAAAAACGCCAACGCATTTATCCGACAGTCACAGCTCGGTGACTGCCAGAGAAAATCACCTTTACGGCCTCCGAAGCCTTCCCCCGAGCAGCACTGAGCAGGCGAGGCAGGACGGGGCTGCGCTGACTCAGAGCAGCCGCAAACACCGGGGAGAGGAGGGCTGCGAGCACGTACGCACCAACAGGGCTCGCCTGGTAAAATAAAGCGAGATTCATGTGAAATAGATGTAAGTCCTGGTTTTCGCCTGGTGTGTGTAATACACAATAAATGTTTGTTCATTGTCTTTTGTATTATAAAAACAAGGAGTTCTGTTTGAGGAACGGGAGTTGTGAAAACTCCTTTGCTAGACACTATGAAAATTCTTTTGCTTAATGTAACAAAAAAGAGAACCCCCTCCCCTTCTCTCCTTCTGCATCTCAGTTGCCTCTTTTGTTCAAAGACACTGCTGCAAAGTTCATGTAACCATCTCCTGATAAGTTGCTAAACTAGTGTATCAACATCCTGCATTCCTGTCTCACGCTGGGCCAACATGACCAAATAAAAAAAAGAAGTTGAACCACAACGCGGAGGAAGACTACGGCCTTCATCTTCACGACCACCAGAGGGACAGAGACGACCCCCTAGCAACAGTGCGCGCAGTCGCAGAATATACCAGGATGTGCTGCGTAATCCCGGAATTACCAAGATATAAAAAGGGACCCTGGCGGGGGTGAGGTGCGCGCCGTTGGAGGAGCCGAGACTCCCCGGCCGCCCAGCGCTGTTTTGCTTGCTGTTGCTTACTCAATAAATTCCTTTCTATTATTAATGCAATGCTCTCTGAAAATTAATTAAGGGGGCAACTTATAACAAAATTTGGTGCCGTGACTCGGATGAAGGCAATCTGATTGAAAGACCTTCGGAGGGGGCGCCCCGCTGATTTCAGCGGCCTTCGCTAGGACTGCTTTCATTCAAATCCTTCACCGACGAACCCTAAATTCGGCAGCAAGCAAATAAAGCCGGCAACCCCTAGTAATCTTTGTGCACGAAGACCGAACGAAGACTCAGGAGTGAGTAAGTATAGGCCGGTGATCCGTTCGGTTGGGGTTGGGTATCCTGGAGCGTGTCGCTGTGAGACGTCCAATTGCGGACGAAGCGAGTGCGGACCCCTCGGTAGTGCGGTTCCCACATCCCGCGAGGGACTGGGCCACGAAAAGGGGGAAGCGATTTGTGTGTGTGTGTGAAGGCGCTCCAGAAGATGGGACAGAAGAAGAGTAAGCCTTCTGGTCCCATGGGCGGGGTAACATCTGATGTTAGGTTACCCCGGGATTAATGATTAAAAATTGGGAGGATTCCCCTTTTAGGCGGGGAAGGAATAAAGTAAAAATGATACATTATTGTGTTGAAGTTTGGGGTGGTAAACAGATTTGAGGAGACCACCTTTACTGGCCCGTATTTGGGTCCTTTGAAGATTGGGTTTGCCAGGCCCTAAATATTTATGTAAACTCAAAAGAACCTTTTAGTTTGGAAGAAAGTGAATATGCACATTTGTGGATCAGCTCGGAAACTCGAGCCAATTTATATCCTCTAAAAGAAAAAGGAGGGGATGGGAGGCACAAGAAAAACCGAGAATTAGAGATCCCAGCCCCACTGCCTCCCTATATTCCACCATCCCCACCTGCAGCCCCTCCGACTCCCGGGCTTCTTAATCTGCAACCCCAGGGGGATGCCAATAACAACTCTGATTCTAGCACTCAGGGATTAGTGACTAGGAATATGTGGCAGTCCCCATTAACTCCGGGGACGTCTGAGATTTTAAGAAAGAGACAGGAGGAGGGTAAGCGATCTTTAATGGCAACTGGCATAATGTTTGCAGCTGCTGAGGAATAATTCTAACTGGAATAATAACTGTACATTGTATATTGTATATATAAAAGCCCGGGCATTTTTGTTAAAGTGTTCTTTTATACATATGTTAATATGTAAATATAAGAACTGCCATTGAGGTGTATGTCTAAGGGAACAAAATTTGCCCAGGTATATTATCGGCTCATCAGGTTTAAATGTCCCCAGTGTAATTGTCTACAGGCAGTTAATTTACAGTGGTCTGTTTTTACTTGTGTATCTGTATATTGTGGATTTTGGAGGGATTGGGATTGACTAGTAAAGATCTTCTAGGAAAACGGTGGAATATTAACCACTGTAGATTACAATAGGAAAAGTTCAAAGCAAAGAAACCCCGAGGAAAAGCCTCCTAGGATGTATACTAACACATTGGAGGGATATAGTGGGCTGAGAGGGTACAGTGAGTAAAAGAGCCCTTATCAAATATTGTAATCAGTGGTGGCCACTTTATAAAGTAGAGGATGGAGCGGAGTGGCCCCTAAATGGAACTACTAATTATAACACCATACTACAGTCAATGTTGTTTTTGTGGAAAGAAGGAAAACAGGATGAAATGTTGTATATTGATGTTGTTTCAGCATCTTGGAGGGAAAAGGTACGGAATTAAGTTGGCCCCTGACTGAGCCTTTGATGTCGGCATTAGAAAAGTAAAGGCTAGAGAAAGATAAAGGAAGTGTTAAAAGGTTTGTGGAAAGTGTTAAAGGTATTCGAAGTTGAATGAGCAGGGAAAGGTGATGTAGGTATTATCTAAGTAACAGTCTAGAAGTTTTGGTATATTTGCATATTTGCTGTGGTGTTTGTTCAGTTTCCCAAGCATCAGGGAGGGGGGAACAGCCTGCTCCACCAGGGGCCTCTCCAGTGGCCGCAGGGGGGCTTCGGCTCCAGCGCCTGGAGCGCCTCCTCCCCCTCCTTCTGCACTGACTTTGGTGTCTGCGGGGGGGTTTCTCGCTCTCCCAGCTGCTGTTGAGCAGCAGGTTTTTGTTTGTTTGTTTGTTTGTTTGTTTGTTTTCGTGGATGTGCTCTCACAGAGGCACGGACTATGTTGCTATGGCTTGGCTCTGGGCAGCAGTGGGCCTCTTTAGGGCCAGATGAAATTGTCCCTTATCTACCACGGGGAGGTTTCTGTTTTTGTTTTGCTTTGTTTTTCACGGGGGCTGCCACTGCAGTTTCCCACCCCCACACCCCTCACACACCCTCAAACCTTGCCATCAAACCCAATACACTGGAGCAGCTAAATCATTACTGACTTGTAAAGCATCAGGGATTAAATTAACTAATGAAACCCTAAATGTGATGGGGGTAGAAGGGACTGGGATAACAGTGCCACTTTTGGGGGATACCAAGCTGAGACCAGGGGATAAAATGATCACTGGGCAATTATTGTATGTATCCAAGGCGGAAACTAACTTGTTGGGAAGGGATTTGATGATTAAATTGGGCATTCAACTAGTAAATTGTTAGACTGGAATAACAGTGTTATTAATGGAGTGCTCTCAGGCCCTGAGAGCAAACGTATATTCACCTCTGACTGGAAAGACCCTGAAATGGGGGCGGAAGCAACAATATAGGTGGACAATTTTACCTCAGGGGTTTACAGGGCCACCTATCTATTTGGGTAAATTCTAAAAAAGATTTTGGGGCAATTACAACCTCCCAAGGAGGTATTATTGTTACAAATATGTGGATCATTTTAAGGAAAATCGATACTCCCTGATGGGAGAGAAATGCTGAATAAAGTGATAATGAGGCAAATAACTGTTTTACATCAGAAGAATCATTGGGAGGTGCAAGCAATGTGTGATGTTGTTCTAAGAAAGCATGTCTGTGTAGGAATATATACTTCAGGGAAGCACACATGCAGAGGATGTACTATATGTCAAAGGGTAAATAAAATGGTCTTCTGTAACCTATCTAGAGGGGGACGGGAGACAGGGCTTTGACCTTTCCAAAGTATACAGGTAGACTTTACTGAGTTACTTGTTTGTCCTAATTGACCACGTGACTGAATGGGTGTAAAGCTTTACTGCAAGGATTAAAGCAGGCCTTAGAGATTGAGTGGGATTTTCACAGCCCTTGGCACCCCTCCTCTTCTGGAAAGGTAGAGCGAATGAATGGTGAAATTAAGAAACAACTAACAAAACTTGTGCTGGAAACTAAGGCTTCTTGGGTAAAATGCTTACCTCTTGCACTGTTAAACATATGGACGCAGCCCAGAACTGATATAGGAATTTCTCCTTTTGAAATGCTATATGGTATGCCCTATGACTTGGAATTGCCACTTGATCACTCTCAATTCTAATTAAGACTTGGAAAGAGACTTTTTTAACACCACTATGGGGAAGGCCCCTATGTTGTTTTGCTTACCACAGAAACGGCTATTCGAACTGCGGAGAAAGGATGGACACATGCCAGCTGTGTGAAAGGACCAGTCCGGGAAGGTAAACGGGAGGCAGCTCCAGGCCCTGACGACTTGAAGCTGACACTAAGGCGGACTCGATAAGTATTGTGTATTATCTGTGTATCGTGGGAAGGGGAGGAGGCCCTGTTTCGGAGGCTCCCTATTAGGTTCCCCTGAAGAACACTGCTGCTGCCAAGAAGAACTGATACCTTGTAGTTCGCTGCAACCGAACTGACAAGCGAGGCAGAGAAGTGAAAACGGTGGGGGACTGAGGGGTCGACAATTTAGATGGGCTCCGACCACCTCCTACGATACATGGGAGTCAGTATCATCGTTTTGGTCAGCTATGGGTCTGCGCATCCCCACCAGCCTTTTAAATGGAGCTTAATCAGATGGGAGGATCAATTCATCATCCAGCAAACAACGACAGCGGGTGCTCCCAGTTTCCGCATCACATTATGTGACCTGGCGTCAGTGCAGCCATGCTTTAACCTATCAGGATTTTATTTCTGCCCAAGTTCTAACCCAGGAAAGGGGTACTGTAATTATCCAAACGCATATTATTGTGCATACTGGGGGTGTGAAACCATTGCTACGGACTGGACACTCGGGGCTGGTCGGAATAAATTCTTACAAGTGGGATATGGGCTGCAAGGTTGTAACTGACAAGTGGATCCCCGTTACAGGTGGCAAGGGCATGGTATAGGGTATACAGGAACCTTCCACGGAAATAAAGAAATTTGCAAGGTTCTATATATAAATATAACAAACTTGGATGATACTAGCTGGGTACTAGGAAAATGTCAGATTTTACGAACACGGAACAGATAGGGGAGGACTCATACTAATAAAAAGGAGGATGCTGATGGGCCCCAGGCAGTAGGAACAAATGAGGTATTGTCAGAAAATGTCCAGGGAATCCAGCCTGTGGAAAATACTACAGTGCCAACCCTCGGCAGCCCTACAAGCTCAGGTAAAGCTGAGAATGATAACATAGTTGAGAATAACATATGGGGGGGTCATGAATGCCAGCTACCAATTATTAAACAAAACAAGCCCAAATGTAACAAAACACTGTTGATTATGCTTTAGTATAAGGCCTTCATATTATGATGCTATTGGGGATCCTGGGGAGCCCACCTGCACAAAGAACAGCCCTCTACATTGCAGTTGGGGAAAAGACATAAGGGTAAGACTAACACAAGTCACTGGAGGTGGTAGGTGTGTGGGCACGGTTCCTAGTGGGAAGTGTCACCTATGTAATACCATGGAGAATGGAAAACAATCAACCGAGTGGCTAATCCCAGCCAACAACGCTAGGTGGGTTTGTTCGTGAGTGGGCGTAACTCTTTGTCTATCACTAAAACTCTTTAATGCGTCTCGTGATTTTTGTATACAGGTGATAATTATACCAAGGATTCTATACCACCCTGAGGATTGTATGTATACCCAGCACACAGTGGCAAGTTATCATCTGGAAAGACGGGAACCATTCACGGCTCTAACTTTGGCCACCCTAATAATCCTGGGAGGAGCTGGAGTGGGGACCAGGGTAGCCTCATTGGTTAAACAAAATCAAGAATTTACTTACCTGACCCAAACTGAACAATCCATCTCGGCCCTGGAAAATCTATCAGGTCACTTCAGAGGTAGTGTTACAAAATCGTAGGGGATTAGATTTGGTATTTTTCAACAGGACGGGCTGTTTGCAGCCCTGAAAGAGGAATGCTGTGTATGCTGATCACACTGGAGTGGTAAGAGATACAATGGCAAGACCCAGGGAAGGGTTGGAAAAAAGGAAACGGGAGAATGAAGCCCAACAGAGCTGGTACGAATCTTGGTTTAATTATTCACCTTGGCTTACTACTTTATTATCAACAATAGCAGGACCTTTGTTGTTATTAATAATAGCACTAACTTTTGGACCATGTATTTTTAATAAATTGATTGCGATTGTAAAGGGATGTTTAGAAGCGGCACATCTAATGCTCATACATGCCAAATACGAGCCAATAAGTACCAACAAAGGAATCAAGGAAACATTAGTTCTTAGTAGCCAGGCATTGCAGAAATTCAATGAACAAAATGAGTAACTAAAAGAAAAAGGAGGGATTGTAATACACAATAAATGTTTGTTCATTGTCTTTTGTATTATAAAAACAAGGAGTTCTGTTTGAGGAACGGGAGTTGTGAAAACTCCTTTGCTAGACACTATGAAAATTCTTTTGCTTAATGTAACAAAAAAGAGAACCCCCTCCCCTTCTCTCCTTCTGCATCTCAGTTGCCTCTTTTGTTCAAAGACACTGCTGCAAAGTTCATGTAACCATCTCCTGATAAGTTGCTAAACTAGTGTATCAACATCCTGCATTCCTGTCTCACGCTGGGCCAACATGACCAAATAAAAAAAAGAAGTTGAACCACAACGCGGAGGAAGACTACGGCCTTCATCTTCACGACCACCAGAGGGACAGAGACGACCCCCTAGCAACAGTGCGCGCAGTCGCAGAATATACCAGGATGTGCTGCGTAATCCCGGAATTACCAAGATATAAAAAGGGACCCTGGCGGGGGTGAGGTGCGCGCCGTTGGAGGAGCCGAGACTCCCCGGCCGCCCAGCGCTGTTTTGCTTGCTGTTGCTTACTCAATAAATTCCTTTCTATTATTAATGCAATGCTCTCTGAAAATTAATTAAGGGGGCAACTTATAACAGTGTGCTCACGAGGAATTCCCCAAGCAGGACGAGGTGGGCTTCTCCTGTGTGTGGGGAAAGCAGCCCCAGCTGCTCTCTGCCGCCCACCGCCTCGCTCTTTGTCACATTTTCCAGCCTCCGAGGCTGCGATTATTTTGGGGAGAGGTGGTTTTGACACTCCCACCCTGCAGCAGTGTCAGGGAAGGAGAGGGGAAGGGGAGAGCAGTCTGAGACGTACAGGGGACCCTCAGAGTGAAGCAGTTTTACCCCCCAGACACCCAGGCTGTGCTCAGAAGGGATCGGAGGTGTTGGGGGACGGAGCTGCTGTGGGTACGGGATCCAAGCAGCAGCTCGGTGCCCCCAGTGATGAGGGCTGCCCCCAGGGGCTTGGAGCGCGGCTGCCGTGAGGGGATGTGAGTGGGATGGCGGGGCCAGCCCAGCCCCTCACGGCCAGCTCTCTGCTCCCCCAAAGCCCTCCCAGGGCTTCATCGCCCATCAGCACCCGTCCCTCACCCTACAGATCCCAAAGAGGGAAAACGGAAGGGGATTTGGGCCGAAAGGCACCAATGGAGGCGCAGCGCAGCCGCTTGCGAGCACCTGCTGGGTGCCGCCGGCAGCACAGACTGGGATCACCCCGAATTAACCCCCTGCGGGCGTTACACCCCCGGGTAAGGCAGGTAAGCACAGCAGGGGTTTAATAAAACAAAACCTGACAGGAAAAAAAGCCCCAAGCCACGGAGGGGGCCGCGGCGTGAGGCAATTAACGACTAATTAACGGCTAATTAACGGCTAATTAACGGCTAATTAACGGCCGTTCAATCGCCTCAGGGCGGCTTCCCCTCAGCCCCCCCCCCCCGCACCACGTGACCTCCCCTCCCGGGGGGGGGCTCTGACTCAGCCCGCGGGGGCGCGCACGCCGCGCCCCCCCCCCGGGCACGCCGCGGGGCAGCCGCCGATCACGCGCGGGCGCCGCGCTCCCATTGGCCGGCGCCTCACACACCTTTGGCGCTGATTGGCCCGCCCGGCCGGCGGGAGCCCCGCCCCTCTCCGGCTCGAGGCGCTTGTGGGGGGGGTACCGGCGGCGGGATGGGGAGAGGCGCGCAGAAGGCGGCGGGCGGCGGTGGCGGGCGGACGGCGGAGGAGGGGGCTCCTGTCAGCACCTCCCGCTGCCGACAGCGGCCGGCGGTGAGCGCGGCGCGGGCCCAGGGGGTGCGGGGAGCTGCGGGGGGCTGGGCCGAGGGGCCGGCAGCCCGGCGGGGCGGTGCCCGCCCCCTCCCGGAGCCGCGCGGGCGGCGCCCGGCTCCTTCCTGCCGCGGGCGGGGGCGCAGTGGGTGAAAGGTCGGCGCGCGGCGCTGCCCGGCCCGAGCAGCCGCCGATCACGCTTTGTTCGCGTGGGCCGCGCCTCAGCCCGGCGCCGGCCAATGGGAGCGCGGCGGGGGGGGGCGGCGGGCCAATAGGGGCGGCGGGGGGGCGGGGCCTCGGCGCCGGGCGGGAGGGAGGGGGGTGGCGGTTGGGCGCGCGCCACCGTCACCTCGGCGCACCCCAACGGCTGCCGGGGGGGGGGCGGGGGGGCGGCGCCTCACGGGTCCCCTCAGCGCCTCACGGTCCCCTCAGACGCCCTCGGAGCCCCGGCCCTGGAGCTGCTGCGGTTCCCTCGGTCCCCCCGCCCGGTGAGAGCCGCCTCAGGGAGGGGCGCGGTGCGGGGAAGGGCTGTGGCGGTGCCTGGGGTTCGGCCGGGAGGGTTGGTGTCGCCGTGTCGGGCGCTGCCCTCGCGGTGTGGGGTGGCTGGAGGTGCTGCTGGGGGTTCGGGGGAGGTCTTTTGTCTCCGGGAGCTGTGTGGTCTTCGCCAGATGGGCAGATTTACCCGCAAACCGCTTCGTGACAGCGTTATATAAAGGAGAAAGAGGGCAGGGAAATGCAGGCATGACCCCCACATCATCAGGCGTATTTATTCGTCTGGCGCGGGTCGCTTTGTTTTGTTTCTACAAAGCCTTCTGACAACCGGCAGCTAAATGCTTAGGCTTGGCCATCAGGTTTAAAGGGTTATTTTTTTCCCCTGACCCAAACAGGAGGAAGAAATGGAGATGATGACTGAGAAACAG
The DNA here is from genome assembly GCF_009819795.1 of Aythya fuligula. Taxonomy (NCBI): domain Eukaryota; kingdom Metazoa; phylum Chordata; class Aves; order Anseriformes; family Anatidae; genus Aythya; species Aythya fuligula. The sequence goes on along the minus strand of NC_045560.1, from coordinate 138,516,303 downwards.
AGAGATGCGAGGTATTTTTGGAACAATACCCCCGAAAAAAGCGATTACGAGGCTGTGGAAGCCCTTATTTCTATGAGTTGCAACTGGAAGTCCGACTTCAAGAAATACGCAGAAGCGAGACCTATAACTCCAGCATCTGATATGTCGGAAGAGAGCGACGAGACTTTGCTTCCTGGCGCCGCAGACTTCAACACGATACCCGCGTTTGTAAGTCTTTAATACCATGTGTGCGTGTGTGCGTGCTCCTTTCTCAGGGTGCGTGTGGGAACAGGCTGGTAACGCGCCCCCCCCTTACCTTCCCTCTTCTCCCCGCAGTGCCTGACTCCACCCTACAGCCCGTCGGACTTCGAGATGTCTCAAGTCGTCCACCCGGGGCCACCAGCGCCACCTGCAGCGCACTGCAAGTCGCTGGCCGAGGCCGCCAAGCCGCCCCTCACTGCACCTTACACGGAGGCCTCCCGGACTCCGGCACCCAGGCCTCTGAAGGCGCAAGCCACCAGCGTTATTCGCCACACGGCCGACGCTCAGCTCTGCAATCACAAAACCTGCCCGGTGAGAACAGCCAGCGTGCTGAAATACCAGGACGGTGTTTCACGGGAAACCGATAGTAAACAGAGCGCCGAAGCGGAGCGCGTGGCGGCGGCGCCGGGCAGAGCGAGTTACGAAAGTGGCAAAGCGCCAGCTGCGGAAGGGAAAACTGCAGAACTGGCTGGCGGCGCCGAGCCCTCGACGAAGCCCGCGGCCAGCAGGCATCAGTCCGTCCCCGGAGCGGCGCCGTGCTCGGCGCTGGTGGCACCCCAGTGCCCCGTGCCAGGAAGCGGAGCCCCCCCCGTGCCGGTGATTTGCCAGATGGTCCCGCTGCCTGCCAGCAACTCGGTGGTGACCGCCGTCGTGCCCAGCACCGCGGCGAGCCAGCAGCCCGCGCTCTGCCAGCCCATGGTGTTGATGGGCGCTCAAGTTCCCAAAGGCGCCGTTATGTTTGTCGTGCCCCAGCCCGTGGTGCCGAGCGCCAAGGCGCCCATCATTAGTCCGAACGGCACCAGACTCTCTCCTATTGCCCCTGCTCCCGGCTTCGTGCCTTCCGCAGCCAAAGTCACTCCCCCTCTGGATTCTTCGAGGATAAGAAGTCACGTCTGCAACTACCCGGGATGTGGGAAAACCTACTTCAAGAGCTCCCATTTGAAGGCGCATGTCCGAACGCACACAGGTTGGTCGCTCTTTCTGGGTGTTAAAAGGCAGCGTAGGAAGCTGCAGCTCGATGTTGGGGATCTCGCAGTTCCTGGGTTTGTTCATGGAACGATGTGCAGGGCAGCACTGAAGCAGTGCTTTTGCCGCTGTGTGTGTAATCGTGCTGCTGCCTGGTCTCTGCTAGGAATTACCCCGCAGGGGAAGTTGATTCAGCAGCTTGTTTGTGTTGGCCCCGCTCCGTGCCAGGAGGCTGGCAGTAATACTTGTGACAAGCACGGGAAGCCAGGCCTTGCCCAAACGCAGAGCGTGTCTTTCTGCAGTTCAATGCGCCTCGTTAGGCTTCTCCACAAGAGTGCCTTTGTCAAAAGTAGGTAAAACTTGAAAGGGATTCTTTCATGAAAGAAAGCAGCGTCCACTCCAGGCTGTTCCTACCTTGGGCATCTTTGAGCAACTTCCCCATGCCTCAGCTCTTAACCACAGCAGCAGAAAGTGGCGTGGGTTAGCACGTGGGCTCGCAGGGCTCTGTCACTTACAGCTGCGACTAATGTGACTGCGTTTCAGTGGGGCCACTTTGGTCACTGTAAACTCTAGGCCTGTGGAGCTGAGCAGTGCAGTCAGCTGGCCTTGGGGACACAAAGCATCTCAGAGAGTTCAGTTTCCAGAGGGTTTTTATTTTTAACCCTTTGTGCCTTGATGATAGTGAGTCTGTATGTTTTAAAATCATATCAACATCTTCTTGCATTTCACGTGGATGAAAATAATACCTATACAGGATCTGGCTCAGCTGTTGTAGTGAAAGCTTTTTTAAAAAATAAGTACTGTTAAGACAGTGTTTGCTCAGCTGGTATTCATGGTATATTTTTCCTTTTTTTCCTTTTAGGAGAAAAGCCCTTCAGCTGTAGTTGGAAAGGCTGTGAGAGGAGGTTTGCGCGGTCTGATGAACTGTCCCGTCACCGCAGAACGCACACGGGCGAGAAGAAGTTTGCGTGCCCGATGTGCGAGCGGCGGTTCATGCGGAGCGACCACCTGACCAAGCACGCCCGCCGCCACCTCTCGGCGAAGAAGTTACCCAACTGGCAAATGGAAGTCAGCAAGCTCAACGACATCGCTGCGCCGCCTCCCTCGGCAGCTGCACAGTGAAGGACTCACTGGGAGCACAGCGGAATTAACTCTTGTCGCTGGGTATGCCAGTTTTAAAAAGGAAAAAAAGACAAAAAAAAAAGTAGCTTTTGCTCCAGCTCTGTGGTTCTCCGGTGCCAGCTGCTGATGGTGGCGCGGCAGAGAGGCAAAGGCAGTGTGTGCTCGGCCACGAACGGTGCCGCTAGAATAGCGGGCGTCTGTTGCACTGGTGAGGAGAGAGGAAGGGCAGGGTGTAGAGCAGAGCAGCACGCACCGTGCACCTTCTGAATTCGGCAGATCCTTCACGCGTCCTCCATGTCAGCTGCACGGCTGCGGCACCGATGACTCGCTGCCGATGCGTGAGCCCAGCGCGGATTTAGCGACTGCTTGGGAATCTCCAGCACAGCGTAGATGAGGACGACAGCGAGGTTTGTACTCCTGCCGCCTCTTCCTGGTAGGAGCCCTCTCCTCCTGCCCGCTCTCAGGCGCAGCCGGCAGGCGCTGTGGTGCCAGGCGCCGGGCGGCTGCGGTGCCAGCTTCGCCCTGCTGCCCGAGGTGGGTGCGTGGGCGCTAAGGGGCACGGCGCGGGCACCCGGAGGGGCTTGGAGGCCTCGTGCTGATTACAACTGGTCACCCTCGGGCATCGTGCGGTGCTTCTGCTTCTGTGTTGCTTACGGTTTCCTTCGTACCTTCTCCAAGCACTGCACCACGGCATTTTTTTCATGAGCAGATACAGTGCACTTTTAAGAACAATGTAGCTGTAAACTACTCGGGTTGATTAAGAAAACGAGAATCTTAGGCTTCTTGAGGGTGTTTTTCTTTGAAAGACGGCTTATACTAAATGAATTACGGATATGCTATGTATTGTATTAAATTAGGAAGTTGTGATTTGAAGAGTAAAATGAGGCCGTTGAGACACCGCCTAGAATTAAAGCTGTATATTTTGTGACAAACGATGCATCAACTTTCACTATCTCTATTTTATCATGCTACGTTGAGGACACATACCAGAAAGTGGACAGTTTGGAAATAGTGTATTAGATACGCTCTTTTGTGACTACTTAAAGATTTGCACATTTCTTATGTTGTACTTTATACTTTGTTTACAATAAAACCAATTTTCTTTAATATAGACCTTTTCTGTAGCAGAACTTCTTCACTGTTGTGTGGGCTCCTCGTCCTGCTCCGCTCCCCTCCCCTGCCTGCAGGGATTCCCGAATCTCACAGCCGTGGCTGTTGACTCACTACCGTTCCTATGGGATATGTGGGATCGGGGCGCTCCTCGCCGCTCCTGTTTGACGCAGCGCCCTGCCTAGGAACAACGTGAGTCACGCTGCTCGCCTCGTTCCTGGAGCAAAGGCTCTCGGTCTGCTCACCCCAGCGCTCTGCGCCGGGGTTAATCTGCAGGGAGGATGGCGAGAAGGCTGGAAAAAGCCCTGGCTTTCCCCTTGCGGTCGGGAGCAAACAATTTCCATTGCGGCAGGCCTGGATGCCGCGCGGGTGAGCTAACACATGGCGTAACGGAGAGGTCCCGCCACGGGGCAGCCGGCCGGGAGCCTGCGAGGACAAGCGGGGCGGCTCCTGCGGCCGTCCCACCCGCGCAGCGCCGCGCTCCGGGGATCGTCCCCTCTGCTTTCTGTCCGCCCCGGCAGGAAGGGTTTTCGTCTCCGGCGAGCCCTGCAGCGTGAGGTGTCCCCCTGGCAGCTTGCCACGGCTGCTGCAAACAGACGTTTCCCTCCCTCGCCTGCTTTGGCAACAGGCTTCCGTCGCCACGGGAACGCTCGCGAGCTGTCAGAAAACCTCCAGCCCGAATTTGGGGCTGGAGGAGCGATGAGTGAAGGGAGAGGAGCGCTACGGGCTCCTGCTCTGCGAGCTCTCTTTTTAATTTTATTTGGAAGGTTTCGGTGGATATCAAGGTGCCTGCTAAACGTTCCCCAGACCCCACAGGAAACCTGCGAGGCGTACACCCAGCCTGTCTCCACAGCGCGCTCAGGAGGAACTAACGTTTGTCAAGTCTTTTTTTTTTTTTTTTAACAAACCCTTCCTGAGCTCATCCTGTCATTAATGCAGTCTGGGCTGAATTCCATCAAGTTGTCAGCGATTAATTGCGAGGGCTGTGATCTCCGCAGCGCTTGCGAGGTGCCTGGCACTGGGTGCTTGCCACGAGCAGCGAGCTCAGGCGTTTTAAATGCTTCTGCTTGGGAAGGAGAGGAAAGAGAGCTTCAGATGCTTAATTACCTGGTAGGCAGCTGAAAAGCACAGCCCCCAACTTCCCAAAGTGCAAGCCTGGCCGTTTTCTGAAATAAATGGAAAACTTGGCATCCCTGTTGCATTCTCAGTGTAGTAACTGGGTCAAAAATATTCCGCAGTGATCTAAGGAGAATGAAATTGTTCCCGTCTGGAGGCGCCCAGAGGGAAGCGGAGGGGACAGGGCGAGGACATGCAGACTGGCTGCCCTCGGTGGCATCGCCTCAGTCTCCCATGGGTTCATCCTGACGCTAATCCTTCCAGCCGCGGGGCAGCAGGAAGCATTTCATGTTTCCATGGGAAAACATCATAAATAGTTGTTGGTCTGAGCTGGTGGGATCTCTCCCTCTCTCTATTTGTGCAAGAGAGCTCAGTTCCCTGCTTGAGAGCAGCAACGAGCCTGATGAGTCTACGATGAGTCACCAGGCCAGGGAAAAAGCTGCAGGAAGGCCGGACTATTTATAAAATGCAAAAGAAAGAAAGGAAACGTATTCTAGGCGCAGAGAGATCTGGAAGGTGATCCTCATTTCTTCTGCGGGATGGCGCGTTCCCAGGCTCCGGGAGGGAAAACTCCCAGAAAGGAGGAAGGGCTGCTGGCGGGGCGGGCGGGCTTTTTGGGGTGGCTGAGCCGTCGGGCAGGATTTACGTGCAGCGTTTCAAGCCGGGTCAGGCAGCGCGGCGTGAGTCACTGCTGGGTTGGCAGCGCAGACGTGGAGGCAGCTGGAGGGGTTTCCTGCAGCGAGGGACCAGAGGTGCCCGCAGGAAACACGCGGGGACACCGGGCGGGGAGAAAATCATCACACCCCAGGTGTCCTGCGGCCCCCATGCAGCACTCGTAGTGCTGAATCTGGGGAAGAAGCAGCGCTGGGATGGCTCCTCTCAAGGTGATCACGAGGCGAGAGCACAGCCCGTGCTGTTTGCACACCTCTTCAGGCTCCGAGTGCGTAAGCGTTCAGTGGGTGAATGCCGTGGACTCGGTGACACATCCTAGACTAATAAATCTGTAAAAAATCCCCCAGATCAGCGCATTTCCAGGGAGCAATCGAAGCGATGCTTCACCTGCGCAGGGTTACTTTTACCTGCTAAAGGTGTGAGAATTGGCTGCCTTCGGTACCCACACCCTTTAAGAAAAAAAAGGGGGCGTCCAATTTGTGTGTGCTTAAAGTATTGCTGGCGTGAGCAGGTAACAAAATAAAAAAAGAAACAAAAAATAACTAAAACAGAGTGTTCCCGTGAGGATATTTATCACCACCGCCAATTGAAGTTTTGCAAAACTCTGAATGGATTTAGTTTTGCAACACCGCTGCTGGGAGGGAGAGGGATTCCTCAGCAGCCTATCGGGTCTGCTGCTGTCTTGGCTTCACCACAGCACATCTAAGAAACACGGGCCCGGGCTCCTGAAGGCATTTAAGCACATGTTGAAACCATTCCAACACTCAAGCGAACCACGAATCGTCCTGAAAGGTGGGGTTTTCCTGAGCCACTTAAACAAAAATCATCCCGGCAACAAGGAATCAATCCACGTTATTTCCACGCGTTGCCATTGCAGTGGGCTGGCCTGAGTGGAATAAAGCGTGGATTTTCCTGGAGCTGCGTGATACCCTGGGCACCGTCAGTGCTGAACGTGAGCCTGCTCTTAATCTCGCTGAAATCAAATGAAAATTAATGAATTAACCATGTTGCCTTTTGGCCTGTTTTTTACTGGGGCTTCTTGTTTCAGTGCTGACACTCTGTTCCCCTCCCAGCTGCCCATTCCCTTCTCTCTCGAATGTTTCATGATCTAATTCCCCATCCCCTCCGCAGCCTCTTTGCCACCATTTTCAGCCGTCCTCAGCTTCTCTCTCTGCGCCAGAGGAAGTCGAGAGCCTCGCTGTGCTGGGCTGCGCGTTCAAGTTTTGACCAACACTGATATTCCCCATGGCAACAGCCCCGGCACAACACGGCTCCCTCCCGCAGGAGCTAATGCAACGCCGCCGTGCCAGCCGCCTTTTAGCCAGCTGTGTAACTGCAGATGAGATATCCTGTGGCAGCCCTTAGCTTAGAGATATGAATGTCATTGCCCTGTAAATCCCCTTCCTTTTATGTTTTTTTTTTTTTTTTTATTTTTTTTATTCCTTTTTTTTTTTTTTTTTTTTTTTTTTTTTTTTTTTCCCCAGGAGCCCTTCTGTGCTGTGCGGGTGACGGAGCCCTGGCACAGGCTGCCCAGAGGCTGTGGGGTCTCCTCCTTGGAGCCCTTCAGCAGCCGCCTGGACGTGGTGCTGGGCACCCTGCTCTGGGTGTCCCTGCTTGGGCATGGGTGGCTTCAGAGGGCCCTGCCATGAGCCATGCCTCTGCTTCCCTCTGTAATTACAGTGCTTTTAATGAGCTTCACGCAGAAAGCAAGCACAAACAACGTTTTCCCTTTGTTATTTCCCCGCTCTGGCCTGCTGGCACTCCCGCACATTCCTGCCTTGACTCCGCAGGACAGAGTGGGACGGCCAGGCCGGAGCCCAGCACGTCACTGCTCACGGGGTTTCCCCCTTTCAGAGTTACGAAATCACGGGCACGACCTCTTCCAGCGGGGATTCTGAGAGATTTTGACAGGAACACCCGTGTAGGGAACAGCGGGGCAGGGGGAGGAAGGGGTCAGCCGAGGAGAGAGCAGCTCCCCCGCTGCTGCCGAGCCCGAAAAGCTGCTGAAACATCACCTGCCGCCTCCTGCCCGCCTGCGCTGAGGCAGGCTGTGCCGGGAGAGGCATTTTGGGAATCTCTTTTAGTTATTTATTTATTTCCAGGTCATCTTTAAATTCAGCCAAGCTAGTGCCACGAAGAGGCTGTGAGCCGAGCCGCCAGGCGAGGAAGCGGTGGAGGTGACAGGGGCGTTCGGCTCATTTTGTACATAAAAATACGGTGTCGGAGGGGGGACAAGGCGGTTACGTGAGGGGCTGGGGGCTCTGCAGGTCCTCCACGCAGCTGCATCTGCCTGCGTGTCAGCCCTGGGGCTGCCGTGCTGAGGCAAAGCAGAGGTTGTCACGGCTCGCCACGCCAGGCCCAGCGAGCGCCCTCCTCCTGCTGCGCCCGCCACGTGATGAGCCGAGCTGCGATTCGGGAGGAAAAGGAGAAGAACGAACAAAAAATAATCGGAGCAGAACCGCTTGGGTTAATTCTTATTTTGGCGTTAGAAACTCTCAGCAGCTTGGTCTGATTAAACGCTGAGTGGTTCCTGCGCTGACGGCGGCACTTGAGGTAACACGGCGGTGAGCCAAGGAAATACTGATGCACGGAGAAAGCTGGGAGGCTGATTTTTCAGTCCCTGTGGCTGCTCTGAGAATTTCCTTTTTTAATTTTTTTTTTTAATTTTTCCTTTTAAAATCTTCTTTGCATACGCATGTACCGATTTGAAAACAAAGCCATAAACCATGAACTCGCCCACCCCTAGACCTTGGTGTCTGGGACACAGCCTTGGTGCTGAGGAAAGAAGGTCTCTCTGTTCCATGAAGTTAGCTTTTTTTCACTTCTCAAAGGTTTTAAAAGGCCTCGGGCCTGGTTTTTTATCATTCTCCTGGAGTTTCTGAGGGCACGTAGGGAGCCATAAACACAACAATCACCTCCATGGAAGTTTGTTACAGAGGAAGCTTTTAAACTGTGGTTGACCCCCAAAGTCATGAGGAGCACTGATAATTACACGGATGCCAGAATTGATGGAGTTACTGCCTTAGCAAGGAAGCTGCTGTCTGTGCTGGCACCAGATAAAATAGGAGCCCTGGGGCTCTGGGAACTGAAGCCCTGTCCCAGCCACCTTCATGTCCCCAAATTGCTCGGCTGGGAGTGCAGCAAAACAAACCACTTTACAAAAACAGGAGATCACGACCAAGCTGATGGAGAATGTGGTGCTCCTCGAGGTTTGGATGCCTGCAGCTTCCTGACCCAGCCCTTCCCTGCAGCGCAGACAGCAGAAAATCATCTCATGCTGCAGATATTTGTGCGTGCTCCCTCTTGGCCAATCTTCCTGTACCCAGGGTCTGAGCCGTGGCTCATCTGTGCCGATGTGTAGTCCTCAAACTGCCCCTTCATACAGAAGGGGATGCCCTAAAATGAGCAAACAACATGCAGGGGAAGAGGAAAAGCAGAAGCTGGATCAGAGGGAATGTCAGCTGATGAAGTAACAAATCCATTTGCTGATACAGCTGCTACAACCCCAGAGAGCCTTCGCCAAAATTAAGCAATTCCCTTGCCTCACGTTGGTTCCAAGCGACTTTCAGTCCGCACCAGCTGCATTAGCTCTTACGAAACTCTTTTACTACTGCTTTGTTGAGAAAAAAAAATAATATTAATAAATAATAATAAAAAGAGTGTCTTGGAGTTTTGAATTGAATGTTCAGTCCACACAGATGGGGTTTTGATGCCGTGCCTTTGGTCCTCAGCACCCGATGGGGCCAAAATGCACCTGCTGGGGAAGCCCTCCAGAGCCTCTTCCAGCTGGGACACGGGGCTGGGCACGTCTTCACAGCGGCTGGGTGCTTTCATTGGCATAACAGGAACAAAAGAGCAGGTAAAGTGTGTGCAAAAGGGTATGTGAGCGCTTCTTATAAAAATGCTAATGCTGCTTCGGGCCTCTTGAGGGTGTTTGGTGATGCGCAATAAATTACTTTTATAGGGTTTTGTGAGCAGCCGTGAATTTAACGCTATTTTCAACGAGCAAGAACTGTCTCTCTAGTCACAGGCAAGGAACCTGAATAAAAAAACCTTCCAGTCAGCAAGAGTAAAAATATCAGGCCTTTACCTTTAGAGCCTTCCTGATAATGCCTGGAAAGCAGTTAAACCTGTGTACCCAGGAGAAAAATAGCACAAATAATGTGTCTCTTCCAAGATGTTTAGTTACTCTTCCTTCTGCAAAAATCAAAGGAACGGTCCAAAAATGTGAGGTCATTAGAGACAAGCCCACTTCCCTGGCTGAGATGCGTGGTGCTCTAGTCCAGGGCAGTGACCCTAAGTGATGAGCTGCTGCTGCGCTCAGATCTCGTGGGTCTGCCCACAGTTTGGAAGCAAACAGCTTCTGCTTTGGAGATCGGGAGCAGAAGTTGGTGGAAGAAAGCTGGTAATGGGACAGGAAGGATAAACTGAGGTCTGTGAGCCACCTGAATTCAGGCACAAAGTCCAGGTTCCTGTGCAGGTGACAAAGCAGGTGGGGAAAAGGTGCTGCTGGGTGCCCCCTTCCCAGCCGGCATGCAGGAGGTCAGGTCTCCAGCAGGCACTAGCCCTGCAGCCCAGGCTCCTCGTCTGCCCAAAACATGGGTGCACCAGGGCTGACCCCATATTCCTGGAAGGAGAGAGCTCAAGGACGAGAAGTCGAGCTTTAGGGAACCCAGAGGCTGTTGTGTGCGGCTACAAGATGCATTGAAGTGGTCCAGAACTGATTCAACTTTTAAGTGGTCATTTTGTTTATTTCAGATGAGAAAAAAAAAAAAATCCCTAGCAGAAAGCGACCCGGGGTAGGATTTGAGCTGGGGGTGGATGGCAGCTCCTCCCTGTGAGTCACCGAGCAGGACTTCCCCAGGATGTGCTCCTCCTGAGAAACTCGGGAGAGGCTGAGGCTGGCAGGCAGCAGCATCTCGGCTGGCTCACAGTGCTCTGGTGCGGAGATTGCAGGAGAAGTGCAGCCTGTTTGGCTTTGTTTGCACGGATATCCCAAAGCCTGTGCCTCTTCCTTGTCCTGGGGCAGTTTATTTGAGCAGTCTGCACTGGGTTCCCTCTGCAGACACTTTGTCTGTTTACACTGCTCCAAAACAAGCTCTCCTCCTAACACGCAGCTTCGCGTTTCTGCTTTGATTTGCCCGGCACTCTGAAGCTTCCTGGAGATGCTCAGACCCTCCAGTCTTCACCCCTTTAACACGGTGATCATGTTTTTAGTTCCCTGGATGAAATATGACATATATAGGTTCAGCACACCATGCTGGGTCTCAGACACAACCTTCAGCTGAAACAATTCGCTACTGCAGGTGGTCCTCGGGCAGGCAGGGGATGCAGCATCTCCCAGAACAGGAGTCCCCAGGGAATCGAGGAGTATCAGGACACCCAGAGGATAACCCACGTGTGCCCTCCTGGCAGGGGGTGGGCTTTCACTTCCCAGCAAATTAAAATCTGCCAGGTGAGGTGCTGGGCATGGCGATTCTCCCTGCAGTTTGAGCTGTGGTTTGTAGTTTAATGGTAAAACTCTTTTCACCTGCAGACCTTGAAAGACTACAGGTGCCACCCTGAGTTAGAGACAGAGCCGAGACCCTCTGTTATCTGCAGCTGCTGTTAAAAGAGAGGACGGTTTTGTGTCTGTGATTCCACAACACCTACAGATAACAGCACTATCGGGAGGTGGAGGAGAGCAACGAGGAGCAAGAGGTGTCTGACAAGTGGCCGGGGAAGGAGGCCGCGAGGTTAAAGAGTTACAGGGAACGGGGCCAGAGCCCATGCTGGCGGGGGGAGGCAGCTTCGCCAGGTGCTGGGCGATCGGTTTACTCCTCATCTAAATCTAGTGCAGGATTATTAACGGCGTGACAAGTGCGGAGTGTGGGATGACAACAAGGCCGCGGCCAGCGTACGAGAGCACTCGGAGCCGGGAGCTCCTGCTCCGACCTCTAAATTAGGAGTGCTTTCTCCACAGATAAAGACAGGGAACGTGCTCTGAAAGGTTACCCAGGGGTTAATCGAGGTGCCTGAGGGATGAGTGGGCACAGTGGTTGCACCTAACATCAGGCATGGATAAAATGGGCGAAGTTCCTCCACTTTTGGTCCACTTTTGGTATGAGGAGGAACCACATTCCTGCACGGCTCCGGCCTGCAGAGCACTGCCAGGCTGCAGGAAAACTCCTGGAAGCACAGGACCGAGGGGAGGTCTGGAGCTGGCATCCTCAGCTGACCTCCCACTACAGGGCTCTGTTTATTTATTTATAAGTGCCCCGATAAGGCTAGAGTTCAGGAACGCAGCCGTGTTTATAGCTGCGGAGCCAAATCGCCCTCTTGGGCACCTTCCTCGTGCCAGGGAATTCTGAGAGGGTATTTGCTCTATCAGGATGGCCAAAACGGGCCCCCAAAATAATTCCCTGCAACACTACGCTGAAGAATACCCGAGCACGTGGAAGCCCCTGTTATGGCCAACAGCAGTGGCTGCTGAATCGAGCCTGCTGAAGCAAACAAAACTCCTCGTATTCAGTCACGCTGCTCTGGGGGAGAAGAGCTGCAGGACCAAAGGTCAATATAATCCAGCACAGAAACCGAATGTGGTCTCGGTCCCTTATGAGTGCTCCCACACACCACAGCAACACCAATGTCAGCCCTTGCCATCCCTCCTGTTTCCTATCGGCCTTGCAAACAAAAAGGCACGCAGCAGCCCAAACCAGCCTCCCTGCTTTGCAGCAGCACCTTTGTTGTTTTTTGCTTGCAACAAATATTTGCACAAGGATAAATTAAAAAATAAAACAAAATCATCTGCCACCTAGTGGCAAATTTCTTTCAGGGAGATGCTGGCGTGAGCGTGTCTTGCTGTGTTAGTGGTAGCTGTCCAGGAGTATTTTTGTTTAGCAAGCTCTCATTGAAGCAGCATTTGGAGGGTACGGATTTCAGTTACACTTTTGGGTAAGTCCCAGGCATGTAGGTGTTCACAGAGCTCAGTGACCGAGTGATTTGCTTCTATTATGCAGGTCTTAAAGGTGCTTCAACCCGCCCGGACACACTGCACAGGACATGAAACGAATTAGGATTTTTCCTCAGTCTCCCAGCCTTCGAGTCATCTGTGAATTTAAGCACTAACAGCCCTAATCGGTAGGCTAAACATCTATTTGTAGTTCATTTCTGTAAGAAAACATGTTTTTCGTCCTACATCTTGCTTTAATAATTGATGTGCACCCCCCCTGGACACATCACCATGCCTACAGGGCATCTCTGCATCAGCAGCAGGAGAGCCAGGAGCAGCGGCTCCGTCCCGGCGGGGTGGTGGTGGTCAGGGAGCAGCAGAAATACCTCCTGCAGTGCCATGTCAGAGACACGTGGGGCCCTTGGAAAGACCAAAGCAGGGGGAATGGTGTGCTTCGTGGAGAAAAAGTGATTTCTACTGTGTTAGTGGGTGAGACAGGGAACTGCTGCTCCCAGTCTGGTGTCCACAAGGGCACTGAAAGCCTGAAAAAGGGTGCAAATATGGAACAACAATACCAAGGGGCTGGAAACCGGCTTCTTACAATGAGCAAATCTGGAATTCAGGATTGAAAAGTGACTTACTGGCAATGTACGAGAAGCTCGTAGCTACCACTGTGTTCTGACAAAGACGGCTTCTGAGGGCTTTTTTTCATCCGGCAGAGTCAAAAAGAATGAACTGATGGTGCCAGGCGATCTCATGTTAGTAACAAGGCATGACATTTAATTACGAGGAAATTAGTCACTGGAACAGAATACAAAGAGGAGCGCTGGAGTCTGTCTCCTGAAGTCTTCAAATCAAGACTAGAAGCTTCCCCAGAACTCACACTTTGGGCAGCTGGTTTGTGGTATAATAGGAGATGAGGCCAGGCGATCTGACAGTGCCTTTTAGTCTTAAAATCTGGGAATAAAACCATATCTGTAAATAAAATCATGATGTTCAGGAGTTTAATTTGTCTTTGGAAGCCCAATTTAGGAGCAAAGTGTGAGGAGGATGTGTTAAAGGATGAGCAGTGAGGATAAGAGCAGTCGCAGCCAGCCCTGCGATCGCTGCGGGGCTGTGCATGCTCTGCAAGTCTGAAGTCATGGGTAGATGGGAGGTGTTGAAATCTGTTTCTCTTCTGCACGCTGAGACAGCTTCTGCAGAAATAGTTACCGAGTAAGAAGGCTGTGTCCCAGAGGGGTTTCGTTTGTATTATTCCGTGGGTTGCTCTGTCTGAAGGAGGTCTCCTCAGGGCTCCTGAGCATCCTTGTGGCCGTGAGAGCAGGAGGAGGCCTCCTTGCTGAGACGTGGATTATTTCCAAGTGTCCTCCACCTGCGTCAGGAAAACCAGGCTGCCCGCGTGTAGGCTGGTACGTACTGACCCAGATACACACCAAGCCCATAAAGCTTGAAGTTTGTTATCGGATATTTGAGTGCTACCTGGACGCTGAACACCTGCCAGCAGCAGCACGTTTCTCGCACCAGTGTTGAGTTACCTCGCTGCCTACGGCCAAACCAGTTCTCGGGAGGGGATATCTGCTAGAGGTGGCTTCTCCCAGGGATGGGAGGTGAACCCAGACAAATTTAGGGAACGAAGACCCAGCTTCCAAAGAGCAAGAACAACTCCCCACTAGCACAGGTAACCTTGGAAGGAGTCTCCTCCCTTTGAGGTGATTATTATCGAGCCCTAGGAAATATCCTTACAGCTCCAATGGAAGTGATGGGATTGGGAGAAATTTCCTTATTGTAGAAGTGTGATTGATAAATGGTTTCATTCAGCTTTTGAAATCCACGAGATTTATAAGCAGCAGCAGTACCTGTGCTCAATCAGGCTACCTCCTGCAGTATCCTTTTACCTAGCAAGTGACCGCAGCCAAGTATTCCCCAAATATCTTTGTGTTTTCCCCTATCTTCGTGTTTTCCCCCTGGCACCCCCCCTTTCCAATCACCAAACCCTTTTGAAATGAAATGAGGCTCGCACACTTTTTTTTTTTGAATGCTCTGTTTTGTTTTGGAAGAGGCGAGAAGTGCTGGTGGTGCCCACAGACAGGATGGAGCTGGAGCCCACGGGAGGAAGGAGAGAAGGAAGGACCCTGCCGGGGTCGCCCCGGGTGGCTCAGAATCTCATGAGGCAGGGGCAGTGCTTGTGGGCGGTTTCAATCTTCATGATCCTGTTGGATCCTACCGAGTAGGTCACCTCGTCTTCACTCACCCCTGGTGGCAAGGAGATTTCCTTCCTGATGTTTTTGTAGTTGTACTCCCTCCCCCGCGCGCTGGTGTGTGCCTCCTCGTGCTCCGCTAGCACCTGGACCTTCCTGTCCTTCACCTTCACGGTGACTTCCTCGGGGTCAAAACCCTTCACATCCATCACAGCTAAAACGTTACGGTCCCGGGAAGCACTCGGCAGCCTGTTAGATCTTCGTTGTATGCTGCAATGGAAACAAGAACAGCGCCTTGCAGACCAACTCGTGGGGGAATGGGTGGGTAACTCCGAGGCCGAGAGAAGCAAATGGGAAACTGTCAGCTCCACCTTCACACGCAGGCTGACCCACAGCACTTGGGCTGCTGTTGGCCCACGCCTGCAAGCTTTGGTGGTCAGGAGCACTTCAGCGTGCCCTGTTGGGATGGGGCAGCTGAAGTGCTGCCATCCCTTCTGGTCTCCCAGCATTTGGTTACACCTTCTCTCTGTGTCCCGTACCACCCCCCGTGCGGCCCTATTACCTGACCAGCTCCTGCTCGATGTCCACCGTGGCCGGCAGGGCCCTGCCCCGCTCTGCCAGGTGGCTGGATGTCCCGTGGGGATGCAGGCAGGGGCAGGGGGGATGCGGCAGGGGGCTGCAGGGGCAGCAGGGGGGCAGCTCCTCCCGCAGGTGCCGCAGCTGCCGGTCCAGCAGCCGCACCTGCCTCTGCATTTCTCTCTCGGCTCGCCTCAAATCCCACTCGGCATCCTCCAAAACGTGGTTGAACAGAGACATCTTCGAGCTGCGGCGAGCCGCATCGGTGCCCGAGCGCGGGTTGCGCTCAGAGATGGAGGGGAAAAAAATTTGCCCGGAGAGCTGCGGGTTGGCGTGAGGCGTGGGGCGCAGCCACGGGTGTTCTTATGAGTGCTGTGAGCCCAGGAGGTGCCTTGTGACATCAGGGGGCTGGGGACGTGTCACGGGGCTGGGGACGTGTCACAGCCCCATGCATGTCCCCGGGAGACCCACCAAAACAGGCCGCCCAAAGCCCCATCCAGCCTGGCCTGGAGCACCTCCAGGGATGGGGCATCCACAGCTTCTCTGGGCAGCCTGTGCCAGGGCCTCACCACCCTCACAGTGAAGAATTTATTGCAAATATCTAACCTAAATTCACTTTCTTTTAGCTTTAAACCATTATTCCTTGTCCTATCCCTACACCCCTGACACAGAGTCCCTCCCCAGCTGTCCTGCAGCCCCCTTTAGGCACTGGCAGGCCGCTGTAAGCTCTGCCCGGGGCCTTCTCTTCTCCAGGCCAAACACCCCCAGCTCCCTCAGCCTGTCTGCACAGGAGAGGGGCTCCAGCCCTCTAAGCATCCTCGTGGCCCTCCTCTGGACTCACTCCAGCAGCTCCATGTCCTTGTGCTGGGGGCCCCAGAGCCAAATGCAGGGCTCCCGGTGGGGTTTCAGGGCAGCAAATGTCTGTTAGCAGCCGAATGCTTCACACGTACTCATGCACACATAAGAGCCAGCTTATTTTATATTGAATGGTAGTCTCACCCAGGAAAAAAAAAATCACTTTATGATTTATTACTCATAAAACGCTCTTTTTTTTTTTTTGTTTTCAGACTGAATCTTTTATTTAAAAGCTGAATTCAAAGGCTGCCACTGTGTGAAGGGCCCCTCCTGGAAGGAGGCTGCGCACCTTTCCGACTGGGGTACTTTGCCTTCAAAACCCTGATGCTCTCCGGTCCCCCTGGCTCCACATAAAAGAGCCTTTCAGGAGGTCTCTCTCGCGTGGTACAAGCCTGAATCATTTATTTCACAGAGGAAGTTTCCTTTGCCAAGTCACATCTGAGGAGACGAGATCTGGAGCAGACCGCTCACGCTGAGGAGCGCTGCGCTAAATCTTCCTGACAGAGTCCTCGGGGCACGGAGAGCAGCAGCTCCCCGTGCTGTGAAGGCACGCAGCCGAGGAGAGAAGGTGGGTCAGGGTAACCCAGCACCCCTGCGAGGAAAGGGGGCCCCACAGAGGTGGCCTGATCCTGGCCGGCTGCCCCACGGGACCCCAGGCTGCTATTTTCTTTTTTTTCCCTCTTGCTTTTTTTCTTCTTTCCACATTTTGGCAGCAAAGCCCACAAGCTGTCCAAATTGCACATTTACAGCAGAGAAGCCCAGTAGGTGCGTGACTTACATAGAGTCTAGGTTTGACCTTAAAGCTACCTCCCTTTCACATTTACCTCCTTCTTCTTTCAGTTATGTATTTATTTATTTATTTAAAGTTCTAGCAGGTCCCAAGAGACCCGTGAATCACCTAAAAAATTTATAGAGGAAAAAAAGAAAACAGGTAGCAGAATAAAGCAGTTGCCCACCTCAGGTCCCATCGGTCACGGCACGCACACTTCAGAGCCAGGAACATTTCAACACTTGGCCCTGGACCAGGGATCAGAAGAGAAAAGCTGAAGCGAGACTGGGGAGGATACACCAAGAAAGAGCCCCAGAGAATGGCTGGCAGTGAATACAACGGGCCACGTGGCGAGCCACCAAACTTGCCCCACTGCCCTTAGGACAACTGGTCCTGGGGGGCTGCTCTCCAGACGCGGCTGCTGTGGTCCCTCCTGTGAGCTCATGCAAGGAGGCTGCATGACACTTTACAAAACACACCAGAGGGGTTGCTGGTTTTCTAAGAGTCACTGCAAGCCAGCCACCCTGTGATCTGAAGGCTCTGTTGGCATTCAGGCAGGCGAACATCACACACAGAGAAGGTCTGCAAGGTCCTTTGCTTGGCTAGCTCAGCTGCTGAGGCAGCTGGTTTTAGCAGCTGGGACATCCGAAACCAAGGAGCACATTCTCCAGCACTTCCAAGAGGTGTCCAGCGTGTATTTATGTTTACTCCCGGGCAGCAGTGAGGGGGTTGCTGCCAGCAGCCTGCAAACACCACCCTCGGAGGCAAGGACACCTCTAGGCCACACGGGTGAGCCCCTCTCCAAGCTGGCACACAAGATGCAGTCCTTCATGTGGCCATGCTGCTCGGATGACGACCTCTGGGCATGGCAGGAGAAGGACATCTGAGCTTGGTAAGTGTCCACATGTGCCCTTACCTGATGGTGGGGCTCTCCTGATCTTTTGCACATCCCTCGCAGCAGCACCTCTGGCTTGACATCCTGGGGCAAGTGCCACCACTTGCCCCAGAGCTGCAGGGAGCCACGAGAAGCCGAGCCATGAGGGCTTCACTGCCACCCCACTGATGTGTGGGGCAAGGACTTCTCACAGTCCAGCTTGTTCTCAGGCCTGGAGAGCATCAGCACAGCCCCTGACCCCGAGCAGGACATGAAGGTATGCGTGCCTGCAGGACACACACACACCAAGCATGTTAACTGAGCTGCTTTTCTCCCCCTCTGCTCCCTTTCCCATCCCATTCCCACCAGCTGAAGCACGTCGAGTAGGACTGCCCTGACACACGGTGCCTGCTTTTTCTTGTCTTCCCGTGCCCTAAAACCTCCCGGGGAATTCTGCAGTGGGCAGACACGCGGTGTCAGCAGCGCCTGCTGTGAAGCCAAGCAGCACGGGAGCAGCTCTGCTGTTTTACAAACATTTCCTGAAACACCTGTGCACGGAATTGCTCGCCCCCAGGGCACCGAATGCTCCAGCACTGCCACGCTGGGTTGATATCTTTACTTGTATTTTCAACCAATGGTTAAAAATATAAAAACCTTTTTGCAGCCAGGACTTTTATTTATTTATTTATTTATTTTAAATGAGCTGTAGTTTTAAAACCAGAAGTAGACACGCATCTCTGAAGGCAATCTGTAGCCTTTTTTTTCCTGTTTCTGCATCAACTGTGCAAGAATTGTGTGCCGTCAGGGTGCTTTTTTCACATTTCTGTTGTTGCTTTTATCAGCAAACAAACAAATAATAAAAAAAAAACAATGCTATAAACCTTTGGTCCTCCCCAGCACTTAGCACTGTTTGCAAATTACTGCAGCTGAGTATCATAAATTTAGTTTCAGCATCGTCTCAGCCATATGTGATCATTCTCAGGAGTGCCCTCATATAGGTTGCTGTCTGTGGATGCCATTTTTAGGAAAGGGACCTCAGCAATCAGATCTGGCTCGTTTGGCAAGTGATGGTTTGGGTTGCCTGCTGTCCCTTTTCAGGCTTCATGTCCTTTGGGGCATGGCGTTATAGAGAAACCCATGGTCTAAGTGGTTCAGATGAACCAGATCACACCTCAGCCTGGCACATAAAAGCCAGCAAATGTTAATGATAAAAAGCCCCAAATCACAGACGTCCCTGCTCCCAGTACAGCAAGAGAAAGAGGGACTGGTGACAGCCTGTGGTGCTTGGGAGGTGAGCAACACGTGGAGGTGGGTACACCACGAAGAATCATAGAAACGTTCAGATTGGAAAAGCCCTCTAAGACCATCAGGTCCAACCTTTAACCTATTTCACCGATAAACTCTGCTACTAAGTTTTACGCCTACACGTTTCTTGGATACCTCCAGGGATGGTGACTCAACCACTTCCCTGGGCAGCCTGTTCCAGTGCCTCACAACCCCTTCAGTAAAGAAGTTTCTCCTAATATCCTCCTCTCTGAGGGGATGGCTCCTGCAATGTCCCCATGAGCTGGTGAAGCAGCTAAGGACAACCTCTTAACTCAGCACTTGGCCAAACTCCCCCAGCCCAAGCAGCCTGCAGAGCCCACGTGCCAGGCCCATTGCCCTGTGGGCACCAGCTTGTGGGGCCACGGGGACCTTCACGGCCCTCCAGGGCGACACGGGGCTGTGGGCAGGACGGTGAACGGGAAGCATGGCTGTGCCAGCCTGAAACAGCTCCTCCTGAACGCCTGCTCCTTCTGCAGCCATTTCTGAAAGCACGCGACCCTGTCACGAAGGGCTGGGCTCCTGACTCATGAGGGGCGTATTCATCACGGCAGCAGCTCGCTTCTGAGGCAGAGTAATCCGCCGTGTGCTAAACAAGCCTTTCCTGACGGGCTGCTCACACATGGCCGGAGCCGTGCCCGCTCCTTCCCTTCCTGCTAATCCCTCGGCAGCGATGCCCAAGCCCGTCCGGCCCCACTGTCCAGACGAGGGGCGTGCGAGTGTGTCAGGGAAGGCCATGCCCCGTGAGTAACGCTGGCAGCGTCACTGGGATGTGTCAGGAGGAGCCGTGCGAGGCAGGAAGCCCGGCTGCTCTGAAATTATTTCCTGTGGGCTGCGGGTGGCCTCACCGTCGGGGACTTCTCCGGCACGGGGAGGTGGCACCCAGGTTGCTGTGGGCACAGCTACCACGGTGTTCGCCTCTGATCTGGCCCTTGTCGGTCTCACCGGTGGGCTCAAAGTCACCCTGATGATAAAAACCAACACAGCTACGCCAAACGCCATCTGGGTTCTTCGTCACCTCGTTTCTGAGCCTTCGTGGGTGTCAAGATCTTCCTGACACACAGGAAGCTGAGAACCTTAATCTTAAAACACAAAAGGGGAGTGGAAGGATGGACAGCAGAGGACGTCTATCAGACTGCTGCTCCATAGCCCCGCGAGGAGCTGGAGACCCCGCTCAGAGCCCAGCTTGTTGGGACAGCCCCTTAAAGATACCCCAAATAACATGAAGCGTGCAATCCCCTCCACTCCATCCACTTCCCTCTCCTCATTTCCATATGCGACGGAGGTAATTAGCCATGTAACCGTGCACTTCTGTGTCCAGCCAGGCATTGCTGAGAGGCTTGGAGCAGGCCCAGGGAGCCAGGCTCTCGGGCTCAGCCTGCTCCTCTTTCCAGGGACGGAGCCTCCCCGTACGCAGCCTGTCCCAGCGACGTCCCGTGGGTGTTATTCCTGGATTCCCAGCACGCTGCTCGTGGACATGACAACATTCTTTGATATCCTCTCGGTTCTAAAAACATTGTTAACACTCTTTAACCTTCAATCATTTATTTTTTTATTTTTTATTTTTGTTTTTTCTTTAACCAACTTAGGCCAGACAGAAGAAAATGAGTGCTACTTTTCCCTTTTGGAGCAAAACAGTTAATGAATTGCTGACTTGCCAATAGCATCTTCACTCTGTCTCTGCATGCTGGAGCACAATTAAAGCAGTGACAAGTCCCTCCCCTGCACATTTCAGGTCACCACCGAATCCAGCATCTGCGCTAAAGCTGTGTTACCCCATTTATTTATAGGATTGCGTCTGAAACACCCAGCAGCAGCATGTCTCCAAGAGCAGAAGCCAGTGGCGTGCCTGTCCCAGCATGTTATTTGTATTCATTCACTAAGCTTGCCCTTTCTAGACCCTATTCTAACCCAAAACATCCCAACAGCTCCCCAGTGCCAGAGAGCCGCACTGTCTGTGCTTTCCAGCTCTCGGGTTAGTGGATGAGTATTGGGTATTTCACAGCAACACTGTCCAATTTAAGCATCTTGTCTACCTACATGTAAATACAGAAGAAAATGGTATTCTCTATAACAATGCATTTTGTGTTGCTAATTAACAGTCTGACGTCCACTTCTGTTCAGGGCAGTCCTCTAGAAATGAAACAGCTTGCTTTAGGTGTAGAAATCGATGTGTTAGTGCAATGCAAGAGAGAGCTCATTGTTACAACATCCACCTTCTGTTTTTCTCTCTGCACGATGAAGGAAAGGCCCAGCCACTTGTTGGTGATATTCCAAGACTACCTGAATGCTGGTGAAGTCCCCTGCATTTCAATCCGTGTATTAAGTGAAAGTCCTTCCCCCGAAGAGCATCCTTGGAAGACGACCAGGAGCATCTGATGGGCTGCGCGTGGGAATTCCCCTTGCAGCAGACCGGCTGCAGTCACTCGCTGCAGACAGGAATGCGCCTGCCAGCAGGCAGCACTGCGCTTCTCCAGCATCGTGCAAGGAGGCTTGGAGCCCTGCGAGCCTCAGAGTTCACGTCTTCTTGGGAAACCTGAGTATTTCAAGTCTCCTTTCCAAGCTGGAACATTGTATAGGTAGCAAAACAAGCTTACCGAAGCCCTTTGCTTAGATGCTGGTGCTTTGATATTTGATGGGATTCCAATGAAGGGGAGAAAGATCTAAAGTGCTTGATAATTCTGTCGTATCTCAGTGAAATCCATTTCCAATCTCATCTGCACTGCTAGGGAGAAAAAAATCCATCAGTTTTAATGAGAATGAAGCTCCACGGTGAGGTTCTCCAGGCTACAGATCTGGAGCCTCAGAGCAGAAGGCACTGCAGTTATGTGTGGAGGAGAAAGAGCCTGAGATGTCTCTGCAAAGTATTGTTATCCAAGATTTGTTTGATTTGTTTGATCGATTTTCTTCCTCTGGGGGTAATTATCGAATTAAATGGCTTAATAATGAAAATTAGAGAAACTCTCTGAGGGGGAAAAAAAAAAGGTAGCCTCAGAGCTTGGTATCCTCTCCCAAGAAAGCTGTGAAGTCTCTCTCATAATGTGGGAACTGTAATTTAATTGTGTTGTACAGCAGACTGGAAAAATGCATGAATCAGACTGACAAGTGCTTCCAGCCACCTGTGATTACAAAAATCCCAGCTCACAGCATGAGCCCTCTCCAAGCGCATCCAGGGGGTTGCATTGGTGAAACAGATCAAAGGCCGGACCAAAACGTTGCTCTCGTCACCTGGCCTGAACTAGGAAAGGTCCAGATGTTGCTATAGCTCTCACAAAATTTTCCTGTTCCGGAACCTATATCGGAATAAAATACTTTGTTCTATAATTAATAGCTGGGTTTCTGTCTCTACAGAATGTCTCGGAGCCCGTCCTCCCCTAGCATCTCGCAGGCACGCAGCGAAAGAGCATTGCTGGGCCACAGAGCGCAGAGCTAGTCGAAACCTGTCCCTAATATCCAGGGCTGATTCTATTAGCTAATTATACGTTGTGCAAAAAGGGATTTCCTAACAGCCTTTTTTAAGTTAAAATGAAGATCTGGATCTTTTTTTTTTTTTTATATGTCAAGGGACCAGATAAACCAGAATGCAAAACCCTGTAACAAACACACCTCACGTACTGGCCTCGTGCATCAGCACCGTGCCTCCTGCAGTTTTGTGCTTCAGTTTTTGGGGAAACACACAGGCTGGCAGGTGGTTACAATTCTCCTACAGGTGCCTGCGCTGCGAAACTTCCCCGACTCATTGTGGAGGTTTCCTAGCAACTTCCTTTCACGGGCTTTTGTACTCAAATTTGTTTGGAGATGTGGGCTATCATAAAACAGTATTTCTGCCTATTTAAACTAGTTCAGCTCTTTTCAGCCAGCAAGGCAAGCACAGTAGCAGCAGCAGTGTCTGATTTATATCCTTTTCAGCTGTTTCCTCCAAAACAAACAGAACCATGAATTATTATAGGTGGGTTTCTTGCCTTTAGTCACTAACCGGTTCACCAATCTAGTGCTCAAATTGCTGAGCAATGGGAAAACTCCAAATCTTTTTTTTATTTTTTATTTGTTTTTAAGACATAGCACCTGTATTTCCAATGATGTCTGCATCAATGACATTATTACTCAGTTCCTTTTGCATACCTGAAACTAACAGATGTTGACTCTGGACAGTCCTTTCCAAATACGCGAGAGACACCGCATTTTTGGGGGGCCAAAAGTGCTCTTAAAAACAAGCAAAAACAAAACAGCCAAACCTTGCTAACCTTTGTGTGCGTGCATGTGCAATCAGTTTAAAACTGGTCGTGGGTTTTACTTAGGTCTGTAAATTCACTGTGGGTGGTAGCATCCCGGTTTGAACACGCTGAAGGAGTGTTTATCCAGGATTTTGGACTGGCTCAAGCAGCTTGCCATGCCATCCTTAGCTGAAAAGGAAGTGAGCGAGCAGCTTGGTGAGCACAGCAAACCTGAGAGAGAGCAAGGGCACGCAGGAGAGGAACCTCCACGTGCTGGGGGAGCTTCTCGTCCCACCCGGGCACGGCTGAGGCACGGCAGCACTCCTGAAACTGCCGAGCATGAAACCTCTCCCCAAGCTGGCCCGCCGCTGTGGCTGGTTTACCTCCGCACCAGATAGCCCTAGCAGAGATTAGCCATGCTTCCACCCTTGTGTGCACTGGGGATTTGCCAAATCCTGGCATTTGTCACACTTTGCTGCCCTAAACCATTGTGTTTCTTGCTTCACGCCGCTGTTTGTCCCCGTGCAGCTATGTCAGCTGTTGCCATCAGTTGCGGAGACCAGGGCAGGCTTCCAGAGCAGATCAGGCCCTGGATTTCTACCAAAACCCATCTGATCCCGGCTGATTCCCCCCACCTTTACGTCTGGGTGAGGTGACAAGCGACGGAGCCCACAAAGCAGCACACCACGCAGCTCTTTAAATAGCTGTCCTCTCCAGCAAGTCACGGCTGCTCCTCTATCCTGCGCGCAGCAGTCCACCCACGGGGCCGGGAGGGCTCCTCGCCGACCATGCCGATTGTTTTAAGACCTGCTGACATTTGGAAAAAGAAATTTGATATTTCTCCCTCTTCTGTCAGTGTGACAGGAGCTGCTTGGCGTGTGCCTCGCGCCTCGAGCCCTGTAATTAAAGCCCGCGAGGTTTTGACGAGCGCCCAGGCGCCGCTATTGTTCCTGTGCTCAGCAGCGAGAGGTAGTGCGAAGGGTTAACTTTCCGCTGCGTGCTTCCACAAATCTGCATAATGCCTCGCATTTGGCAGCTCATTTGCATAATTTTAAATGACTCTTTTGTCTCGGAAATAAAATCTGAAAGGCAGCTTCAGGAGTAAGTGCTCGATATTAACGTTTCACATAATAAGAAGGCTCGGCTCAGCCTGATTGTCGGAGCCCTTCAAACGGGGGGCTGGAAAAAAAAAACAATTTTTGCAGGGAGCTGGTGTTTCCCCATCGCCGAGCCTTGGGTGTTCTCTCCCGGTGCCATCTTGGCTGCCCTGAGCCAGCTCTCTGCTGGTGCTGAGCCAGCCCACCGCCCCCCAGCAGGCCCTGGGGAGGGAGGCTGCTCCCCAGGGGCTGCACCACCGAGGCAGCGGCTAAGCCACTCGAATCGTCACATCCCAAAGCAGCGCACTGCCAGCCCTAGAAGTCAGGCAAAGCAGAGCACGTTTTCCACCTCACGGCAGCTGCCACCTCGCCACGCTGCAGGCAGGCTGCTCCTCTTCCTCTGGTGCTTTGCTGTTTTGCCACGAGGGCCCTCGGTCCCGTTCCTTCCCAGCCAGACGGAGCAGCTTCGGGGAGAGCTTGAGGCAAATCCAGCTCGGCCTGGGCAGCACACACAGGCTGTACGGGAAAAGGACAAGTGTACGTCTGTAATCCTGAGTGAACAGGTCTGTCAAATGCCAGCAAGCTTCTACACAGCACGTTTAGCTCAGTTTTACTTTTGTCTGATGCTCGTAACCCAAATTCAGGTGAACTCCAAACTTTCATGCAGGTGTTGTTACTCTGAGTTCCCTCCCTCAGTCCCCAGTGGCATGAAAGTTTTAAATAAAACACTTCCAAGACTGTCTAGGGACATTTTTTCTACCTTCACCTTTTGCCTTAGCCGACCCTTTTAACCGAAACTGCTGGTAAAATTAGCCAAAGGCGGGTTGTGATGTTAAAAATTTCAGCCCCAATGAAAGCCTGAGGCAACACTGACTGCAAGCGAAGCTACCTGCACGGTCAGTTGGGAGCCCGTGGGTCTGTGTTTGTCAATCTGCCTGCCTGCTTGTGTCACCCACCACACACACACAGCCATACACCTCAGCCAAGTGGTGGAGTTGCTGTTATCCACCCCAAAATGCGCATCCACCAGCTAACGGTGTCCCTTGCCCCTTACACTGTGCTGGATAAAAACCCTCCAGAATAAAACCTTTCCGAATATTTATTCGGGTTTGCCTTACCCCGGTAGTTTCGGTGAAGCCTGATGTTACCTACAGCAGCAGTTCTCAGCACAGGCCTTGCTCCTTCATCTCCCTCTATCTGCTGCCCCCACTCCCTTTTTCTTTTTTCCCCTTCAGCTCTGACATACCATCACTGCAGAAACCCTAAAACCTCATTTCACGGGACTTCCACCTGTTAGAGCTGTCCCTCTGCACATGAACCAATATTTATTTATTTATTTATTTATTTTGGACGTTTCATCACTTGTGCGACTGGTTGGGCTGACCTGGCGCAATGATGTTCTCAGCTTGGGAACATGCTACCGGGATAGAGAGGCACATTTACAGAGCAGCTCTCCTGCTCTGTGTAAGCGCCCTTAGTGATTTGAGGGAGGGGGGAAAAAGGGAAAAAGCTCACCAGACTGCTAGCAGAATAACTAACCCAATTGAATGGAAAGAACGGGGAAATAAAGACCCTTTTTTGTCCCAGTTAATCACCCAGCCTCCCCTGATGGGCTGCAGGCAGATGTGTGGGGATCTCACAGGCCACGGGGCCGAGCTGCTAAGGCCACGGGCCCAACTTTCAGGCTGCTAAATTCCCATTTCTGTCTCGTCACCAGCTTGCAGGAAGCTGCTTTGATGTGAAATAGTTAACTCCAGCTAGAAGCAGGGTGAGGAGCAATAACAAATGATGGGTTAAGGACGGAAAACAAAACGTGAGTCTGCCAGGTGTCGGTGGCTCACCTCGATCCCAGGCGCATCGTGCCAACCTCCCCTAGGCAGGAGAAGGGAAACCTAGCCAGGAGAGGAAAAGACTGCAGCAGAGCTCGGGTTTTTTTGGTTGCTGGAGAAGTCACAGAGCACAGAGCTGCGGCAGGTGCTCCGCTAGGTGCTGAAATCTGCAGTAAGATTACAGCTTGAGACCTGGACTTGCTTTGGACTTTGCTTCGGTTTGTGGCATAAGGTGCCGGAAAAAAGATTTCTTTCTTTGCAATGCGCTCTGTTGATCACTCCAGAAACTTCCCTTCGGTCTTGGGAACCATCTAGAAGCCGCAGTTTTCTCCACAGCACCCCTGTTGACATTTCCAAGAACGCCAGCCTCATTTCTTCCCCGGCCAGCGACGGTCGGATGCTGCCAGCCCGATGTCATCTCTGTTGACATCTGAAGTCAACAGCCTGGAAAATGCGCTGTGGGGTCCTCAGATGCCTCAGGCTTTCGCTTTTGTTCAGAGCCTCCTTCCCCAACTCCTGCGTGCTGCACCAGCCCGGGGCACACCTGCCAGCATCCACCTCCACCGGCCACACAGCAAAGGCCCTTGCAGGCTTTTACCCCAATCCTCCCACCCCTACAAAGTCCCCTCCCTTTGGGACTTGCAACAGAAACCTGGGGAAACACCCGGCTGCAGCTGCTGAGTGAGCCGAGCAAGCTGTGAGCAGTGACTCCGTCCTGCTGCATATTTTTCAGATCCTTCTGGGGGAAAAGTTCCTGGAGCATCCACCCGAGCTGCGTGTCCTCGCAGGAAGGGGCTGGGCGAGACAACCTGCCAACCCACACGCTCCTCTGATCCCAAAGCCTTCAGAAAATGTTGCCTCTCAGCAAACTTCAGCTTCAGACACGACAGCTATAAACCCACGGGAGTTATTTTACGCGGCCTTTCTAAGCGGGCAAAAATTCCAATTAGCCACGTCTACGAGGAGGAAACCCGTCCTGCTGGTCGGGTGGTGCTGTATTTATAGCTGCACCTTCGTGAGGAAGCTTCTTTATCAGCAGCCCTGAAAATAGCAACATTTGGACGCAGAGGAGTTGTGCAACTAAAGCTCTTAGGCCGAGGCAGGAGGCCTGCCTTGAAAATAGTTTGGAAAGAAAGAAAATCCAGTTGTGCTCTTCATTTTTCTCAGGACTTAGGAAATGCACATTTTGAAACCATTTTACTAATGGATGTTGTCGTCCCAGAGGCTTAGACAATGCAAAAGTCTTGGGAACATCTTTTTATTTTGAAGCTCTTGAAAAAACAAGCAAGAAGGAGCAGTCCTTGGATTGAACATTTGGACTGATGTCCTCTCATCCACGCTTACGGTCAGCTGCTGTTGGAGACAGCAGGGTAAACTCCTGGTGTGAACGCTGAAAGCTGAGATTCGCACCACTGAAGTTTATTCTGGCTCCGAGCATGAGTTGCAGTGAAATCTTTTTTTTTTTTTTTTCTTTTTTCTTTTTGCGTATGCTGAGTGTTTGCATTGGCACGGCCACAGGCAACGGCTAAAACTGGGGTTCAGTGATAATGTAAATAAAGCCACAGAAGGGGATTGCTCACAAACGCCAGCAGCAGGCTGCTGAGCCCTAACAGACCTATCTCCCTTTGGGCTTTTCCAGCTCTTTTCCTGTCCTTTATCTAATAGCTTTCCATAACCCATTAACTTTTAAAGCCTGCTCGTCAAGTGTGGAAGGAAGAGAGTAATTGAAATCACATCCTTATGCCCGGCCCTTAAAAACACTCCTCTGAACAAGTCACGTTACTTGGAATCTCCAAGCTTTGGAGAACTAGATCTCGATCCCGAGAGCCACTGTAAATTATTGGGATCTTCCCAAGCCCCACTAAATGCATTTGAAACATCGCCAAGGATACAGCAAGGATGCAGGACTTGATGTGGCCCATCTTCCAACAGTCCAGCGTGAAGGGGAATGACTGCCAAAGGCAAGCAGTCAATAGTGGTGTAAGAATAAAACCAAAAAACAAGGTGCGAAGTTTTACAGGAGATTGTCATCCTGATAAAATGACTGAGGTCGAGACAACTTAGAAGATCCTCCTGTTGCAGTAAAGTACGGGAATGTTTCAGGGAAACCATAAATAAAAATAACAAGAAAAGCAGAACAAAACAGGGAAAGAAAGAAAGAAAAAAAGAACAAAACAAACACTTTGCTATGAGAAAATGCAGAACTAAGCCATCCAGAAACCCCTAGTTCTGTCTGAACAAAAAAGAAATCATAGATCTCCCCTGTTTTTAAAAGCACAGCTACTGCACTGTCCCGGTACAGAACAGATTTCATCCTATTCCACGCCTTGTGCATTGCCAGCAGCCTGCTTGGATTTCTGCTCTAAGTAGTTCAGGTTGTCTTGTGTGTGTTCGCAAACGTGTTTGAGTATTGCTGCCACCTGAGAGCAGAACATATGGGGAAACAGTATCTGAGAGTAAGAAACTTGGAACACGACAATGTAATATTTGCTTTTTATCCCGTTTCCTCGTGTTAATGATAGCTGCACCGGAGAAAAATCCTTCACCAGCTCCTCAGCTCCCAGGGCTGCAGGCTCCTGACAGCCAGGGGGGAACCCAGGGAAGAACGGGGGCTGCAACATGGCAAGTCCCCAAATTACCTATGTCCTTACATTTGGGAACAGATTTGGGGGGAATACCACTACACGGCCTCAAAGAGGGCTCGTAGCTCCCTGACCTAGGCTGGGGGGTTATTTGGTACCATTATCATGGGGCATGCCAAAAAAAAATCCACACTGGTTTTCCAAATTCCTGAAAACATGCAAAAATAAGCTGGAAAACCAGCAAGGAAAAAAATAAAAATAAATGAGATGAGAACCGTGTTTAACCCCAATCAAGGTGTAAGTTTCTGTAGAAGTGACTGCTTTTCTGACTGGTTATATTTTGTGTAAAGTCACTGTTTTCTGACTGGTTATATTTTATGTAGAAGTCACTATTTTTCTGACTCGTTATATTTTGTGTAGAAGTGACCATTTTTCTGATGGGTTATATTTTGTGTAAAAATGGCTGTTTTTTTTCTGACTGGTTATATTTTACGTAGAAGTCACTATTTTTCTGACTAGTTGTATATTGTGTGGAAGTGACTGGTTTTTCTGACCGGTTATATTTTGTGTAAAAGTGACTTGTTTTTCTGACCACTTACATTTTGTGTAGAAACAGCTGATTTTTCTGACTGGTTATATTTTATGTAGAAGTGACCGTTTTTCTGACTGGTTATATTTTGCATAGAAGTGACTTTTTTCTGACTGGTTATATTTTGCGTAAAAGTGACCATTTTTCTGACTGGTCACTTTTCTGTCCGGCCATATTTTGTGTGGAAGTGACTTTTTTCTGACCGGTCATATTTTGCGTAAAAGTGACCATTTTTCTGACCGGTCATATTTTGTGTAGAAGCAGCTGGTTTTTCTGACTGGTTATATTTTGTGTAGAAGTGACCATTTTTCTGACTGGTTATATTTTGCATAGAAGTGACTTTTTCCTCACCGGTCGTATTTTGCGTAAAACTGACCATTTTTCTGACCGGTCATATTTTGTGTAGAAGCGCCTGCTTTTCCTGACTGTTTATACCTCGTGTAAAACTGACCACTTCCCCGACTCCTTCATATTTTCTACAAAACCGGCTATTTTATTAACTCATAACACCGTCCCCCCCCCGAGGCACTCGAGGCGGGCGCTCACCCCCCCCCCCCGCCCCCCCCGGGCACGCGGCCCTTCACGTCCCCCGCGCATGACATCACCCCCCCTCCCTCCCCCCCTTCCCTCTCCACCAACCAGCGGCGAGCTTAGTGCCATGCCGCCCGGCGGCCGCGCTTCCGCCACTCAGCGCCCTCCTTACAGGGGCCGGCCGCCGCCCCGCCCTCCCCTCCCTCCCTGGCGCGGCGGCGGAGGCGGAGCCGGCCCCGCGGCGGAGCCAAGATGGCGGCGCGTGGGTGAGCGCGGCGCGCCCGGAGCCTCCTCCCGCTGCCGTTGCTGCCCGGGGCCGCGCTCGCCTCCAGCCCCTCCGCCACAGCACCCCGGGGCCTCCGGGGAGCGGCCGCGAGCGCCCCGGGGCGAGCCCGGTAGGCGGCGGCGGCGGCGGCCCGGAGGCCGCGGGCCCTCCCCCCCCCCCCCCTTTCCTCCGCCTCATTGTGTGCCCGGCCCCTGCCCGCCTCCCTCCGCCGGGGGGAGCCGCGGCGGCGGCGCGGACCATGACCTCCATCCACTTCGTGGTGCACCCGCTGCCGGGCACCGAGGACCAGCTCAATGACCGGTGAGGGCCGGGGGGGGGTAGGGGCGGGAGGGGAGCCCCGCAGGGCCTGGGGCCCGCCGGGAAGGGCCTCGCCGAGGCCTCCCCCGGGGCCCTCAGCCCCTTCCCGGGGGGTGCGGGGCCCTGCGCGGGCTCTCAGCGCTCTCTGCTTCTCCCCCCTCATCGTTTATTTATTTTTTTAATAATAAAGCGGGCCCCGCTGCCGCATCGCCGCTGCCCTGCGGCTCGGCGGGGGGAAGCCGGCGGCCAGCTCGGCTCGGGGAGGAAAGGCAGAGCCCAGGGGAAGCGGCCTGGAAGGAAACCGGGCTGCGAGGCCGCTCTCCTGCCCCGCTCGGTGCGGCGCTGACAGCGAGCGCTGCGGCTCTGCGCCTCTTCCCTGGGGTCTGCCCGGAGCGTGCGCTGCGCTTGAGAAGCGCCGCTGCTGCTCTTGGCCGTAAATCCTTTAGAAACGTGCGGATTTTCATTTCTTTTGAAGGTTGTGCGTGGAAATAATCTATATTTTTAATCATCGCTGGTTAGAGATTATATATTTTACACTATAAAGAAACTCTATTTAATTTTTTCGATTGTCTTTTAGGTATATATAAAACTTTAAAAAGTGCACGTTCTTGCTTTCATATATATATTTATATATATATTTATATATTACGTATAATATATTTATATATATATTATATATTTTGTGATCTTAATGGGTTTCAGGACAGGTCTGGGTCCAGTTCCCTTCCCCTGTTATTTGCAGTTTGGCTAAGGAAGAGTGATCTGTAGAGAAACGCTATTTAATCTTTACAAGTGTTTTTGGATATATATAATTTTTTAACGTGGACACTTTGGGTTATATTCTTAGGGATTTTTGTGATCTTACTGGGTTTCAGAATAGGTCAGGGTCCAGCTCACTTCCCCTGTTGTTTGCAGTTGGGGTTAGGACAAGTGACCCAGCTGTGCTGAGACAACTCTGTTAAGACACGGCAGAGGTTCGAGGGCATGCGACGAGGAAAATGGGTCATTGTAAAGATAAAACTCCTGCTGAACTGCATCACCCCTGCTCTTAAAAGAGGGAAAAGAAACTCGTAAGGATAAAATAGGTCCTGGACTTGAAGCATGTCAGCGTGGAGCATGTTTTTTTTTTTCCCTTAACCTGATGATGCATTTTGCAGGACCCCGCTTCCTTTGGGGAGGCCTGCCCATTCCTAAGGGATTGTTTGGCTTTCTCCACAGTAACGCGTTGGGATTTGGCATACATCTTCCTTTAGAGTGACAGGCTGAGAGGTGATGCTGTAGGAGGAGTTCTGCTGCTTCTTCATTGTGCTGGTTTGATTTAGGATAATGATCTGGGGCTTCAAACTTAAAAGGACCCCAGCGGTTTTTCTTTGTCTTTCTTCCTTTCTTTCTTTCCCTTTATTTTATATATTTTTTAATGTTGGTAGGCCCTTTCGAAAGCATTTGGCATGTAATTATCGTGCTTTGCTTGGAGTGAGAGAGCTCATCTGGCTTTTCTTTAATGTAACCCGTTTTCTTCACTTATTGTTAAACATGGTGTCCCTTCAGTCTCCGTAATGCTTCCTAATTTATTATTTTCTGTTTCTCGCCATTGCAGCAGCTTTTTTGATACAGGAAGCTTCATCAAGTGTGGTAATTAATAGAAGGAGAAGGCTGCAGAAGTGCCTTTAAGTAGTGACTTATTCTGAAAAAATCAAGTGGCCCCTCAATCTGAGCTGCAAGTCATAAATTTCCGCTTGGTAAACATCATTTCACGAGAAGCGTGGTAGCTGCGCACCAGAACTTGCAGGGCAGGGAAACGGGAACGGTTCAGAAATGGGGCTGAGGTGCCCGTGGACGTGCTGCAAATGCCAGCTCAATTTTATCAGCGTTGTTGCCTATTGCAGTTCTGTCAATAGAGATTAGGATCAGGACAGCTGAATGAATTTTCACATCATATACACATGGAAGTTGGAATCCTGGAACATCTCCAGTCTCTGTTTCTTTCCCTCCTTGCCCTCCGTAGGCTTTTTGAGGCCGCGCTGCAGCTCGTGGTCGGTATTCCCCATTGCTTTTTTTCTGTCTCCATTCAGCATGATAATTGCTGCTCAAAATCCGATTTTGGGGCTCTAGTTCTGCGTTGTGCGTGTTCATTAGGAGCGTGCATCGAACGTGGTCGGCCGTATTGCTTTCAGGAGTGCAGTAATCACATTTTAAAGCACAAGGGATTTATTAGTGCAGTCCTGGTGTGAGTTTTTATCCGAAAGTACTCGCTACACTTAGCAGGAATCAGTGTGGATGTCTGCAGTGGACGGGTTGTGTTTGGAAAGCACCCTTTTCTTCAAGTGCTGCTACACTCTTAAACGGCCTCCAAAACACGAGGAAGTAGCTGTTCTCCGTTTGATTTGGTGCAGTTTGTGTCGCTCCGTTCTGCAGTTTTTACTCTGTTTTCAGTGTCTCTAGTTACCCCTCTTACTCAGCAGCGACTCGGAGAGCAGCACAGCACTGAAGAGCAGAAGAAAAAGTAACTGTAGAACCGCGAATAATTGGGAAGGCTCCCAAACGCTGGCGCGCACCGTCAGAAAGTGCTTAACTAGTATTTTTGAGAACACTTAATGCTCTGCCTTAGTGGTAGTTATTAGACCTCTCTCAAATTACTTGAAGCAATGTTGGCTTCTCCGTGGTGTTCATCCAGATGTCTGGAAGCTAGGTGTGCTGGAGAAAGCTCACCGAGTCCAAGGTTATATTTACTCCTGAAGCTGTCTTAGATTTCACTTTTTGAAACGGGTAACAGGCTGAACTTTCGTTTTGGATGAGCTAAAGTAATTAAACCTTTTCCTCTAAGTTTATTTAGGAAGGTAGGCAACTTGGAGCTCTTCCCCTGAACCATTTCTCTGCAAAGTGAATATGAAAAGTTTAGTGGGAGAAATACCAGGTATGGCCTGCAGTAAGGCTCTGTGAAGTATTTGGGTTGTAAATAATTGCTGTCACCTCTGAAAAAGAGAAGCCCAGCTTCTACTGCAGTGTGTGTTAAATATATTTTATGGGTTATCCACCCCACTGCAGGTATGTTTCAGAGTTGGAGACTGTGCCTTGTAAAGGAAGCTTAACACCCAACTTCATTGATAGCTCTGTCTTAGAAAATGTTAGTTTTTTTTTTTTTAATTTTTATGTTGGGTAGGAAGTGGGTGTAACCGCAGCCAATAACTATTTCGTGGCTGTTAGGAAACCTCCCAGGAGCAGCTCAACCTGCTGCTCTGTGGAACGGGAGCCGTGCTCCTCGCGTTACGCTTCGTGGCTTTCCCTAGACGAACTCCCCGTTGGGGATGGGGCTTGTCTGGAGGCTTTGCTTTGTGTTTTTACCTTGCACTAAGAAAATTACCGTCAGCTAAGCCATTGAAGTGGCGGCACAGATAGGGGAAGATGTCATTTTTGAAGTGGTTATTATTGATGTATGGGTAATGTCCTTTCTTCCTTCCCCTGTGAAGATGAGCCCCGGTGAATGTGGTTAAAGAGAGAGTGTTTTGCAGTTCAGGTGAGTGGCACGCAGTCAGTTTTCTTGCAGTGGGCTGCGTGAAGCGAGTGATGTGACAAAGTTCACTCGCAGCTGCAGTGAGTGCCTGCCTGCAGTCGTGCTGGGGGAAGGAAGGGATCTCCTGCTCCTAAGGGAGTTTGTTTTGCCTTAGTATGTTCAGTGCCTTGCTCTGTTATTTGATCACTTCAGTTTAGGCATGGCCTAAAATAAGTAAAATTAGCTAGGGTGCTTTACATCCGTGTTAAAACCCTCTGACAACCAATTTCTACAGAAAAAGCACCTGGCGAGGACGCGTCCTTCTGGTCTGTGTCTCCTCGCTCACGTGCACGAAAGCATCATTGGCACGGTGATGGGTAAGAGAGCAGTGGCTGTGTGGGCTGCTGCTCCGGCCGATTCTTCCCCTTTCTTTGCCTTTCCTGATGAGCAAATCGGTTAAAAATCCCCAGCAGATGTTGCTGGACGGAGCTGGGGCAGGGCGTGGTGTGGTTCTGCGCGGGGAGCCAGCGGGGATGTGGAGCTGCTGTCCAGGCCCCGAATGCCTGCAGGAACTGCACGTGGGGAGGGAATGCGCCCGGTAACGAGGCTTTGGGTAGCCCACAGCTCCATCCTCTACACCCACCGGCCTCCTGGGAGACCCCGTCCTCTCCTGGCGAGGAGGCAGCCCCAGCATAAACTCCTCGTTGCTGCTCAGGGCTGGGGGAGAAGGGATCGACTGGCTTGGTTTGAAATAGAAAACCTCCGAGCTGCATGCAGCACTGCAGCCTTCTGTGCGCATACTTGTAGCTCAAGTGATTTACTTTGGCGTGCTTTAAACCGTTTCCTAATCTATTGTAGCAAAGCTGAAGTCAGCCCGCCTCAAACAGAGATGGATGGACTGAGGTTTGATTACGGGGAAGCCATCGCTAACGTAGTGCTTGGGTTCTGGGAGTTGGCTGCTCCATGAGACTTTAGGAACGGGAGATGTGCTGATTTATTTATTTATTTTTAAATGAAAGCTTTGAGGTGTGTCAAATGGTTTGTACCACCAACGTGGTTCACACATTAAGAAGCAGGGCATTAAGATTTCATCTCTTTATTTCTATGTTGTTATTTAAGGGTGACGATTTGGGAGGCTGAGCATCATCTTCAGTCCAATTTAGTATCTTCATTTATTAATCAATTTAGTATCTTCTGTAGAAATTCTGCCTGCAGGTTTACTTTCTTAAATATGTGAGACCTTCTTCAGTAGATCAGAATAAGAAATCCGAGATCAGACTTTTTGTTTTTAGGCAGCTTGATTCTGATTTTGTTAATAAATAGAAACGTGGTTGCTTCTGCCCTCTGACTAATGGAACTTCTGTTAAAAGAGCTCAAAAACTTTAAATTGCATATACACATACTTCCAAAGCCAATTTTTCACTAGCTGTTGAAAATTTTCCTATGAGCCAATTAACTTTTCGTATCTGATTGTCTGAGATTCCTTACCCATAGGCCAGCAGATGTTCTTGGGTGGGTGAGCATCAGAATAGATGGGTTTAAAAAAAAAAAAAAGAAGCATTTTTAAAAAGTGCTGTACGAGGGAGAGTAGGAGGGAAGAGGAAGCAGGATTGAGGTCCTTCCATTTTGAAAGCAGCGAGTTTATTTTGGCTACTGTAATGTGACACTGTACTGCGAGTGATCCGAGATGAGAGTGGCTGTGAGTGGTCACGAGGAATTTGGTAAAATAGCAATTGGGGCACAAACGTTGTCTCTTTTCCCTTTTCCCATCAGCTGTGGAGTTTGGGTATTTTTGTTGAATAGATTGATAATTAAGTAAGATTAATGGGATCACATCTGAATAGTTGTATTTTAAGGAGAGCAGTGCATGACAGCTGCAAGAAAACCTTTTTAACTCTTAGTTTTCTTCGGTATCAGTCAACCATGTTTATGTTCCACTTCTTTGATTACAGCTTTCAACCTGCAACAGCATACTTTTAGGGTAACTTTGGTACAGAATGTGTTTATTAAATACTACAAAAGTATTCTCAGTGGCAGCTAGAACAAGATGTCTGTCATAAATATGTAATTAAGCCATATGGCTTTAATCAGTGCATATTACATGTTCTTCCTTAAACTTTCTAAAGTTTGAGCAGATAACTCTTCAGTGCCCAATTACGCCGTGTCAGAAGTTACTTAACACTTGAGGGGAAAAAAGGGATGTACCTAATCGTGGCAGGCTTTGCAGGGTGCCAGAGCTCTGTTTTTACTGTTATGGCACGGTTAATTGTCCTTGGCTTAAATGAAGCGGGCTGCAGTCCGCATTTGAAAATTGCATCAAGAAGGGGAGGGGACTTCAAAGCAGCTTTGATTGCAGCGAGTGCACTGACGGCTGCCTAGGTAGTTAAATTTGCAAGGTGTTCCCTATAGAGAGTTCTGCCTTTTCCTGCATCCACTCAACGGCTGCTTTAACTGAGATAAAACCAGGCAGAAAAACTACTTGGGCTTCTCTGCTGCACAAATTTACGTCTTTTAAACTTAAATTCAGTGAAGCCCAGTAAAGTCTGGCTCTTAGTAACAACTTCACGTAGAAGACTGCAGCAGTAGGCACCTGTACGTGCCCCAGGGAGAACGTGGGAACAAGGCCTGGTTGCAGTGGCTGGAAGATTTTACATGGGGAGGGAACAGTTAGGAGAGAAAAGTTAAGCATGAAAATATAAATTTTCAAGGTGTTTTTGTGCTATACTGTGAGCCTGGCAGTGTAAGTGAGGATGGTCACAGCATTGATGAGGCTGCTACAGCAACAATTACCCAGCTTTCAGACCTTAAGCTCTTTGTTTTTCTTAGCGTAGTATTATTTTAATCATAATTTCTATACTCTTCAAAAGTCTTTGCTTTAAGAAAAAAAGTCAACCAATACTGCCTTTTTCTCTCTTACCCTTCCCCTCCAGGGAAAATTAACTGCTCTGTTTCAAATTAAAGAGCTCTTCTGTATCTTTGAGAGAGAACAGGTACTGCCTCGGTCACACAGAGGTATGAGATTTGCCAGTCCTACGCACTGCAGACATGCTGAAGAAGTGAGCAGAGGGTTGTAAGGTGGACACAGTGGGCATCCACGTTTCTGTAAAATAACTGGCTTGGATCCCGTTGAGGAGTGATGTAAGCACTGAATTTGCTGTCTTTGAGATCTTTGCCTACCTCTCGAAACTCTCATTGCCGCTGCCAGCAAAATTGGTGACAGTAAATGTTTCACCCTGTCTTCCAGAAAATCTTCGCTGCTGTGCCTTAAAGCGCAGCATGCTTTACAGTACTAAATCGTATCGGTACAGAAAAGCTCTGAGTGTGAACTTGCCACCCATTTTCAACACCCCAGCAAGATTTTGTTGCAGTGCTAAAAATGCTCTTTAACACAGCATTCTGTGTTTTGTCTCATCGCCTATTTTTGTCATCCCGAGCCCATTAATGTTACGCCATAAGGTGTCTCTTGGAGGCTTCTCAAATAATTCGCATCCCAAAAGAGATTACATGCGTGTTCTCTGCAATTTTATTTTGGGCAGCTTTTCTTCTCCGGTAAGCCAGTTACTACCTTGTATCAGAGAAGATGTTCTGAAATAGCTCCGCTCCTTTGTGTTTCTGATTTAACTTTACAGTATGGCATTTTCATAAAGAATGTGGTCTAAAAACTGAAAACATTCAGCTGATTAATGCTATTTTGGAAGGCGGCCGTGTTGGAGCTACGAACTGTCACTGCTGTTTTATTGCCAGCCGCGAGGTCTGCCAGCTCCATTTGTGACATCGGTAATGCAACTCAACAGATGAGAGTACGGAGGCTGCTGGGGGGGTTCACAATCCTAAGAAATCGATGTCTTCAGACAAAAAAAAAAAAAGAAAAAAGAAAAAAAAAACAACAAAACAAAACCCCAAAACATTAGAGGGGGTGTGTGTTTTGTTTGGTTGTGTGGGGGCTGTTCTTTTTTTTTCTTTCACACACTCTCATCAGCATTGTGGATATTTAGAAATATCTTGAGTATTCTGGGATGATGATACCCGTACAGCTGCACTTTGCCAATTTGCTAGAAAATAGCCCCAAAAGAAACTTGGGTGCTCTGTGCGCAGGGTTTTGTGGCATTGCTTTCTGCAGCGTGTTTGCCATCATCTCTAGCTCAAGCTGGATTCTCATTTTTGTCTTTTTTCATGCTGTGTAGAAGTAGTAGTGGACTGGTTCAAGCCAAGCCTGTGTGAAAACAGCATTTTTTCTCAAAGATGGCTCTCATTTTTTTTCAAGATGGATCTTAAATATATGGACTCTGACATAGACTTACGGACAAATATTTCTGCTACGCTGTTTTTTACCAGAAATGTGACTGAAAAATAGTTGCCCATGTGAATGTAGTTGAATGAGAGACCTAAACCTTACTCTTTCATCTTGCAAAATAATTTTCCTTGAATGTATCTCAGTGTTATTCTTTCACTTACAACATGGCATTCTGCTCTTCTCTGTCCATCCTGGAAATGATCAGAGATGCATTTATTTTCTAACTAGTAAATATCCATAAGGGTTCTTGGAAAAAAGGACTTCCTGCTTTTAATACTTTTCTTGAAAAAAAGCTTTTCATAGAACTAGGTTGCTGTCTGACCTTTAATGACGAAGATCTGTCTCTTAAGGTTGTCAAAACTCTTGCGTTCAGCTTTGACCATACTTAAAATCATAATAATTACAGTGTCTGTCTCCCCTTCACCCACTTATGCAGTTTGCTGACTTTGGCAAAACCTATCTCCAGAACAGGGATGTAAAGGACCTGAATAACACTCCAGTGATGCAAACCTTGCAGTTGCGGGGTCAGATCAGGTAGGCAGAGCACACCGTGCCTGGGATTGCCCTGTGCTGGCTGGGCAGGAGCAGCCGGAGCGTTGTTTCGTTCCCCTGTGGCTCAGCATCGGGCAGGTCTGTTACCTGAAATAGTATGGCCGCAGGCAAAACGTGAAGTAGGAGGTACCCAGCGTGCTGCTTCAGGAGCTCTCGCAGGGGAACCAAAATGCTGGTTAGGCTGAGGGGAAGCACCTGGAGTTTTGTGGCTGCGGTACAGACAGATGGAGAAGAGCAAATCTGTTTTCAGCAGTGGAAAAAAATTAAAAAAAGGTATTGTGAGGAGCTCCGCACCTCAAAAGCTGGGTTTTCTTTTGAGTTATTTTGCCTACGGTGTGCATCTGACAGCGATTTGGCTCTTGTTTTTCTGGCATGGTGCTTGCTTTCTATTCCCTTTGCCAGGTCTCGTTCTGTTCCTACCTAAATCAAAGACACAGTGACTGAGGGGAAGGTTTTGAAGTTGCGTGTTTGGTAGAAGAAAGTACAGCGTGAGGAGAGCTTCATGGTTTTTAAAGGCAGTTTTTAGCAACTTGGGAATGCAACGTGCAGGTCCTGCTGTGGCACCAGAGTTTTGGCTGAAGGTTTTAGGCCTTCAAGTATGAGGAATTGGCAAGTAAAGGACTGGACTTGCTAAATTGTCCTTCCATAGCGCTACAACTAGCCAAGACAAAAAGTACTTAAAAATTCATCAAATTTTTACCTTATTTTTTTTGTTTTTTTTTAGCATTTGAATGTCCTTATCAAAAACCATTCATTGTCTGACATTGCACATAGTGATCATGGCTTCAAAAAGCTTAATGCAAGGGTGCAGAGATCATGACTTGGGTTCCCACAGAAGCCACAAGTCAGCCCAGAAGCTGGCTGTGCTGGTTTTAAGCCTCCATGGTGGTAAATACGCAGCCCCTGTGGTGGCTCATAAGGAACTCCTGAAGGACCTTTAGCAATCTAACACCACCAGACACAAAAAAATCCTAGTATTTTACACTAACCAGGTATTTATTTTGGGTAGCTTCCTGGCCATGTGTTGGTAGGCAGCAGTTGCACGTTTCTGAACGTTTCAATACTGCCTCCTGCTATTTAAAGTGGATGTTTTTCAAGTATCCTTGAATTAAACCGTGAGGTTCTGAATTCCCACTCCACATTGTACTGTCACGGCAGGATTTGCTTGCTGAAATGACGGGTAACTGAATAGTTTACAGCTTGCATTGCCCTAAGATGGGGAGCTCACACCCAGCTGATGGAGTTGCTTCGGTGGTTGAGCTTTTAATGGCCTTCTGGCTGAGGAAAAGGCCTCGTGCTAAATGTTAAACAGAAATTCGGAGCAACTACGGGGACTTTATGCAAGTGAACAGAGCTTGGCAGCATGAAACGATGACCTGATGCATTCTACAGGAGACAACAGATTTCTGTCTTGTGTTGCCTGAATCCACACCCCATGTTTTTGGAAGTCTGCTGTCACTGAATTTGCCTCAATCCGATGTTATTCCTTCTCCTGTAGCGTGAGTCTTTCCTTTTTTTACCCCCACAGAAACTCCCAGGCATCGAGGCAACCTGCAGATCGATGTCTACTTCCCTACAAAGTCCTCTGAATACCTTACTAAATACCAACACCTGTAGGTGTGCAGCTCCTGTCAGGATCTTACCACTTCTGATTTCTTTCTGTTTGTATTTGGTCTTTTTATTACAGCTGTTTGCAGAAGGGGGCCGCGCTGGGCCGTAGCTATTTTAGGGCAGGGGTGTTTGCTTATTGAAGAAGTGTGACTGACCTTCTGCTCCTCTCGAGCTAGTTTATGGCCGTGCTTTGCACTTTTTGCAGTTATTTTTCGGAAGGTCATGTTCTCAGGTGTCACATCAATGATAAATATGAGGAAAGGGGCTAAGTAGATTTGAACTAGAGGAACTGGTCAGTCACATCCAGGCAACTCATCATTAATCAGAGGCATTGAGTTCAGGCAAACCTGTGCTGCTTCTCACAAGTCCAACAGGTGGCTGTTCCCTGGTCCTACTGGAGGGTTTTTTCTTGGTAGAGTAACTCCATCTGGGTATCTTAGTACCCATGAGTATTTTTGTTCTGTCTAAATGCTACTTCTCAAATGGTTCTCACACTCCTCAGTGTATTTTTTTTTTTCCCTCTAAGCCACTGTCCTTACAGGGATTTGCCCCTACAGCAAAATGAGAACTCCTGGCTTTTCAGTGACAAAATCATCCTGCTGATGATTGATCCTTCAAGTGTCCTGAAAGGAAAAACTCCTTACAATCCCAGGGTGGCTGAGGCCAGCAGGGCTCTCTGGAGTCACCCGGTGCCACCCGTGCCCAAGCAGGGACACCCAGAGCAGGGTGCCCAGCACCACGTCCAGGCGGCTGCTGAAGGGCTCCAAGGAGGAGACCCCACAGCCTCTGGGCAGCCTGTGCCAGGGCTCCGTCACCCGCACAGCACAGAAGGGCTCCTGGTGCTCAGGGGGAGCCTCCTGGGGGCCAGGTTGTGCCCAGGGCCTCCTGTCCTGGCACTGGGCACCACTACACACAGCCTGGCTCTGTCAGAGATTTACGGACAGTGATGAGATCCCCTGGGCCTCCTCTTCTCCAGGCTGAACAGTCCCAGCTCTCAGCCTCTCCTCACAGGAGGGGGGCTCCAGGCCCTCCATTGGGCTGTCCTTAGTGTGTCCATGTCTCTCTTGCACTGAGGGAGCCCAGCGCTGGGCACAGCACTCGAGGTG
Organism: Aythya fuligula; assembly: GCF_009819795.1. Lineage (NCBI taxonomy): Eukaryota > Metazoa > Chordata > Aves > Anseriformes > Anatidae > Aythya > Aythya fuligula. Next base: position 138,475,073 of record NC_045560.1, on the reverse strand, counting down.
TGACATCCCCAGTGCTAACTAGAGGAGAAGGATCCCTTCTTGACCTCCTGGCACCGTTCCTCCTAATTACGCACTGCTGGCCCCTGTTCAACTTGGTGCCCCCCAGGATCCTCAGGTCCTTTTCTGTCAATCTGCTTTCCCGCAGCATGGCCCCCAGCGAGTATTGCTGCCTGGGGTTGTTTCTGTTCCCCAGGTGCAGGACTCTGCACTTCTCGTTGAACATCCTGAGGTTCCTGTCAGCCCATCTCCAGCCTGCCGAGGCCCCTCTGGGTGACAGCATCACCTGTGGTGTATCTGCCCCCTCCTCCCCCCAGATTTCTGCCCTCAGCAGAGTTGCTTCCCGGTGGTGTTGCAGGGACCTCAGAGGGAGTGATTTACTCGCTGTTTGCCACATTAGCTTTCTGTTAGTGCTTACTGACTCAGCGCCGTGTGGTACCATTGTTCCAGGGCGGGTTATTAAACCATCAGCACTGCCTTTATCCATCAAACTGACAGTCCTGGATAATCAGGTTTGGGAGCCATTTTCTGTAAGGCCCCGGAGACAGAATACAGACTAGCTGTTAGCCGGGCCCCTCGGCAGCCTTGTTTTCTTCCTGCTTGTGGCAGTGACCAGCGCTGGATGACAGAAGGATTACGAAAAGACACCCAGTGATGCTTTTCTGCATGATAACAGTTTGTGTGGTAACAATTTGCAGCTCGGAGGTTTCCTGAGCAGTACGCAATGGCTGAGTGCTTCTCTCGTTTCTGGGAGTGGAGCGAGGACAGCGGAACCGCACGTGGTCTGTGCTGCAGCCGATTACTGTGAGTGGCACAACTTTGGTGTCTGATGGCTTTATTTCAGTGATCCGGGGTCGGTCCCTGCCTTCGCACCACTGCTCTGCCACCCCCTTGCTCCTTGGTGGAGATCTTTCACCCTTATTTCTTCTGTGCCATGAGTAGGGCATTTGGTACGGGAACTGTGGCAGGCTGCCTCTTTATGAAGCTGCAGCGTTTCAGAGATTTGGTGTGGCAATCAGGGCTACGTTAATTCAATTTTGCATTCCTCTACTTGGAGGGGTTCATCACACCCATTAGTTTAGATGTCCCTTTCCTTTTCCTCCTCTAACCCTTGCTGTCACCACGTGGCGCTGAGGTTAGGGAAGCCCTTACAGTGTGGCCCTGCCTGATAGCTTAACCTTGTTCTGAGTGCACGAATGGCTTTTTATGGCTGTAAAGGAGTAACTTCAGGAAAGAAAATCCAAGAGAATCTTCTGAATACCATGTCTGGGGCTCTGCAGCGCTCCTCGCCAAGTACAGAAAGGCTTCCTTCTTTCTGGAGACATGCAGCATGTTCACATCTTCTTTTACATCTCCGTAGTTAAATCCTTTGTTTGGGTTGTTGCGCTTCAGTGATTTTTACTGTGTGCTCTTTAAAGACCTAGCTGACATTTAAAAATTTAGTTGGAAGCTGCAAAGTCAAATGGAAAGCAGCTTGCTTTATGGCAGCAAAGAAATTCATCTCTGAGACGGTGGAATTTATTTTCATTCTTTTAAATAGATGGGCCAAAAGCACTATTATTTGAGTAAAACTGCAAAACATGCAGATTAGATACCAGCACCTAGAAATATTTTTTGTTGCTGTTATTCAACAGTAAATAAGCTTTTGAGGGGAAAACTATGCAAATCTTCCTACAGTTACCAGGTGAGATTTCTGTTTACAGTGCACCATGCTTTTATGCTACTTGCCAGCAGATTTTCAGTGAGGATAGAAAATGTAGGTGTGTGTTTCTTCTTGTGACTGAGCTTTCTGACACATTGAACAATTCTGAGGTTTTAGAGCAGTAAAAGTCCTGCTTATTTCCTCTGGTGGGTTTGTGGTACTGTGAGCTGTTCCTGGTGTGCTGGAAGTGCTCGTGAAGGATGAGTATTCCCGGAGGGTGACTGGCCAGGTACGTCCTTTGGAAGCTGAGCATGGTGAACACGTGCCCTGGAAGTCTACAGTGTCTTAATAAATAAACTTCTTGGACAGCCTGCCTAATTTAAAACAGAAAACTTCCATTCTTACAAATTGGATTGAAGTTGTGAAACAGCGTTTTGCTAATGTGGTGGATTTTAAGCGCTTGTTTGAGTAGGCTGAAATCGCTTTGAAGTGTTCAGTGTTCCTGTAAAGCACTCAGTGCTTTGGATTGAGTTTGCTCTTCAGCTCTCTTCCATTTCTGAGCTTTACTTGGCTTTATACAGCAAGACAAGGCAGAAGGATGGCTCATTAGATAAACTCTCAAAGTGTAAGTAAGTGGACTTGGAGAGAAATAACACCTTCTGATGCGTGGATCTGCCACTTGTGAAGTCTGAGCTCTTGTAATCCTGATCCGGAGCCTCTTTGATTTTGTAGTTAGAGCACAGCTCCTTTCTTTTCTCATCAGTTCGGAGAAGCTCTAGCTGCTAAAATTGAAATAAAAGAAATCCCTTTTGGGCTCGAGCTCTGATAAATTGACTTGTTTCTTCTCACAACTGATTTTGCATGAATTTTGGTTGGGATACTTACAGAACGTGTTTGTTAACACAGAAGCCATCATCACTGAACTTTTTGTCTAGTGTGTTTCCCCCAAAATCCACTTGTAAGTGAAATACATGGTGCTTCCGACTTTATCCTTTGAAATGGTTTAATTGCCTTTAATGAGATTTTTTTTTAAAGCTTAACCTCTCTGGCCATTCACATCAGAGATGAGTTTTTAACCACAGAAAGAAACCGAATAAAAGCTCTCAGTGTTGGCATTCCTTAATGCAAGAATTGATTGAATTGGCTCTGCCTTTGTTTCTTCTTCTCGTGCATCGTCAGTAGGAATTATCGAATCCCATTGTCAAGATCAGCCTGATCTCAAAGGCAGGTCTAGTATTTGACCTGCAGAGGACCTGCAGCACAATATCATGCAAGGAGACAGGGATAGCTGCAGGAAACATTTCTTTTTTTAAAAAAAAAATATTTAGAATTTTTATTTGCCCAAACTTATTCTCTGCACAGTATGTATGAACACATCTTTCTGCTTTACTCGTTTTTTTCAGCTGGTTTAATTCAGTGACTGTGGTGTTAGCACAGATACTGGTGGCAGCACGAGTGAGGAGGATGGGGATGAATGGAGCAGCTCAGCAGGAACAGCACCAAACTGCTCCTTTTAGTCATGCTCTGTGTCAAGTTTGAGTCTGGATCTTCAGGCCTCAAAGCCGTACTTGGTAACTGCTGTTACAGCAGCTGTGTAAGAGATGGATGGATTTCTGCAAGTTTGGTACTTCCAGTATTGTAGCATATAACCTTCTCTGCTCCCCCTGTAGATGTTGACAGCAGCCTCTTCTCAATATTGCCCCATCTCTTGATCTGTGTTGCAGGTAGACCTACTCCCTTCAGACAGGCATCACTGAGTTTCACAGAGTGCACAGCTCTCAGCTTTCGGAGTGTGCTGATTCCCTGACACTTCATTAATAAGTAGCAATGTGATTTCTTCCAAATTCAAAAATTTGTCTTTTTCTGTCGCAAAGGCTGAGCATGACTAAAACTCAGATAAGGAAGCTTTAAATGTTGCTCGTAGACCAGCCTAGTACCGATTCCAGTGCAGTGCTGCCTTGTTTGCTGCCAGCTTTCCTTGCAGTCAGTGCAGTGACCTTAAAGGTAGGTTTTCCCACTCATGTTAGCTAAGAGGAGTAGTGTTAATGGAAAACTGCTCCAGATTCCTGGGGAACTGTTAGGTAACACAGTTAAGACGTGAAGATTCAGCGATGTTTAACCTTTGTATTATGCAGCAGACCCTGCTGGCTTCACAGAGCCTTACAGTGTGCTGTGGGCTACATAACATTCATCTTTGGGATTTCATTTGGTGTTCTTCCACAATAACTCACTCTTACGGGGTACCTTCTGTACCTATTGCATGTGAAGCTTGTGGTCTGTATCTTCCTTTTGTGGGTGGCCTTCAAAGAACCGTAATACTTTCCTGTGTGAAGTAGCTGCGGCTGCAAATGCGGATGGTAAAATGCCTCCTTACAGACAGCAGCGTGGCTGGGATAGCCAAGGCTGGCTCTAAGCACGTTCACCCCCTTCCTGCTCTCTTTTCACAGTGGTCTTTTCGCCTTGTGCTTGTATCAGAGTTATTTCCATCGATATCAATTGTCTAATTACAAAGGGGATGCTGATCAAGATGATCTGTGAAACACTAGGATAAACCTGGCAAAAACAAGATAGGATTTTATTTACTTTATTAGGAAGATCTTTCTTTATTCACAGGGTTCATCTCTTGATTTAGTCTCTATAATACAAATATTCTTGCTAAATTTGGAAGCTGTTCAGGGGCTTTTTCAGATCCCTTCTCACGTTCGGGAAGACGGGAGCCAGAGTTTCCCCTTTTATTATGAGGGGATCTTTGCTGCTCAGAGATGATCTTTTCTAAGGCAGCGAGTGATAAAGGCAGAAGTTACACTGCTGGTTTCTACTTTTGGACACTGCACCCTCTAAGCAGATGTGGGTTGGCCAGATTTCAGGTTCTGATCGTCTGTTTGGTGAGATACCTTAAAAGTGAGTTGGAAGTACTTTGGGAAAGACAGATTCCCTCTTGGTAAAGATGATGCTTTAGGTAACCCTATATAAGGTAGTGAATCTTCTTTAATTTATTTTTCTACTTGTCAGAGTTCGTTGTTTGTCCATTTTTGTGCTGTCTTTTGTGCATATTTTTCAATCTCGTATGTTTTGAGGAACTTACTGTCCTGTTTTTGGCTCTGATGTGCTGTATACTTGGATTCTTTAGAAAATGGTAATCGTGTCTGCTGTGGAATAGTGTATTGAAACTTAGTACAAGGAAACGTATCTACAACTAATACTCATGGCTTCATCTGTTTAGTTTGTGTGTAAAGTTGTAAACGGTTGTAACAGGGCACCTTGTTTGGTGGCGAGTTGCAAAACACAAAAAATGCAAGAAAATACGGGTGTTGTAGCAAGGTAGCAGATGGAAGGGTAAAACTCTAAAATAAAATAAAACCTCAAACAAAAACTTGACTTGAAGCTGAACACCGTCCATTTGTGATGTTGTCTCCCAACATCAGGTAGAATTTAGATCAAGCTTGATTAAATCTGGTGGTAAGTGGTTGCCACAATGCTCTTTCAGTCCCCTGCTGTAGTGTCATGAATGTTGGCTGTTAATAGTTAAATCTGGGATTAGATGTTCAGTTTAATCAACGCGTTATATGTTGAAGTATCCTTACCAAACAAAATTGTGTTGTAAATGTGCCAGCTAAGTGGATGTTTTATACAATAGAGGCTTCATTTCTTGTTTCTTTTTTTTTTTTTTTTTCCAGATTAAGGGAAGTTTCAGAGAAGCTGAACAAATATAATTTAAACAGGTAAGACGTATTACGTGATGCTGCATGTAATTTAGGAAAGGGTGATTTTAATAATGCCAACAGGAATTAGGACTGTTATGGAAATAGCCTTAGAAAGCCTAGGTACTTGTAGTAAAGTTCAGAATCACAGAATTGTAGGGGCTGGAAGGGACCTCCAGAGATCATTGGGTCCAACCCCCTGCCAAAGCAGGTTCCTCAGAGCAGGCTGCTCAGGTAGGTATCCAGATGGGCCTTGAATATCTTCAGAGAAGGAGACTCCAAAACCTCCCTGGGCAGCCTGTCCCAGTGCTCCGTCACCCTCACCGTAAATGCTTCACATAGAAGAAAATGTTAAGTTTTCAGTTATGATATATTAAATTATTAAATACCCTCCGTATTAAATGGCTAAGTTAAAGTGTGTCCCCTATTGCTTATTGATGATGAAATTAAATGATAATTCTCTCAACTGTTAAGGTTTTGTTTTGCAATTCCTGTGATTAATGACTGGAAAGACAACATAGAAAAAACACATGCTTCATCTGATGTACGTGTTTAGTCATTCTTGAATGTTTTTCTATCAGTAACCATCACTGCTATAATTGTTCCTTCCATATGCCGCTTGTTTGTTTGTTTCTGGACCTGAAAAGTTTAAAAATGTTATATGTTGCTCACTTTTTGTTTTCAGCCACCCCCCGTTGAATGTATTGGAACAGGCTACTATTAAACAGTGTGTGGTGGGACCAAATCATGCTGCATTTCTTCTTGAGGTAAATTACTCAAAAATTTGTTCAAATAACAAACTTAAAACCATACAGTTAAAAGTAATTCTTTAAAAATCAAATTGATAAACTTTCTTGAGCAACCAAGGACATGTTTTTGCATGTATTTTTTTTCTGTAACTGGCTTGCAATTTCAGTTTTGGACACTTGGTTTTCTTGTTTTTAAATACAGGATGGTAGAGTCTGCAGGATTGGTTTTTCAGTTCAGCCAGACAGATTGGAATTGGGTAAACCTGATAATAATGATGGGTAAGAAACTCTTTTCTTCATATTAAATCATTCCTTTGAACTGGATAAGCAGCTTGGCTGCTTTTTTGTTTTTGTTTTGTTTTTAAACTAGATTGCCTTTGGAATGGGTACTTTGAGTAAATGCATAATAGTTATGGTGATGCAGCCAAACAGCCTAGCTTGACAAACTGGTGTAGGGAATAAATACTAGATGTGGCTCTAAAACAAGTGAGACAGGATGTCTTTAACTTAAAGAAACAAACAAACCGCACCAAAAATAATAATCATGGAAAGAAACTGTCTTAAAGCGTTAAGCCCCACGTAGAAGCCACTCTGAAAGTGGTCTTGTCTGGAAAGGCTTACTTTTTAGATGCATTTTCTTCAGCCCAGGTAAGTCCTCTTTAATAGGGCTATTTAACATATTTGGATGTAAAATGTTGCTTAATATCAAAGGAGCAAACTCATGCTCAGGTCTGCAGATAGAACAACTGGCAATTACGTTTTGTACATATACACTAACTGAAAGCTTAGCACAGTGGCTATCTCAATCACTAATTAGGTTAATGTGTACTTGCAACTGTGCTGTTACGGGTTGCTGATGTACGTACAATCTGTTAGACATGCTTTCCATTTTCTTTTCTCAGCGTACCTCTTAATATACAGTTAGATTAGTTTGGAGTATTCCCCAAGGGTGTTGCTTAAGCTGGTATGTTACCAGACTGAGTCCCTGAGAATTTAGACCTGGGATTCCAGGTTTTGTTCTTAACCCATTTGGGATTGTTTTGTGACTGATTTACCATCTTTTACTTTCAGTTCAAAGTTGAGCAGTGGCTCAGGGGCAGGAAGGACATCCAGGCCAGGCAGGACTAGTGACTCCCCATGGTTTCTGTCTGGTTCTGAAACTCTGGGCAGACTGGCAGGCAACACCCTTGGGTAAGTTTTGATAGGATTGAGGCTGCAATCTGTTTGTTCCATATTTGAGTATATGTGTATACACATATATAAATTGTATGCAGTATGTATAAGGGAACGTATAATTACAGCAGTTGTGTAGGTAGGGTATAATAAAAAACCTTGGTTAAAATCAGATATGCAAGTGACCCTTGAGGACCTAGGATATGGAGCGTTCTTCATGTATGTGTGGAGAATAACTTTGTTTTGGCTGTGTTGTCCTCTTCTGAATGTTTTTTAGTTACTTGATTTTGAAAAGCAGTTTTTTTGGAGGGACACTATCAATTTAAGCTATCTAATAGGATAGTGGCATCAAGTAAAATGAGTACTTGTGCAGGTAGTCTTCATTATGTATACTTACGGGCTCTATGTATTCATTTTTTTGCTTTCTTCTCCTCTGCCCCAAATAATATGCTGGTTTGTGTTACTTGGGGTCTTACACATAGTAATAGGAAGGAAACATTTCAAAAAGTTGTCATTCAGAACCTATAAAATTTTCTATACGCTAGATATACTATATAGACTCAACATTTTATCATTAGCTTTAAAATTGATGGTGTCCCTTCATATAGCAATGTAAATTGATCTTCTTTACATAATCACTATGAATTTGTTATGTGCTTTTATAAGAAGTTGAACGTGTTTTTCAAAGGTTCCTAGCCACAGTAAGGAGACTTGCTGTTAGAAACTGTATTTTCTGCATGTGAATGTTTTGTTAAAGGGAACTACACCTCTTCCTTCAAAGCGAATTTCTTGTTTGTTACCACATAAGCTGATTTCACTGAGGGTTCAGTTGCCTGAAAGATATCCTGTACCCCAACTTCCTGTGAAACCTGGGCATCTGAACCTAAATCTGTCTGCTAAACTTCAAAGGCAAATTGGTACTGTCGTGTTCAAAAATCTGCTGTCAAAAGTGTAGGGTTTTCTCCTCAGACTAGGAATGTGCTGAGTTTTTTGTCTGAGCAGAACGAGTTAAAGTCACTTGAAGCTATGTGCTCAGGAGACCAACCCTGGAGAGTTCCTAAGTTCTTTCCCTTGCATGTTTTAGAACTCCCCAAACTCAGAGTAACAACAGATACTCTGTCTGCTCTGTTAAATGAAGGGAGTACTTGCTGTAATAACCTGAATCTGAAAATGTGCCAATGGTGGAATCCTTAGATCACATCATGGGATTTGGAAGATTGCTTTCATGCTAGTGGGCAGTGAAGAGATGTGAAAAAATGGTAGATAAGCAGAAAGATTTCAGTTCTCTTTGTATTTATTTTAGGTTTAGGGAGCTTCAGTAGGAATAGCTGTGTCCCAATGATTTATTTTTTTTTCTCCATAGATCTTTGAAAGTATAGATCTGTTAAGCTAAAGTCGTATAACAGAAAGTTAGAATATTTCAGGCGAATTTAAGTCCCCTTGAAAGGAGTCCACATGAAAAGAAAGCTTTTGTAAACACAAGGGAAGTATGTTTTATGAAGACAACATTTTTGTATTGAGATTGATTGGTAGATTTCCAAACTCTCAAAAGGTGCTCACCTCTCAAAGAGGTGAAGGAATGAAGCCTTTCCCTTTTAGGGCTATTAAATACTTCACCTTTTTTTCTTCAAGTTTTCTTGCAGTTTTAACCACATTTTAATTAGCTTTTAGTTACACTAAAAATAACATCTGAAAATGGCAATGTGTTAAGTCAGTGGGTTTCTCTAGATCTGATCTCACTTGAGGTAGTAAAATGCACAGTTAGTATAGTGTGAATTTAAAGAAAATGTTTTTGTGATAACTCTTAATTATTAAATTAGGACACACTTGGAATATTTGAGTTATATTTATAGAGTTTTAACTGTTAAAGCTCTCATGTCTGTCACTGACAGTTTATAACTTAAAGTAGAGAGAAGTATCTGTATTGGTAAAATCTAGTATGTAAGCTTTTCTTTAAACCCACATCTTCCATGCTGAGAGTTGAATTGGAAACTTTTGTGTAGGAAGAACTTCTCTTCCCTCAGCCCCCTTTCGCGCCTTTAGAAGCTAGTTTATTTTAAGTAAAATATCCCTCCCCCCCACTACTATCTATTTTTGTGGGCTCTTTTTCTATCTGATCAGACAAGATTTTTTTGCTGAAGCCTTCATTGTATTACTTAGTGTCTTGTATTGGGCTATTGTCTGTGTGGTTGCTGGCTAGAGTCCTGAAAATGCAGATGTCTGACAGGGCCTCATCTTAGGTGGATGCTTGAGTAGTTCTGTAACCGTATGGTTCTTGTCAGAAGAAAAGAGCAGGATGCTAGTAATTAACTTAAACTATAAAATGTGAGACAATTATTTTTACCTAATTAGCTTTTGTATCTACAGGTGACATACTTTTAATGTGAATTTTAGATACTGTTTTGAAGAACATACCTACTGACTCACTGAAATTAAAAAAGCTGCTTGTTCAGTCAGTTTATGCATGCCTTTGCAGCGCAGGGGATGCTGATTTCACCAGTAGCCATAGGCCCAAAGTAGAGTATCTCAGAAGTTTATCAATTAACCTGGTGTTCATATTACTAGTTTTGAGAGAGACTTTCATAGCATTTGCCTATGAAGTCAATCTCCTGTATTTTTCAGAGACTGTCTACAAGTTATTCTTAATAAAACTGATGCCATATTTCTTGAAATCTCCCCAAATACGCTGCTATAAAGTACATGCTTCTCTCTAAATCTTTTTAGAAGTCGCTGGAGTTCAGGGGTCGGTGGAAGTGGAGGAGGATCTTCTGGTAGATCATCTGCTGGAGCTCGAGATTCTCGAAGGCAGACCAGAGTTATACGCACAGGACGAGATAGAGGATCTGGACTGCTGGGGAGTCAACCACAACCAGTGATTCCAGCATCAGTCATTCCAGAGGAACTCATTTCACAGGTACGTGAGCTAGACTCTTCTTGTTTTCAAAAATATGGACAGGAAAGTGCTTTAATAGTACTGCATTTTCTCCAAGGAATAATGGTGTAGGTTTGAAAAGATGGACTTCTTCTAGTTGAATTGCTTTTATTCTGAAATGCGTAATGTGAATGACAGGCTACTTTTGGATACTGGAATTCTTGTTTCCCAGACTCCCACTGAGGCGAGGTGTATGTTCAGTCTTGATGAGAAATGCAGCGTGTTGTTCATTTGCAGTTAAAAGATGTAGTGAGAAGGTCAAATATTTGAGAATCGTACCAAGCATGTAGATGATAAAGTTAAGTTTCTTAAGGGAGTGTAAGGAAGGAGGAGCAGATTGGCTTTTTTTTTTTTTTCCTTGTTGGATAAAAGGAGATACCCATTTTAGATTGAAATGAAGGACACTAAACATAATTAATCTGTTAAAAATACTAAAATATTTTCTTCATGGACACCTCCACTTAATTTTTTAGTTAAATGTAACATGATTTTCAGGTTCTGCTTTTACATCTTAATGCGCTAAAGCCTGGATAAACTGATAGACTTCATGTTGTGTGATATGTGATGCAGTAGTTTGTTGAAACAACTCTGTTTCAAGGAAAATGTAATGAATGTATTTTAATTCTTAGTTCAAACCAAGTTGCTGGCCTACATGTAGAATACAGATGCTAGTTACTAGGCTGAAGATAATCCTCTCACGTGCTTTGAGTGGCCTATAGCATAGCTGGCACAAGATAGGAGCTAGCAGCCTTGGTATCTACAGATACACCAGTGACAGGGTGGCTTCCTGTCTCTCTTTGAATTCCGAACTTAGTAAAAGCCGGGAGATTTTCACAGAAAGTTTCTTTTGTGTTTGCAGTTTTCTAATAAAAACTTAAATGTTGCAGAAACCACTGAAGGTGAGCCTTTAGAAACAGGATGATGAGAAAAACAGGGGAAAAGGCTACCTCTTTAAGGACAGTGGAAAGAGAAACCAGTGTCAAAAAGACAGGGTTGGAGGTCTAGTTTTGGAATAACAGTTGATGGCAGAATTCTGACATATTTAAGCACTTCTATAGAAACAATAAGGAAAATCCATTTTTGAGAATATTCTGTTTACCTAGTGCATTGAGCATTTCAGGAAGTAGTTTCTAAGGTGACCCATAAGGAAGTTCAACACCAAAGTCAGAGTCCAGTAAGCCTAACTTGAACTGAGAGGAAGTTAAATATCCAGTACAAGATACTGAGAAAATTCAACGTGAGCCTTTGTTTGTATGCTCTTTGATTGACCTCTGCAGAATTGATAGTAGCTCTATTGATTTTATTAGACTTCCTTTAGTGTTAAGTATCCTTATATTAGGAATGGTGTTTGGTGAGCTGAAAATGACTAGTGATCTATTCTGCTTTGACAGGCACAAGTTGTTTTACAAGGAAAGTCCAGAAGTATTATCATTCGGGAACTCCAGCGAACAAATCTTGATGTAAACCTTGCTGTAAATAATTTGTTGAGTCGTGATGATGAAGATGGAGATGATGGGGATGACACAGCAAGTGAATCATATCTTCCTGGAGGTTTGTATCCTGCAAATTTTGATAAGGAAATGTCAATGTGTCCTTATTTTCCTGTATTTAAACACTCACAGCGTGCTCTGTGCTGTGCAAGGTATGCAGCGAAGACTTCCTTAATTGTAGGAGCAAAGTCTAAAGATGCAGAAAACAAAAGATACACTGGGATGTTTCGAGGTATTAGGTTAGGCATTAATAACTGTTCATTCTGTGGGTGGCAAGAAATTGAATTTAGTTATTTTTTTAGGATTCCAGGCTTTGTAACATCAGCATTACTGACGTCTGTATTTTGTTTCTCAGTGAGTTGCTGAGACTGCTGTGTGGCTTGCTCATAGAAGCTAATTCTGAAACCTTCCAGTCACTTCAGTCACTTGCATGTTTGTTGTTTTTTTTTACCACTAACATATATTCCTAAGATACAGCAGTTTTTAGAGCAAAAGTTAGGCTGCTTTTTTTTTTTTTTTTTTTAAACCAAAATTTAAGTTAGGGCAAAATGGTTTACAGTTACAGTTAGACTAAGAATTTATTCTTTGTCTCAAGTACCCCCTATAAATGCTGAAGTATTCTGGCAATGCAGGTATAATGCTGTAATCGAAGTCCAGTTGTTCTCGGAATATTGTTTGCCCCATGAAATCGATTTTTAGGGAAGACTTTGAGTCTTCTTTTGCATTGGCCAAATGATTTAGGTAATCTGTCTTTTCTTGTTGAGTAAACATATTTGAAAGCACAGCAGCCAAATCTAATGTTTGTATTAGATGCACTGCATGATAAGAACACATCTAAACTCTGACTACGTACTAGTTTTTCTTTTTGTGTGTCAAAATGACATTTTGGTATTTCTCTAATAGATATTTTTTCTGCTCATCTGGTTCACCAGGAAGGTTCATGGGCTTCCTCCATCTTTATCTTGTCAATCACATGATTAGACAAAGGTTTTTTGTTCTGCAGCAAAGGCTTTGTAATTCATTTGTCTCTTGGCTTTAGTTGCATCAGTCAAGCTTCTTTGTTTTGCTGTAGGATCAAGAATCCTCTGGTGAAAAATCCTTAATATGAGTCTTGATTTTAGCGATCAGTTTTATAGCAGTAGATGCATTGGAAGAATTAAATTCTCTCAACTCTTTGCATGTATTCAAAGCAGGAGTTCTTACTCTAAGCATACCAGAGCGTGTTCCTACAGAGCTTGCCTTCAGAAGGCAATTCACTGTTAGTCATTCACAGTGAAAGTTCCTTTTAACTGTACTAACCAGCTTCCTTACAGCATTAACTGTTCTCTTAATACCTCTTGGGATCATAGGAATCAGTTAACAGGGACTGTCTGACAACCTGTGGCTAGTAGCTTTTATTAGAAGGTTCCTGCACTGCGCTCTGTCTCTTGTATTTGAGATGATAGCTTGAACGCAGACTTACACTGTCTTCAGTAAACAACTTTGTCCTTGGCTTTATTTAGAAGGCTTCTCACCTGTTTAGGCTGATCTTTCCTACAAGAGATCACAACCTACTATTTTTCCCCTTTACCCACAGAGGAACTGGGCTATCTTTTCTCCAGTTTTTGTGAGAAAAGGGGTAGAAATGACAACTGAAATGAAACTTGACATGTCTTAGCCCCTGTCTGTCTGCAAAGATGTAATTCACAGTTTGTAGAACGTGCTGTGCCTTCTGTGTCTGTCTTAACTTATTTGACTTCTACAGGCAAAAATAACTAAGCTTGTTGTGCAGAAATGGATTTACTTCATAACTGAATGTGATCAAAACATTTGGAGAAGTCTAGCTGAATACTGATCAGTGCTGTCACGACTCTACTGTTGGTATATTAAATAGTACAGATTACCAACCCTTACTTGTATCACATAATCATGCAGGCTAGATTTCAAGAGAACCTGATAGCTGGAGAACCTTGCATGTAGCTCTATGGAAAAATTAACGATATTCTGACCTTCAGAACTACATAGAGCCAGTTTTTAAGTCTTTTGCTCCAGAAACTTTGTGTTCTTCTTATTTGCACTTGTCATCTTGCTTCTGGATTTTCTTTGGGACCTTAAACATCAGAGTTCATAGAAGGAAGCTGTAGATACCCAGTAACTGCTACACACATTCTATTTTTAGTCAGGTATTTATACATGATTCTGAAAGATAATGAACTTCTACTTTTTATGATGCCAAATTTTACTTTAAAGTGTTTTGGTTTTGTTCCTGTCAAATAATAAAAAAAAAAAAAAAAGACAAGGCTGTTTTTGCCTCAGGACTTTCTGAGGCTCTTGCATTTTGATTGAAAGGGTATGCTGCTTTTTGCTTTCTCCCTTCTGCATGTCTGGTGCTTTGCTTAGATCAGACTCTTCAATTTAGGTGTTACTCCTCTAAACTTTTGAAGACAGATTTTTTTTTTAAACATGAGAAATAACTTGCACTTGATTTAAAATAAAAAGAAACAAAAAGAAAAAATGCTGAGATTCTTTCCAGGCACTGTGAAATGTGTAAGTTGTTGTTTAATACGTCATGATTTCATGAATATATCAATTGTGATATAAATCCAGTTAGTATTGTAAGGGTTATGCATCTGAATTATTTAAGGGAAGTAAAGAAATGTCTAAATTCTTCCAGAATTCTTCAAAAGTGTCTTAAGTGAAGAGCAGAACTTAATTTTCTGTACAGATTGCCTTCAATAAGTTCTCTTAGAAATTTATTTTTAGAGCCTTGTGTACTTTGACTTTTCTAATCTAGTCCTGTTTCTTTATGATGATTCAGTGAAAGGAATGTGGGTTCATTTGATGTGTAACAAATACATGAGGAAAAAAATCAAAGTAAAAACTACATAGGACAAAATAATTTAGTGTAGAAAAGACTCAAAGGAGTCTAGATTAATATTCCAGCCCATACCAGGTTGTGTTAGAGTATTCTTTCAGGCTTTATGTTCTGTTAGTACTCTCTGGTTCTATAGAATTTAAAACACTCGGTTGTTTGTATAGTTCATGTGTGCATGTTTGCTCAGTAACGCCTTTGTATAGCGGGTTCCCACTACTGGGACTTGAGGAACAGTTTTGGTAGTATCCAGACTAGTTTGAATTTCAGAATCTGAGATGAGTTTGTTCTAAAAAGGGAAAAATCAGTGTTTGTTTTTTTTTTTTTTTTTGGTAAGGAGAGAGATTGGCTTGTGTCACCAGTATTTACTGTATTGCCTTGCAGTGAGGAAGGATGGGAACCAGAGCATATGTAGAGATCAGTTTAAAACCTGGGTGTTCAGTGGGTTTCCTTCAGGGAAGACAATTAGGTGCGTGTTTGTTGTGGTTTTCTTAGTGTATTTTTTTTTCCCTCTTGGGTTTGAAGATGAACTTCAGTTGGGTAATGTTTTGAATAAGTATCTCTTATCAAGAAATGAAGTCTGGAGTTCTGCTTAAGTCTGGTTTCCTAGGAAACCAAAATACATGTTTTTGTCTTACACTGTCACAGGCTTGCCAATTTTATCTCTGCTTCTTTCAAGTTTGGATTGTGAAGACATCGAATTCTTGTATTTTTCATAAAAATACGCAGCTGAGGAAAGGGGAGACACCTTATGATTGCCCCCTTGATGGAAAACATTTAAACGTGAGCTCGGTTTGAGGTTGGAATTGATCCAGGCAATGCCTTCAATTAATGAATCCATAAAAAACAGTTCTAATGCTACCCATGGAGCTATTGGAAAATTATAATAAAACAATCAAATACAGTTTACGTGTATATTGAAACAGTCTGCTCCTCCTCCTCCCCCCCCCCCCCCTCGCTCCCCCCTTTTAAAATGTCCTCTAAAATCTTTTTCCTCTTAATTTTCAATGGTATTTACTAGGTCATAGGTGCTTTCTCACCTAAATATATTGCTCAGAATCATCACATCTATATCAGTATTTGAGGGGGTTGATTCTGGTCTACCACTGCAATAAGAAACAAAAGATACTATTTCATGGGTTTTTCCTGAAGAGCAGAAAAATAAAGTCATAGAAAATGTTTTTTCCCTTTTTTTTTTTCCCCACCTGGATTCTTTAACTGGATGTAGCCTTGCAGTATCTGTGTTTTCACAGAACTAAAAAATTCCAGTGATCTTTGAAGGGGAGTGGATTTGGCTCCTATCCCTACTGGTTTTAGCACCTTTGTTTGCTGGTATAGAGGATGGAAGAAGGGGGATCTCTTACAGAAATATTGGAAGAAAAATAAAATCTGATATGAAGCTGAAAGAAGAGGGTAAGAAAAGGCTTCATTTCCTCACTTGTCTTAATGCACATGTAGCCAAAAATGCATAGTTTCAGTTCTTAGGTCTTATGGTTTGGATACTTACTTTCCTGTTTGGAAATACAGCTAACCTCAAGATATCTAAAATGCTGGAAAGTACGTGTGTGTGTGTGTGTGTTCGATGAGTTAGTGCATATTTTCTTTCAGGATAATTTCTAGTTTAGCTTAGTTTAAAGGACATTGTCCATTTTGAATGAGGCTAGTGATTTTTTTTCCCATGCTGGCCAATTCTGTTCCTAAAAGAGATCAAAATTTTTCCAATTTCTGGCTGAATAATGACCAAAAAATTAGAAAGTTGCTAGACTGCACAGAGGTGGAGCTTACCTGGGAAGAAATGGGAATGGTGGATGTGATCATCAGGATAAATGTTTCAGCTGTGTTTCCAGCTCCTGAACTATGGTAATTAAAAGCTGATATTTAAGGTGAGGTGTTCTGCTGCATTATTGTTGTGGAAAAACAGTGGAAAACTGATAAAATGTGCAACAGGGTAAGGCCACCCTGAGAGATCTTAAGTGTTTTGGTAAGGCAGAGCCTGCTTGCCAAACAAGATTTATTTTTTTTTAAGTAGGTTTTCTGACCTAGTCAAGGTCAAGGATCATGTTCTAAAACACAGCGTGTGGACCATACAGTTCCACACTGTGCTTTTAGAAGCACAGACTATATACTCCAGTGGGTTATTTATTGCAAAAATAACTCACAGGTCTTGCTTTGAAGTCCCCAGAGCTCACTATTTGTAGTGCTGTTCTTAGGTGAAACCCTTTCTTCTGGAGACAGTTGTTGATGGCTGGTTTGTCTTAAATTCCTAAACTCCAGAAAATGTAAGGATGACTGTTGTGATTTGCTGGGATGTGAATGGCTCTCACTTTTAGTGTCAATAAATGGAACTGTTAGGTGAATTACTGCTAGCTGTGAGAGAGGACTTAGTTTCTTTTCAGTTTTGGAATACCCTCTTGTTTGTTTTTTCTTTTTCCCCACTTTGTTCCAGACACTGAGGAAAAAGGCCCATAATAACCAGCCTTTAAGGTTAAGAATGCTTTTATTTAGCTTATCCAAACCTTGATTTCTGGTCACTCTTTTATATTTATTATGAGGTTGAGGCTGAGAACTACATGTGTTGAAGATATTCCTTGTGTGCTTTCTGAGGGAAATTGGGGTATGGCCTTCTGTTAATGTCATGAGTGGTTTAAGCAAAGTGCTTTAAGTGCTTCTGCTTCCCAGAGAAGCTCTCCTGACTTTACCTTGTGTGGCAGCCTGGAAACTTAATTTTGGGAGCCTGATTAAATTTTCAGTCAAATTTGTGTGGACTTTTCAGAACGGGCACAGCTGTCTCCTGAAGCAGCAGCACGTGTGCTGAGGGTGGTGCTGTGTGTGGTAACGTAGCACCTTTGTGGTGCTGTCTGACTGCCCGCTTAACTAGGCCTGAAGATTACTGCTGCTGAAAGGGGTGGTTCTTTTCCCACCTGGCTTCCATATCCTATGAAGAATTATTTCAAGGCAAGCCCTGAAACAGCTGGTTGAGATTTGGATATCCCACCTTGGCCCAAGGAGGGGACTTGTCACAGTGATGAGGGATGGAAATAGGACTGTCCCTTCTGTAGCAAGGAGGTGCCAGTCTGGTTTAGCTGTCTTGTCAGTCAGTGTTTCTGGGCTTTACTAATTTTCAGTAGCCTCTTTTGTGGGTGGATAGTAGCTATAGTTTAGTAACCATAGGAAATGGATAGTTCAGTGATGATCACTACTTCAGAGAAATTCAAGTTTTCTGAAATAGTAGCTTAGGTGGTCACGGTATGAGTTCATCTTTCTGAGTTTAACTGTGTAGTATTAAAAATATATATGTAATTTTTAAAAATGTTGCTTTCTTCCAGATAACCGTTTGTTGTTAATGTAGCTGCCATTTCAAGGTTTGTACTGAGAGCTGCAAGCTGCTAGCTTGGGAGTGAAGTATGGCACTCTGAGAGAAACTCTCTGTGGAGGAACTTGTAACCTTTGCCATCAAAGACGTGGCTTTGTGAAGGCCAGCTTTCACCCTCAGTTCTGTCCTTCCTTAATTCTAGGTTGTAATTCTAGGTCATCTTTGGAGTTCTGTCTGCGTGCATGAGTGTGTGCACATCTGTGCTTATGTATCCATTGGGGTCAGATGTGTATCCACAGGGCTTTGCTCTTCCAAGAGAAAGGCTAAAGTCTGAATTTTTGGGTTACAGAAGAAAATTGTTTTGGGCGAGACTTCTTTGGGAAATGTGGTTAGAAGAGTGACAGAGAGCAGTTCTTGTAGGGAAACTGGTTTTATGCACTAGTCTATACCATGCTTGATTGTACATGTGGGTGCATAGGAGGCACATGAGTTGGAACTGGTGAATCTGAAGAGCAGAAATTCAATTACTAGATAGGATTTCTTTTGTTGTTTTGATATTTATTTAGTTGATGGTCTCTCTAGCTGATGTTTTAAGTAGCTGATTATTCACTTAAGACCCTTGTCTCCTCTTATAGAGGATCTTATGTCTCTTCTGGATGCTGACATACATTCTGCTCACCCAAGTGTCATTATTGATGCTGATGCTATGTTTTCAGAAGATATTAGTTACTTTGGTTATCCATCCTTTCGGCGCTCATCACTTTCCAGGCTAGGCTCATCCAGAGGTAATTTTGCACCTTTTTTCTTTGTAATAAGTAGCTTGCTGTGCAAAAAGCTAGTGATAGTGCACACTGGTGGTTTAGTTTTTGATTTAATGCGAAAGTAGACTGTGATATGTTGTCGAATGTAGAGTAGACAAGTAGATTGTTGGTCATCAAAATTATTAATGAATTGGTGAATGTCAGCAGGTAAGTTCTGTGAGAACCTTGATAGTCACGTATTGTTAAAAATTAATTTGTCAATCATTGATGTTGCAAGATGTAAAATTTTTGCATGCTGAGTTTATTTTAAACTGCAGTGTAAATACCTACTAATACATATAATGGATTACAAATATGTAATTAGGCTCAAAAATCAGTAATGATTGTTGACATGCAGCATTCTTCATCTTTTTTTTTTTTTTCTTGGTTCAGGTTACTCTTAATATGCTGTTCTTCACATTTCCCTAAGTATTACATGATGGAGGTTATATTTACGGAATGAGGAGAAATGTGTTTAAAGATCAAGGAGGGAGAAAGAATTAAATTTGATTTTTTTCAATTTGATTTTTTGAAGCATTTTTATAGCCGATTAGAGAGAATTATTAGCAGTTGATACCAAGACCATGTTGAAGCATTTTTGGTTTTGTTTTGTAAAGCATATTACACGTAAAAGATTTAGAACAGAATGTGCAGCAACTTCCTAGCTTTTTGAAGCTATTTTGCAAATACCTAGTGTATTTCAAAACTGTTAATCCAACCTCTGCTGTGATTTTTTTTTGTTGTTGTTTAGTATAGTTTTGTTGCCTTTCATGAATCTGTTCTAGTATATTAATTGCTGAACATGTAAGTTCCTGTCACAAAGCTACTAGTCGGGGTCAGTGTGGTGATTGCTAGAAGATAAGTACAGTAATTTATGAAGTATATCTGTAAGACAAGCTGTTATGTTTGGCTTATGTAAAAACTTTGCCAATTTTCTAATACAGCAAAAGACCCAAGACTTGGTGTAATTTATTGAAACTGATAGAGTAACGTGGTCATCTCATACATGTAATTCCAGTTGACTTTTGTGAGCATAAGTGAAATACTTAATAGGTTAAATGCATTATGTGCATGTACAAATATTCAGCATCTGACATAACTCCTTCTAAATTCCTCCTTTTTTTTCCTTTCCTAAGGTTATTCTATATAAGACGTTACCACGAATTTTATAATCCTTATTTTCCATGCATAGTTGACTCTTGGAAAGTTAGTTTGATTACCTGATTTAAAAAATTTATCTGCATGAGCGAACTGCAGAGTACTGGCTTTAGACAGTTTGTAGGCCAATTGGAGGGGAAGCATTTTGGTAAGGAACATTTTCCTACAAGGATCCTTTTTAAAAACTTGTCTGACTCTTGAAAAGTTTTCATTTGATCTACTCAAAACAGATGCACTTTAATTTACTAAATCCAGTCCTACAGGATACTGCTTTAAACACAAGGGGTTGGATTATCAAACTTGTGTACAAAAGCTTTTTTAATGCTTGCTTTCTTTAACTTTTTCAAATTACTGTTTTTTTGGAAAGTTATTATGAAACTCTCTAATAAATACTCTTTTTTGGTTTGCATAAATATCTAACAGATGGTATAGACCTAGATTTTTTTTTGTTACTTCATTGATTAAAAACAGTACTACAAAACTCTGTATTTTGTACTGTAAAACATTAAATTTCTATGTTTACTCTATCTGGCCTCTCATGATGCAAATGAAAATGCGGTAGCATTTTTGATGATGCACAAAACTATTTCTTTATTTCTAGCTTATTTTTATATTTAGTAATTCTAAAGTACATGTGCTTGAAAGGGTTAATATTTTGAATGTTGCATGTCAGGACTTTTTTTATTTTTAATCTTTGTGAGTAGATTTAACTGCTGTTAGTTGCATCCTGAAGGGTCTTTACTAGAGAGTGGCTTACTTTTATCCCACTGGTGTGACCCAATTGCATACCAGTTCTCCTTCTTCCCTTAGAGAGAGACTCTGAGCTGTTGCGTGAACGTGAGTCCGTTTTACGTTTGCGTGAACGAAGGTGGCTTGATGGAGCCTCATTTGATAATGAAAGAGGCTCTACAAGTAAGGAAGGGGAACCAAACCTGGACAAGAAGAACACACCTGTTCAAAGCCCTGTTTCTCTAGGAGAAGACTTGCAGTGGTGGCCGGATAAGGTACTGAAATTTTCTGCCTCTTTTATTTGCATGCTGTGCGATAAATCTGTTGTTGTTTTGTTTTTCCAATTAAATACTCTTGTTTCCTTGTTGAATAGCTCCTCTTAGTTTGTGAGAGATAATATAATAAAGCATATTTGTTACCCACTTATGAAAATTGTAACTAAATATTTACAGCCTCATAGTTAAGACATTAATAACAGAAGCATTAATTTCCTTTTCCACATGTTTTGAATACACTGATGTAGTTCATAAAGTTTTTTTTCTTCTTTTAGTACGTAGGTGTTCAAAGAATTTAACAGGCAAAAGGAAACTCATAAAACAGTTTATTCAATTTATTGCTTTATTTTCCTGTCTCTATTTTTTTCCTTTCAGATTCAATATAGATAGAGAGCTTGAAGAGGGAGGTGAATTTAGAAGCTTATTTCTGCTTACAGCAGCTCACTTTTAATCCCTGTCATCTTTATTCTGGCATTCAAACTGAAAAATGTAGATACCTTAAAAAGAATGTTTATCAAGTAGTTCTTCTCCCAACCAGACCTCATGTGTCTAAGGTGTGATTTTATTTTAGCTTTTTAATTGGCCAGTATCTTTGAGCTTCTTTGCCAGCGAAAAATGACAGCTTTTGTTCCGCTTGCGTTGTCATAATGGTTGAATGGTAGGCCATCTAGCTTGGGTAGAGAGATTCCTGGGTTTTTAGCATAAAAAAGTAAATCTAGTCTACATTTAGTCTACATACTAAATCAGTTTATGTCCACTGCTGTGTTTTGGTAGTGTTATTATCATTGTTATTACTGTTTTGTTTTTCGCTACTTCAGATCGTTTTTCCTGTTAAGCCCATTCAACATGTTAGCAGTAATAACTTACGGAATTAGGTGTTAGGTATTTTTGTTTTTCTCCACCCTGATGTGTTTTTTTTTTTGCTTCTTTGTAGACTAAGCAGATTATGCCCTAGGATAATTATTGCGATCTTTTATTGGACATCTTTTATGAAATTAACTTGCTGCGATGTTTAATTGCATGCTTGCTCAGTTCAGATATACTGGCATTCTTCCACAAGACATCTTTGCATATGCACTGCTGTAAACCCTAACTTCCAGTTAAATGGAGGTGTCTTACTAGAAGGAAGGGCCTTTCATCTTTATCTAGAATTAGCTATACTTTTTACTCTGTCCCTCAGTTGAACATTCATAACCAATTGTTCTACGTCTTTCTTGCTATAGCCCCACTTTTAAGTTGTGTTGGGGGTATGTTCCGACAGAAATTCTTCAAGAAAAATCATGAGGGAGATGATTTAGCTGAAGTGCCAGCTCAGATATTTCTTCCAATTTGAGAATTGGAGAGGAGATCTGGAGATGTCAGTGAAAGTTGGAAGTTAAGAATAACTTAGGGGAGAGATTTGAGTACATGAAGAATTTCTACAAAATAACCAGTCTTGTTTGCAAGATTTTTCCTTCATATTTCATTACTTCCACGTTTAGCACATGAAATGTAGTAATCCACGATGAGGATGGGGAACTGCAGTTTAGGGGAGGTAGAGCACCATCCTGAAAGGAATGGACGAAACTTGGAGAGCTGCTGGTGTTCCCAACATTATCGACTTCACCCACATCTGACACTAATGATGTGGAACATTGCAGAGTTTTTTCCACTACATAAGTGAAATCAGCTCCAAGAATTCAACTCAATAAATTACTACTTCTAATAGTGCAAATCTTGTTGGTATTAGTAGTGTGTGCCACTTGCCAGTGAAAACAATGTATTTTACCTGGCAGAGCCAGTCTGTTGTATGACAAGTATGGCTGTTTTCTCCTCCTAGACTGTAGTTAGGTACAAACTGAGCTTTATTTAGCTTGTTTGAAGTACATATATTCTGTTTAGCTATTGACATGCAAAGATTTTTGTCACCGATCTTCAGGCTATGTAATTCCTTTGGTCTGAACTCAGAGTTAAGCACATGAGACTCCAATTACAGAACTAAAGCTGTCATGCCATTTGTGCATCTTTGCACTGTTCGTGTCTTGAGTGATGTTCTAGAGGTGTATGTAGCCATGCTCCTGATTTTTAGGTCACAAGTGCTAATATTTTGATGGGAAAGAAAATTTATGGATGATGGGTCTCTTCTGAGCTGAATTAGTGGTATAAAGCTGTCTATAAAAAGTTTTATAAAACAAATTGACAATATAAAAAGTAACAATGATACTGTCTTGGAGCAAAAATTAATTGGTTTCCATAATTTGAGGAATTAGGACAGATGACTTTGAAAGATTCCTTTATGCTGATGAAATATTTGAATCTCATTATGCTACAGTAGGTTACCTTTTCAGAATATGCAATATTTATGTGATAGCAATTGTTAATCATGACTCAAATTAGCATTTATGCTACTTCTGTGCTATGCTGGGAGATGCCTTCCAGAGCAATAAAGTTCTCCTACAATTTAACGAACTTTAGGTTCTTTTATTGTGGTATGAAAGAATTGCTTGTGGTTTCTTCTTTCTGCTGCATTCTTTCTTTTCTTTCCCAAAGTTGAGCACTTTGATAAGAAACATACTGAATCCTTTGTTATTTCATACCTTCTGAAATCTACGCTCCTATGCATGAAAATTGTGTTTTTTTTTTCCATGTGTAAATCCAGATTAATGAAACAAAATGTTTCCACTAGTAAACTTCTGAAGCTGAAAGAAAAGCCCCTTAATTTAGGGGAAAGGTAAATGTACTGGATGGTGGGCTTTTTTTTTTTTTTTTAACAGTCTGACACAAGTTCAGTTTCCCATCAGATGGCTGAAAGGCTTACATGTGGTATCTTCTGATCCAAGAGAGGCAATTAAATATGCTGATCTGGGAGATAACTATTCCAGATAACATGAGTTATCATGCACCTGTCTTTCAGATCTGAAGCTCTAGAAGACAATTTTATAGCATCTGATTTTACACTAGCTACTTCATCTATTAAAAGCTATATTTTCCCTGAAGTGGAAGGGAATGCTTAGTTTCTACTGGTAAAGAAGTTGAGAAAAAACTGTGGGTGCAATGGCTGAGGGTTGGTAAATGCCTATACAAATGTTTCTCAGTAAGCAGAAGTAAATATTCTGTGAAATTACCAAGTTCACGGGTCTGTAGTCTGAGGTTCCTTTCAGTGCGAGGGGAAACAGGAGCTTGGAAAAGAATGATTATAACTGCTGAGTATTTGATGCAACATTGGTAAGCAACCAAATGTGAGAGAAAAAAGGGCCTGTGAGATCCAGGTAGTGTACAGAATAAAGCAGCTGAGCTAAGTGAAGCGGGATGTTTCTACTACTCACTACAAGATGTGCTAAAATGTTAGAAAGGAGAGGAAAAAAATTGAAAGTAGTCCATAATTAGAAAATAATCTATAATTAGAAGCTTGTCTGGTATGCTAGGTCTTAATGGTGTATTAAAGTGATATCTAGCACACTGATTTTTTTTTTTAATTTGGTTGTGTTTACAGTTGTTTTTTCCCATTTAGTAGTGGAAGAGGGAAATTGTTTAATCGATGAGGTAGAGAATTTGAAAAATTAATGTCTGATTTAGTTGGAAGATATCTTTTATGAGTTTACTTTGGAATGGAGTAATGGAATTATATTGCTTTACTGTTCAAAAAAATAAACATAATTTTATAAACTACTTAAATGTTGGAAGTTGAGATCTTCCCAAGTGTGTGAGCAGTGTGTTGTTCTTAAAATATTGTGGAAGCTTTTAATAACCCATCAGAGTTAATTGCCACGTATATTTTTTGCTCAACTGCAGGAAAATACTATGTAAGTACCCACTTCTTCCTCCCTCACCCTATCAGCAGCAATACTGCATATTTTTGTTTGAGGCAATGCTGAGCTTTAGACCATCTGGAATACATTTTTCTCTACAGGTTCAGCATACGGTGGAACTCTGGAGAAAACAGTTACAAGAATTTTGTTTTTTTTTTTTTTTTTATTTATATCTCTTACATTAAAATCTTGATATGCAGGTTGTATAATTTCACTTTTTTAGACCTCCTATGTCTGTATTTATAGGATGGAACAAAGTTTATTTCTATTGGAGCCCTGTATTCAGAGCTTGTGGCAGTTAGCAGTAAAGGAGAACTCTATCAGTGGAAGTGGAGTGAATCAGAGCCTTACAGAAATGCACAGGTACTGTACATCTTTAAATCCTGCCTTTGGAATGTTTTCTATGCTTTGAATATCTAAAATATTTTTTTATTGTTTCCAAAGAATCCTTCACTACATCATCCACGAGCCATGTTCTTGGGATTAACCAATGAAAAGATAGTGCTCCTCTCTGCAAATAGTATTAGAGCAACTGTTGCTACTGAAAATAACAAGGTATGAGCTGAGTGCCTGTTGCTGAATTTGACAAGCTGTTTTTTCCACTTACTGGCAGTGTGTAGTAGAGAAGTTAATCCTTCAGCTTTAGTAGAAGGTAAAGTTAGTTCAGTAGAAAGTGTTTCACTTGTTCATTCAGCTCTTTTGCAAAAAGAATCCAGCTGATACTTTGTAAAAATGTAAAAAATAAAAACAAAGTCAAAAGCAAGAAAACCAAAAACCCAGTGAAATAACCAAAACCACTTGGATCTGGTAGATTTACGGTTGAAAAAGGCTATCTGAAGCATATCTGTTTTTATCTAGTGATTGGAAATGCTTGGCTTTTTGCTGTTGTAGTTGAAACCAATATGGGTTTTGGAACAGAGATGCTTGTTAATGTAATTAGTGGAAAAAGAGAGGGCATTGAAGCTTTTAGTACTGTAAATTATTTTACCTAAACTTACTTTTATGCCCACTTTAGCGTGAACTTGATAGCGTGAAGTATTGTTGGTAAAGCATATGCATTTGTTTTATTTTATGACGCATACCTGCATTTTTTGTCACATTTTTGTTTGGTACTGGAAATAGAGGGGAAAAAAATCCTGCAAACCTCTTCACTAGGAAAGTAAAAGGTGCTGGTGGGTAACATCCCAAATGGGATCATTGCTACTTTTTTTTTTTTTTTGGTCATTTCAAAACCAGTAAATACTACATTATTGGTGCAAATCTCTCTTCATCTTTTTTTTTTCTCCTTTGTGTTCTTTGTTCCTTTCTTCCCTTTTCCCTTAGGTTGCTACCTGGGTGGATGAAACTTTAAGCTCAGTAGCTTCTAAATTAGAGCACACTGCACAGACATACTCGGAGCTTCAGGGAGAACGGATTGTTTCCTTACATTGTTGTGCTCTTTATACATGTGCCCAACTAGAGAACAACTTGTATTGGTGGTAAGTAAATACTGTGTCTATGTATAAAAATACAGATCCATTGACTGTCTTAATGTCCTTGGTTCTTAAAGTCTTTGCAAAACTGTTTGACTACAGTTCTGGGTTCTGAAACTCTGTGCTTGAGCTTAAATTCAGTTTTTAAAGTGTACATATTCTTTTTCCTTCATGCTT
The DNA here is from genome assembly GCF_009819795.1 of Aythya fuligula. Lineage (NCBI taxonomy): Eukaryota > Metazoa > Chordata > Aves > Anseriformes > Anatidae > Aythya > Aythya fuligula. Next base: position 138,448,826 of record NC_045560.1, on the reverse strand, counting down.
AAAGCTTTTCAACCCAGTTATAAAATCTTTAAGGGAATAAGGTTATTTTTATTAGGAGACATATATAAATGCTTTAGTATTCAGATATATCAGTACTGAACAGTGTAAGAGAATAGCCTTCTTTATGCCTTTCAGGCATCTTTCAGATTATAAATGTGGAACAGGCTTACCCGGATATGAAGTCCACATTCTCCTGTCAGGTTCTTTTAGAAATTGTGGTCTGAATCCTAAGGAACAGATAAATAATATTGGATGCTCCTTCCGGAGCTTGTTGCTGAAATTATCTAACTCATAAACATTGCAAAATATAAAATGTTCAAGTATTCTAACAATGAAAAGATTTATGTTCAATAAATCCCTCAAAAATAACACTGTTGATTTTCTGTTAATCAGATGTAGACAGAAGCTTGTTACTACTGATGTACTTGGTTACAGTTGGCTCTGATACATTAGACAGGACTTTGGTCTTTGCAACATTAGGAATGGATGTTTTTCATCTTTTACTTAGTGTGAAGGAGGTTTCCGAACAAAAGCATCTAAACCTTTAACCCACCGTGGCTAAACCATGAAGTGTTGAAATCGTGTAGCATCAAAATAATAAGCATGCTTAACTGTGTATGTAGGTGTTATTGTCAACTAAAATGAGTGGATCTAGTTACAAAACCACTTGCAGGTTTTTGTTTTTCTCTGGTTTCTTTTTTTTTTTTTTTTTTTGCCTTGTAGCTGCTTAAATCTGCCATAAGAGTCTGAAGTCCATCAGCTGTGCCCCCAGAGAGGAGGAGAAGCTTTTAGAACTTAGAAGTAAAAAAGGCTTATCCTCTTCCCCAGTAACTGTGAATTCTTGAAGCTACAACTAGTCATAGGAAAGGCGTTGTCACGTTCAGAGGGAGCAACCCGCAACTTCAAAGTTGTGACTGGAGCATGCCATCTGAGATAGAGGTCTCAAAACGTTTTGGGCTAAAATGAAAGCCATTCAGCAGTGACATATGTTGTGCGCTTTGTCTTCCTCCTTCTCTAATAGATTTTCTGTTTTAGATGAATTTGGAAAGTGGTGATGAAGAGAAAAATGTCATTTATGCAGTTCTTTGGGAGAAGATGGCACAGAGGCTTGTATATTTAATCGTGACTTCATTAAGCAGAAGGAATAAATTGTTCAAAGCTTTAAACAAAGCATTTCTTTCACAGCCTTTATTAAAAATATGTATTTTTCCACAGGGGTGTAGTTCCTTTCAGCCAAAGGAAGAAAATGCTAGAAAAGGCCAGAGCAAAAAATAAAAAGCCCAAGTCTAGTGCTGGTATCTCCTCCATGCCAAATATAACTGTTGGAACCCAGGCAAGTGTAACAGTCACAGGTGACATTTTTACAGTGTTGTACGATGAGCTTACAGCCTGTTCTTAAAAAAATAAAAATCAGGTTCCATTCCTGTTGTGCACCAAAGTTGTATGGTATTAAAATGGTATATTTTAATTACATGACTGTGATGTGTCCTGTTAATGTTATTTTTTTTTACTAGTATGGTTATTGTTGCAAACATGGAGAAATGAGCTGTACATATACAAAGTGTTTTTCTTCTAATTTACTCACCGATTTTGTATTTTGAGAGAATGAAATTTCAGTAATGTTATGGCTCTCAATAAAGCATGTAGCTTTGTAGATATTTTTTTTTGTAGATATTTTGCACTTAAGTACCTGCAAGATCAGGTCTGGGACTGATGTATGTATGCAGCAGAATAGGCATTCGGTTTGAAGCCTTTGTCAAAAAGTTTAATAGCTGATACAGAAATGTAGGATTCTTTTTGTGGTTAGTGTTAGAATAAGTATGAGAGAAGACAGCTCCATCCCAGGGAACACGTTTCTTTTGGTTCCTGATCCATTTTAATCAACTCTGGGAGGAGTCTTTGTTTTTGGATGAATCCCTCCTTTTGCAGTTGAGCATCTAAATACTGTGTGTTAAACAGTTACACTGCTAAAGCTGTTATTTTCAGCTGTGAATTGCACAATAGCCTCTTAAAAAAAAAAAAAGCTTAATACATCATGCTGACTTTCCTTTTCTCACATGCTTCTGTAAGGTTTCTTTCCTTTTTTTTTTTTTTTTTGCCTATGTACGTTACCAAGAAAATACATGCATACATGGTTTCCCTCAGTATGGCCCACTGTTCTCATAGAAATAAATACTTCTTTCTGTAGGTGTGCTTAAGAAATAACCCCCTCTATCATGCTGGAGCTGTTGCTTTTTCAATCAATGCTGGAATTCCTAAAGTGGGTGTGTTAATGGAATCTGTTTGGAACATGAATGACAGCTGTCGATTTCAGCTTCGGTCACCAGAAAGCTTGAAAAACCTGGAGAAAGCTAGCAAAACGACAGAAGCAAAGTAAGTGAGGATGCGAACACACAAAGAGAACGTGTATTTGATATTCTTTAGAATTGTTGATTGATACGAATTTAAAAGAAGAGAGGTCAGCTTCCAACTAAGGGTGCTTGTTTTCTGTGACATTTTATACATTTTCCTTAACGTTTTAAAACTTAATCCCTGATTAAGAAGCACAGCACCATTCTCAATGTTGGATGCATACCCTTGAAAGTTAGGATGTTAGTTTCATGGTAGGAAGCTACTTAGCTTCAAAAAAATTAAATGAGGAAGTGTTGTTGTTCCTTGAGAAGGTAGAGAAAATGGCTGGTTTCTTGTACGCAGAGACACTTTGTCATGGAAAACCCCACATTCCTTCATTTTAAATAAAACTTTGTATTTTAGACCTGAAAGCAAACAGGAACCAGTGAAAACCGAGATGGGTCCTCCACCATCCCCAGCTTCCACTTGCAGTGATGCATCTTCAATAGCCAGCAGCGCATCAATGCCATATAGTAAGTAATGTGGAGCTCATGGTGATATAAAACGTTTGTCCAGATAAGTTCTTGTAAAAGGCAGGCCTAGAAAGATACTGTATTAATTTCAGAATCTGATAAAAAGTAAAAATCTCTTTCAGTCTTCTGGTGTGAGCCACAACATACATAAAAAGCTTTTATAATAGAATTTAGATAGTCAAATTTAAATGTGGTAGTATAAGCAGTGACTACTTGATGCAGGGTGTACCTAAGCAAATATAACAGCTCTCAGAATCAAAGGCGTCTTTCAGGAGGTGATCAACAGGAAGTCTGAAGATAGTTTCTTGTATGTTTAATTGGAACGTGATAATTTGTTTACATCCCAAAAGTTGAACTTGTTTTTGGAAAAAAGCTTTTAAGGTTGAGGTGTTCTTACACAACTTGCCTTGCAGGTGAACTTCACTGCTTAGAGCAGTAGTTGGTCTTATAAAAAATGGTTGGTATTATAAAAAAATGTCTAAAACCAGTCATTACTTACTGATATATAAAACAGGTGGGAAATTTTATTGCATTAAGTTCTATTTTTTTTAAATACAACAAAACTTTTGAAGTACAACCGAAAAGGCTGTATTAGAATTTGTCACTGACCTCTTGTGCATCTGTTTTTTTTCCATTTAAACTTGCATATTATTAAAGGCTTAATTGCAACACCATCATTTGAAGGAATCTTTTCCATTCTTCTACCTGTTCACACTTGTTCTAAGTGTTCGCTTAAAGAATTGAGTTGCCTCATTCAGTGACCAAGAATCTTGTGTTGTATACCCAGCTGTGCAGTACTGGCTCACAGAACTAGTAGAGGCGCATGCTACTGATGCCTTCTGTTTTGCAGTTCTTTCACCTGTAATTATTCATTCACTGACTATAACTCTGCGTGGGATTCTGAACTAGAGTTTGAAGTTAAGCCCATTGTTAGAAGTTCTCTGCTTCTTCCTTTAATTACGTTGATGGTATTAATTATACTATAGAAACTTCAGGAGATAAAGATTCTTATCAGTGTTAATTTAGATACGTTAGGTATTTAAATTTGTTCCGCAGTGTGTTTGAGTTTACTATGGTTAATGTTCAGATCATGTCTTTGCAGAAAATCTTATGGCCTAAATAGCTATTTTATGCCTAATTTGCTGCTACACTAGATGTTTACTGAAAATCCATAGGTTAGTGGGCAAGCAGACTTCTTGCATGGATGATAGGAAACGCTGTATCAGGGCTGAATGAAGGGTCTTACAAGTTGGTTGTTACCTACAGCATAAATACCTGAGCCCTGCTAAGACAATTTCTTGTAATTAGTTTTCATTAAATGTCTTTAAAAATATTTTTCTTTATCTAATATCTTTTATTAGCACTAACCTTTTTTTGGGGAAAAGTAGTGGCAGAGTGTTCTGTTAGGTAGTTCTGATCATTGTAAGTCCATTTTCACATTAATCTCTAGTATTAATTTCTATACTTGAACATTGACACTCTTTTTTAGCAGGGGTGAGGGTAGGAATACTTCGTGGGTTCTAAACGATGCATTTTGATACTGATTAAATATTTCAAGTCTTTTTTAATTAATTTCTTTTCTTTTGTCTCAGAGCGACGACGATCTACTCCTGCCCCAAAAGAGGAGGAGAAAGTGAATGAAGAGCAGTGGTCTTTGAGGGAGGTTGTGTTTGTAGAAGATGTTAAAAATGTTCCTGTTGGCAAGGTTTGTCTAAAATCCACTCTCCTACCATCTTTTTAAAATTATTTTAGATGAGCTAACTGTTAAAGTGCTTTGCACTATTATATATGGTATACTGATAGTTTTGGGGATGCACGAGAGTTTGTGACTAGCTGTATTCTAGTCAGAATGCTGCAGCTGCGTGACTTCTGTTACATTGTTGTTTATGCATAGCACAATAATACTAGTAGACTGTTGTGAGGAAAACATGCTACATCGTAAAAATCAAGTCTCTCAAATTGAACTAAAATATTAAGAAACAGATGGGATTTAATCTGAAAGATTATTTCTGGTGAATGGAACAGTAACTGCTGCACTTCAGTGAGATAGTGAAGAATTGCATGTGTTGTGACTGACTTTTATGTGCACATCAGCTTCATGTTTGGGTGACACTGTTCTGGCAATCAAAGAACAGGAATGTTTTGATTAGAAATAACGTGCTTCATTAACATAACTGTAAAATTATTTGATCTAGCAAATCTGTTAGGTCCCTGGATTTTTTCATTTTCTCACTAGTAAACCCTTCAGTACAAGTAAGCAGTAAAGTTTTTGGTTTCTGCTTCAGCATTGTGTGATGTTAAGAGGTACTAGGTTATCTAGACACTTCTTTGCTGTGCTTATCAAAAATAAGGACAATGGGAAGGCCCAGAGATGTTTTACAGGAAATTAAAACATTGGGTTGCTTTCTACTTGATTCATAGAGGATATTTTAAAAAGAAATAAATACATAATTCCAGCAGAGGAAGTAACAGTTAGATTTGTCATGTTCACTATACTTGTTCTAGAGTGGAAGGCTTGCCTTGAGCAGTGTATTTGAAGGCCCACAATGAACTCTTATTTTCATGTTTAGATCATTTCTGCAAAGGGGAGTATGGAGCAACTTAATCCATTAAAACTGTTCTATTTTTGTAAATGAGGCTTTGAGATCTAGTTGAAATCATTTGAATCTATTGTTTGCCTGTTATACCAGCTGTGGGAAAGCTGTTTAGTTCTGTAAACAGCTGTAGGGTGTCTGTCTTTGTGAGCTGCATCAAGGGGAGGTACTGTAATAAACAACAGAAGAGTTTGAATTTTAATATTTTCATATTATTGTTAAAATGCTAAAACCAGTAAGTGGGTTTTCTTCTGAATATAATTACCGGTTTTGTCTACTCTGTAACAGTTGTTTATGACAAAGGTGCTTTTTTCTTCTGGTGATGTATATAATCATTCACTCTTCCACTGTTACAGTTCTGTAACACCTAATCTTTGAAGGTTAGATAGAATCCAGCAGACAAAATCACAAACAATTTTGCCCAGTGGTGTCTAGGTTAAGGACAGAGCACGGTACATTCCCTGATACGTGTTCTGCATGTAATCTGGATCAGTTGTGCAACTGTATGAAAAAGACTGGAGGCACCTGAGACTGCAGAAGGGATACTCTTTGCAGTGTTATCCTGCAGGCTCCCAGAATAGCTAGTGTTGTTCAGTGTGAAACAGCAATGTTAGCAATTCAGCTTGTTTTGAGTTGAATTCAACAGAAAGGTAGTTTGACTTCTGAACAAGAACACACAAATGATTCCTGAATACATACTGAAGCTAAAGACTGCAAAAATGTAGTCAAATGGGTTTGGAGTCTCTTAACTTCCTGGGTTAAGAAGTACTGCCCTTTTAGAGTCCCAAATATACCTTCATCACAGCATTTTGGTTGCTGAATGACTTTTTAGAAAGTCAAATCCTTGCTATATTGCTATGGATGGTCTCAGTTCACAAAGCTTTTTGTAGCAGCTCTCAGTCATATAAAAACAAACGTTCTACATGTCAGACTAGAAGTTGTGGTTGAACCATTGTTTTTGGGGCGGTTCTGTGTGAAGCCAGGAGTTGGGACATGATGATCCTTGTTGGGTGCCTTCCAACCTGAGATATTCTGTGATTCTCTGGTCTTTGTCTTGCAAGTTTCTATATAAATCTGTCTTTTTGTGTTCTAGGTCAGAGTTAATGTTTACAAACCTTTTGACAGGGTCTGAATTTTCAAAGTTTCTGGTAGTATTCATAGTCTTCATTGGTGCTTTGCTGTTAGAAGCAGGAATTCTGCTACTAAAGTAAAATTACAGTATATGGGTATTCAGTGCTCTGGCACTTTGCAAAGCTCTTTATTGCAGAAATGTGCCAATACCTTCATATTTGTCAGTGCATCCTTTTCTCTAGTGCCCTTGCTAGCCTTACACGTCACTAGAGAAACTGGGAGAAAACAAATGTGCGGATTTTTATTGGCTAAAATATCTTGAAAGCGTGAAAGATGCTTTTTATCATCAGTCCCCTGTGAGGTAGAAAGTTTCTAACAGCTAGGTCTTTGTTGCTTTGTAGGGACTTTCTGCGTAGGAAGTATTGAGAAATTGGGGCCTAATAAGACTGCTGGCTTTTATCTAGTTTAATCAAGACTGAGAGCATAATGAAGTCTTACTACTTATCAAAATTAAAATGTTTTTCTTCCCCTTGTCCTCTTCCATTAGCTTTGTTTTCCTTTCGAGAAAATTATGGACTCAACTAGGAAACTCAAAGGGCCTTGATGTTTGGTGATAGCGTAAGATGCCTGTATATCAAGGAAAGCTATTTGGAAGGTTCTGATTAGAATGCATTGCAGCAACTCCTTAGAGAGGCTTACAATCTCAGAAATAACTGCAAGTGCAGGGCTGAAAAACTTCGTTTCCTTGGGGGGCAGAGAAAGGCACATACATGAAGTGTGTCTGGATGGACTTCTCTGTGTCCTTTAGTCTTAACTGACTGAGTAGATAACTTTCAGTGAGTATAAGGAATAGATAATAGATCTATAAAACACTTATATTTCACTATGCACAGTCATCTTGAGGAACGAGCATTAAGATTTCCAAACAAAGACTTCAAAAGTTCTTAAATGTGGCAAAATAAAAAGCAATTCCCTATTTCCTGTATTACAAGAGCTAATAGGCACTTAATAAAGTCAGTGTAGATTTTTTTTTAGTTCAGTTGTTAGCTAATATTTGGAATTATTGCCACAAGAATAGTGTTTATTTCAAAAAAATGACAGGACAAATCAGTAGGAGAAGGGTCTATCCATGCTTTAAAAACCTAAAGCTGTCTTGCTGTTGCCAGTAGGTAGAAGGATATGTTAGGGAAATAGCAGTAGGAGTGTCTCCGGTCAGTTATGTTGTATCTGTTGCAGGTAAGATGCTGAAGTGAAGTGATTTCTGATCTGGTGCAGGATGCCGGTGGAGTCATTCGGAAATGCAAATTTTTAAGTGTTAGTAACTGTAGTTAAACAACAAAGCTAAAGACCAGGATATGTAGGATTTTAACACTGATTGTCAACCTTTTTTTTCTTTTCCCGACAAAGCTCTGTTTCATTTTAAAGCAAGTTAGCTTCAACAGTGTCTATCCAAAGTTTTTATTAAAACTGTAATGTTTTCTGCTTGTAGGTGCTAAAAGTGGATGGTGCTTATGTTGCTGTGAAATTTCCAGGCACTTCCAGTAATGCAAACTGTCAGAGCAGTTCTAATTCAGATCCTGATCCTTCCTCTCTTCTCCAAGATTGTAGGCTGCTCAGAATAGATGAACTGCAGGTACGGCTTTGTGAAACACTGAGAAAAGTGTTGCGAAATGTCAGTACTGTGTGCTTTATTGTATCTTAAAATTTTATGACTGTTTTTAGGTTGTAAAAACTGGTGGAACTCCAAAAGTTCCTGACTGTTTTCAGAGGACACCTAAAAAGCTGTGTATTCCTGAAAAAACAGAAATTCTAGCAGTAAATGTAGATTCAAAAGGTAAGTGGAACTTAACCCATAAAGATATTCCGTTATATCCTTTACTCCCTGTCTCTCTTCCTCATGGAAAACTGACTTTCAAACTAATGCAAATAGTTAAATAAACAATGTTGATCTTAGCAAGTCCCTAAAAGCATAGAAGTTTGGCATTTTTACCAATTGCCATTAGTCCAAGGCATTAACGTTTTATTCATATATCTTTGAAGGAGTTCATGCTGTTCTGAAAACTGGGAACTGGGTTCGCTACTGCATATTCGACCTTGCTACAGGAAAGGCTGAACAGGAAAACAATTTCCCTACTAGCAGCATTGCATTCCTGGGTCAGAATGAGAGAAGTGTTGCTATTTTTACAGCTGGACAGGTTTGTGGCCTTGCATCTCGATCATTTATCCTCACTGTTTTTCACTTTTATCAGCTTTAAATGGAATGATACTACCATTAATATTTTGGAGGGGTGGGTGGAAGAGCAGTCTAACTCACTGAAGCACTATTAATAATCTCATTCAAATTCTACCTTGAATCAAAAGTAAAAAGGGGGAAAAACCAACTTGATGGAGTAGTTCCTGTGTTCGTGTAAACTGGCTAGCTAGCTGTGTTTTAGAAGTGAGACAGATGAAAATCCACTCTTGAGAACAAATGAAAGAGTTAGCAAAAAAAAAAAAAAGTTTGGTAACAAAATGGATATATTAAGGCTTTGTGCAACTCCCCTTTATTATCCATTCTTAAATATCCTATTTTATCTGATTGTACAGTTGATTACACTGTGCAGGCATCCATGAGGAAGACCTAGGAAAAAAAAATACCAAAGTCATTTCAGCGACTTTCATAAACAAAATATACTTTTTTGGGGATAGTTGAAGGATATATTTGTGGCAGAGAAATGGAATTTGTTTGTTGGATTTCAATATATTCACCTTTCTTTGGAGTATTTAAGTAATCTAAAAGTGTAAGTAATGTATGTTTCATTATGAATGTTTGTCATGAAGATGTATTTAAAAGTATTTGCTATCTCAAGCACATTTCAGGCATTTGAGAAAGGGAATCTGTTGTCTTATGTTGACACACTTGTAATTATTAGTGGTGGAAATGAGAATTTGGGGTAAACTCTCATTGTTGGGAGTTAAGCAGAAATGGACCTTTTGGGAATGGAAATGTTTATAAGTTGTGGAGATTTAATTTTAAAATATTTTCCCCCAACACAGGAATCTCCCATTATTCTTAGAGATGGAAATGGTACTATCTACCCAATGGCTAAAGACTGCATGGGTGGGATACGAGACCCTGACTGGCTTGACCTTCCACCTATCAGTAGTCTTGGAATGGGTGTTCATTCCCTAACAAATCTTCCTGCTAACTCGACCATCAAAAAGAAAGCTGCCATTATTATTATGGCTGTTGAGGTAATAGTTTCTATTTTATATATATATATATTTTAATTTGTTTTTATAAAATTATGCTTGAAGGGGCTTAGTGTTTAGATAGCAGCTTGTATTTTTTTGCTGTGGAAACTAATTTCAGCAGAAGATTTGCATAGAATTATCAAAGCAAAACCAAATTGATGTAGTAAAGTGGAAGACCCATTGGTGGTACATGACTTCTGTAGCAGGTTTTAATCAATGCAGTTTTTAAGCATAGCTTCTAAAGCTCTTGTCTTCATGTCTGTACTATCAATTTGAAACTTTTTTTTTTTATGAGTGCAGAGCTTTTCTGAGGGATCCAATTACTTTATTTTTCTTGTGAACACAGTATGCTTTTAACATTTTTGTACCTTATATTTGGACCACAAATTAGAAACCTTTGAGAATCAAGCAAAGATTTTTTTCACTTGAATTGCATGTAGAGACCTGTACTCATCTGTGGTGCTGTATGAGTAGTTTTGCTGTGAATTTATCTATCATGCTTGTATATAAACCAATAATTGATTTGGTGATTTTTAGTTGGATCTGCTGTGTGCTATGCTGCCACCAGGAGGTATTGTGTACCTGTTAGATTGATTTCACAATGGAGCACTTAACCACTGTGGAAAAGCAAATTACATATGTAGTGAGCCTCCCAGACCTTCAGCAGCTTCTTGTCATTCACTTCTCCTCATGTTTATCACTTCGTTAAAACAAAATATATAAGAGCTAGTTAATGTAGACCCCTTATTTTTTCAGTCATACCACTTTTCCCAAGTTAGATGAAATTAAAAGTAATTTATCTTAAGAACCCAGCTGTGAAGCCAAAGGCATACTTTGGGGAGTTTGATAGCTTCTGCTGCTTAAGCCTGTCTTTTCTTTTCTTGTGCCTGACTGCATGCTGTTCTGAGTTTTTAGTAGTGCTGTAATTGAGATAATACATATTCTCAGCAGTTCCTGCACTGACTTTCAAGAACATCCTAGGTTTAGATCATTCTATGGATTTCAAACATGGAAAACTGGAAGTGCCTGCCAAATCTGTATGTCTACAGTTTTTGTACTTTGATTTAACTTACTTTATTCTTTTGAGTGCAGAAGCAAACTCTAATGCAGCACATTCTGCGGTGTGACTATGAGGCTTGCCGACAATACCTGATGAATCTTGAACAAGCAGTTGTTTTGGATCAGAATCCACAAGTGCTGCAGACGTTCCTTGGCCATAGATGTGATGGAAACCGCAATATTCTGCACGCTTGTGTGTCTGTGTGCTTTCCAACCAGCAACAAAGAAACAAAAGAGGAAGAGGGTGAGCTCAACAGTGTCGTGAAAATAATTGCACAGTAAACTTTTATGCGTTTTCCAGAGCACTTGAAACAAAGCCTGCATTCTTCAGATATGAGTATCTTAAAATTTTGCACCTAAATTGTGTCCTAACCTGTCAAAGATGCTGAGGCAACACTTCTATTACTCTCATAAAGGTTTATAAGTATGCGGTAGCGGGGAGTACTGAAGTGCTTGTATTGATTGCAAAAGACAAACTTTTTGCATCCCCATATTCATTTTAAATGAAGACAAGTATTTTTCCCTTTTATATCACTAGTATCCCCATTATATCAGTAGTAAACATAATGAGAAACAATACTTGATATTTTTCAAGTGTTGTAGTGAACATTAACGACTCCAATTTTACTTGCAGTTGACATGTATTAAGAAATGTAAAAAAAAAAAAAAAAAAAGGCTTTTTGTTAATGTTAGTCACTGACACCATATAAAAATGTCTATTAAATCCCATTATGTAAAAAGTATGTTAACAGAACAACAAGGTTGCTAAGTCAAGCACTCAAAAAAAAAAAAATTAGGAGATCCAGAATTAAGTTTACCCAGGTGCTGTACGTGGGTATGCATTGTGAAATGGTCTTTAATTACACCCTCATACTATTTTTTCCACAGGACTACCTCATTCAGTGCACAAGATGGACGGTGCTCACCGAATGGGTAGCTATTCAATATTTCTTTTTATCCTCATCATTCAGTGTGTGGCCCCATTCCTTACTTACGCACACCATACAAACCCTGCACTGAATAATGAATGAACTTTCTTGTGAGATTTTTGTATGGTGCTGTCATTGAATTTTAGTCATTTATAAACCTTATTTGTTCTTCACATCCCTATTTATAACGTGAAGCTAATGGTACAGATTCCTCATCTCTTGAAGGTGGTTTAGCTTGAAGTTTTTCTGCATTCAAAGCTGTTGACTTATTTTGAGGGTTCTGTTTGAGAAGTCTAGGGCCTAGTCCCATTTTTTTGAGTAGGTGTTATTTCATAACACTTCATTCCAGAGCTGGATTTAACAGTGATCTTAGTTGTTCTGTGGATGTTATTTATCTCTGTGAATCAGGCACCTTTTCTGTGTCCAAAAATGAGTAAAAAATGTATCACTATCATCTATAAAAACTTGTTTAACAAAGTTCTCTGTGTTGGTAGATGTGACTGAAATAGGATCCAGTTCTCCATAGCGATGTCCAGTGGTGTTAAACACGAGACAGACCTTTCCCTTCTCCTTTCCAAGCTGTTACTGCCTTACTGCTTGCACCTTTCCAGTTTAGCAGCAAACAAGGCACAAACAGTTTGCTCATTGTACAACCCTTCATCTATGGTGTGTCGTCCATCCTGTGCACTGATTGAGGCAGGGGTCTTGTTGAGGAAAAACAAAACAAACAAAACAAACCCCACCACCACCAAAAAACTATCTGTGTAACTGAAGACTTTTACTATAAGCACACAAGGAAGATGAAATAAGGATGCATGGGCAAACTTAATCTGACTTTTCCTAATTTGAGTGCTTGTCTTTGCAACCTTGACATTCTTTCAGTAACTTCATTTGGATGTAATTTAACTTTCTGAAATCTGAAAAGAGTGTGAACCTGATGGACTTTAACACCCCTCTGCCTCTCTCTTTCTCTTCACAAGTGTTGTTTTAAAAAAGGGATTCATGTCTTCATATTCAGATCACATTCACCTTCCACTGTACCTGCTAGAGTTTGATACTAGGACAATTTATTTTCTGTGTATCATCTGGAGGGCAGTGCTGACTAATGTTACTGTAAGTTACACAGCCATTTGCTGAACTGTAGAAGAAGATTGATTTAGGACTAAAGGCTTCAATTCCAGGCTCCAGGTGTGGTGTTCCTTGAGTTGCAGAAAATACTGCTCCTTCCCAGCTAGCGCCTGCCTGAGATATTCTTCCTTAACTGCCAGAAGGGGAATAGAAAAGGCAGTGATGAGCTTTTTTGTTCTCAGATCCTGTGCCTAGTTTCCCCATAGTTTCTGTAGTGTAAGATAAAGGAATTTCAGAAAGAGTGGACCTAGACCAGTAAGGCTGGGGGCAGGCTGCTCTGTTTTTTATCTCCTCAGTCTAGCCAGTGGAATGGATCTTACAACCAAAGAAGGTAGAATTGTTAAAGTAATCTGAAATTTAGTATAATAAATATTTAATGAAAACCTATAAACAGGTGAGTTTTTCTAGAAAACTATGGCAGATTTCATAAAACATCAAAGCATCTAATTACCCATAGAGGCAGGGCATTTGCAGTTGATGGATTTCCAAAAATCTTTAAGTGGAACAGCTAAAATTCAGTTAGTTTACTGCAGGACCATGGATAGGTGAAATCTCTCTGTTGAAGAGAATTTGCATTGCTTGAGGGATCACGCTTGAGAGCTGCTGTGTGATAAGGCCACAAGTACTGTGTGATGGGTCATGAACTAAGAAGTGGTTTCCAGAACTACTGTGTCTTGTAAAGGAGTACTGCACAAATGGCAGTTCACTAAAAACTACAGGTCAACGAGTACAGAACTGGGGGCACAAGGGTTAGGAGTGTGTCAAGCACTCAGTAGCTGTGCTGTGAATAGTTAATGACTCTTCTCTGTAAGAAACCTGCACGTACTTGAGAACAAGCAAACCCACGAAAAAAAAAACTCATCACTACCAGCAGTAGCAGATCTGAAGAATAAAGGTACTATGAAAGCTGACAAACACTCACAAATTACCTTATTCTATCAATTCAAAATGTAGAGTATTAGTGGGTAATGGTCTTGTGAAAAAGAATTGGGATTATCTGGGTCTTAATACTGTCCGTGGGGAACAGAAGTGTGAAGGATGGTGAAGGTCAGTTTGAAAAGCCTTTAATTGGGAAGTGAGCAGTAGCTGTAGCAACTTTGAAACGTGTCCTGAAAGAACAGTCATACTCACTTTGAAGAAAAAAATACTTAGGAATGAAACTTTTCCTTCTATTTTTTTTTTTTAACAAAAAACTGTTGTTCAGTCTGAATTGAAAATAGCTCTTCTCCTGGCCTGCGTCACGCCGAATGTAGCTTCTCTTTCAATTCTTTCGGTATCTATTGCTAGAGTGATCCATAACTTGCTGTACAGTGGCTGTTATCTTTGCCAGTAGCCTGAAGAAGCAGTGGGTGTTATTGTATGCAAGCCTTGCACAGTTGACTTCTACTGCTCTGTATTTATTTTGCAGATAAATCTAAATTAGGCCTTTGGTTCAAGTGGCTGCTTCAAGTTGTGCTCGGTACAACTAGGCAATTTTTTGTGTTCTGCCCAGCACTTGGCACAGCTCAGTCCTGCTTATGACTAGGACTTTTATGTGCTGTGGTACTTAAGCTTTTAGATGGGAGAAGCAATGCTTATTTAGAACTTAAACCGATTGTGCTACCATATTACACTCTTACCACAATTTTCCTAAGCATGCTCATAAGTAGAGCATGTATCTTACAGACCCACAACTCTGCATTGTTCTTCACAGCTGTAAATTGTGAAGTGTGTGGTGTTTTTGTTTTGTTCTGTTCTGGCTTTTATTTGATTGTCATTACTTTTGAAGCCTTTACTCAGCAAGTGTCTAGAGTCAGCTGTGTGGTAGAGCCTTGTCTCTTCATGACACTGAAAACTTGTTCTGGAACGTGGCGTGCCTTAAGTTTCCTTCCTTTGCTTTCTTCCCTTTTAGACACCAAACCCAGTCAAAATTATGGTTAATACTTGTTCAAAATAAAAGATAATAATGAAAAATCCTACTCGAGACTACTGTTGCCCTCTAAATCTTAAATCAATAAATGCAGGGAATATTTTATAATTAGTGGCATTTCATGCCTTGTGTTCCTTCCTTATAATTTTCCCAAGTGAAATTTTGACACTAACTTTCTTCTGATTTTTATTTTTTTTTTCAGAAGCAGAGCGCTCTGAAAGGAACACATTTGCTGAAAGGCTCTCTGCTGTGGAAGCTATTGCAAATGCAATCTCAGTTGTGTCAAGTAACGGCCCGGGAAGTCGGGCAGGATCATCAAGCAGCAGAAGGTAATGTTTTCTTGTTTTCTGTATGTTAATTTTGGTATTAGTTACCAATCTCTTTTAATTCTTCCTTTCAGTCTAGTTTAAGAATAGTTTCTATTGCTAGTGTGAAGTCAGATTTCACTTCTTCAAAGAGAAAAAGATGGAGCTCCAGTCCTGTACCCCCAGCTCTCACAGCTGATGGTGGGATATTTCTAAACTGATTCTCTTTTCTGGGGTTGTGGCGTTAACTCCTCAGTAGTAAAATGGAAATATTTCTCCTTGGGAGAAAAGGATAAGCTCTAGTGTTCTTCATAAAGGTGAATTAAATATCTTGGAAGGGAAGTACTCTAGTTGTGCCCAAGTTCTTTCTCTTACGAGAATTTCTGAGGAAGGTGGTCACTTGGGCAGATAAACAGAAAAATAGAATTTCCTAGTATGTCTGATTTCGCTGAAGTTCTTTCTGTTTCCATCATGTTAGCTGAGTGGTGATCGTGTCAAGAGAACCAAAAGGTATCTGTATTGAGTTCTAGTCAGTTCAGAGCACTCCTGATGAGGGCATGGGTTTGTTTTTTAACACAGTGCTATAGTCAGAGCATTTGATGTAAAATGTTTTTATCCTTCCCAAGCTGCAGTCCTCATCATTGTGATCATTTTGATATGGGAGGTGAGGACTGAAGGTTCCCTCTCATGTTCTACAGAAGACTTCACAGAATGACAGAATTTCTAGGTTGGAAGAGACCTCAAGATCGAGTCCAACCTCTGACGTAATGCTAGCAGTCCCCACTAAACCATATCCCTAAGCTCTACATCTAAACGTCTTTTGAAGACTTCCAGGGATGGTGACTCCACCACTTCCCTGGGCAGCCTGTTCCAATGCCTAACAAGCCTTTCAGTAAAGAAGTTCTTCCTAACATCTAACCTAAAACTCCCCTGGCGCAGCTTAAGCCCATTCCCCCTCGTCCTGTCACCAGGCACGTGGGAGAACAGACCAACACCCACCTCGCTACAGCCTCCCTTGGCTATATAAAAGGAAGTGCATTTAAAAACAAAAATGTACCTCTTCGTATCACACTGAATTCTTTGGCTATACGTTATTCCTATCACTTTTTCTTCTTCTAAGATGATATGGAATTTCTTAAAATTATTTATTGACTATCATCAGTAAAACAGCACTTTCATGTTACAAAATTTTAAATTAAAACTTACCTCTAAAATAATTTTAAGCCCTTTTTTAATTCCTTCATGAACTTTTTTTTTTTTGAAGTTAGATTTAAAAAGACAGCATCAACAGAAGCAAATGCCAGGGTCCTGGCAACAAGCTTGGGGTAAAAGGAATTTCAGATAGTGGTGATAATGCCTGTCACCTGCTCTACCCTGCAACAGGCAGTGCTGAGGAGGAAAAAGTAGATGTGTTCTTGGCTCAAACCCATCTCGATTAGTCGATGACTGCCTCTTCTTCCATGGCTGGTATATCCTGTTATAACAAAATGGAATACAGGAATGAAAAATACCTCTTTGCTCATTCTACACAATGATGAAGAAAAATGTAAACAAGAAGTTTGGTTTTGTTTTTCAGTTTGAAAGTCAGCTTTAAGATGTCCTAATTATACATGAAAATGAGTTTGTATTTTTACCTTTTTATTTTGTTTATTTTTATTCAGTTTGAGATTAAGGGAAATGATGAGAAGATCCTTGAGAGCTGCTGGGTTGGGCAGACACGAAGCTGGTGCTTCATCCAGTGATCACCAGGACCCAGTTTCTCCACCAATAGCTCCTCCCAGCTGGGTTCCCGATCCTCCTGCAATGGATCCGGGTAAGTCTACTGTTGTATCAAATTAGACTGTAATATAAGAAGAGATTTAATGAAGAAACCAGTGACTTTTAAGGTAAACTGCTTAGACTTGACTGTGAGACTGAAACATTTAATGTCACTGAGATAGCAAAGCGTGCTTTAAGAGTTCACTGAAGGCTTAAAAGCTCTTTTTTTAATCCTGTGTCTGCCTGTCTTATGCTGGTGTCAGACTTCTGTGAAGTATGCTTTATAATGTTGCTTCCATGGATGCTAGTCTAGGAATGTTTCCGTTTGTAGGAAAGAGTACCCATTAAACAGAGAAAGCTTGCAGTGTGTTAGACGCTGCAGAAAGAGCATGTTGTTAGGGATGTCTTTATATATTGATATACATCCTGCTGTTCTGTTTACTGAAAGATGGTGACATTGATTTTATCCTGGCCCCCGCTGTGGGATCTCTTACCACAGCAGCGACTGGCACCGGCCAAGGACCGAGCACCTCCACGATACCAGGTGAGGACCCGCTGCTTATCTGATTATGCTTTAGAAGCAAAATGATCTGAAAAGACATCTTTGTTTGCACAGACTTTCTACATATGCAAACACTTCTAACCAAATGAAGATTGGATCGAAGCAGAATTTCATGAGGGCGCAGAGTACCTGAAGTTTTACATAAAATATTTTTTACCTGAGGAATGAGAAGCATAAAAATTTGGTGATCAGTATGAAATTGATCTTACTGCCTGTATTTCGGAATGTAATTTGGAACTGCAATTTACAGTATTTCAGTGAAATGTTGCAGCAGCTAACAAACTGCTGAATAGTCCTACTGATGAATCACTGAAGTGAAACATTGAATTATTTGTTTTTAATAGGTAGTCATTTTTTTGAGGGAAAACAGTTTCTCTGCATTTTCATTTTCTCATTATAGGGCCTTCTACTGAACCATCTGTAGTGGAATCAAAAGATCGGAAGGCAAATGCTCATTTCATACTGAAATTGCTGTGTGATAGTGTTGTTTTACAACCTTATCTTCGAGAATTGCTGTCAGCCAAGTAAGTTTTCAAATCAATTTTCATTCTTCTTTTTAATGTTACATAATGCAATTTATTGTATAGAAACCTTTTTAAAAAGTTTAATTTAGAGTCACATCAGCTAAGATGGAGAATGTTAGAAAGTTGGCAGCTTTTGTATCATGTACAGAAGTAAAATGAGTAAAAGTGCTTAATCACTCCCTGGTATTTCAGTTTGCACAAGGTTAGCAGTGTTAAGTTTTTGTATGCTTCCTACCTCTCCTGTTGAAAAAAATAAACATAAAGGGTCAGTGTTTTGACTTTTCTTTTTCTTCCCCACTAGGGATGCAAGAGGCATGACACCATTTATGTCAGCAGTCAGTGGCCGGGCGTATCCTGCTGCAATTACAATTCTAGAAACTGCACAGAAAATTGCTAAAGGTACATCAGTTTCACTAATTATTAGTGTATTGTTCTTTCAAAAATTTGGCATTAGCATATGTTCAGATTCATTACATTCATCACATAGAATGAATCACATAGATTCATTCTTTGTATGCAGTAGTACATACATGGGTTTGAGGAACGGGTGTTGGTGCTACACATGTCTTTACAAAATAGTAAAGTATACTGCTGCACGTTTTGGAAATCTGTTACAGAGTGTCACCCTTATTTGTAGTGTATGTATTATGAAAGATTTATGTGAATATTACTGCTTTTGTGCTTTACAATCCTTAGTGATTTAAGGTTCCACTTTCCAGTGGTACACAGGTATCACATTGAACTTCTGTATTTGAACTGGAGGGAAAAAGATCAGTAGGCCAAACTAGATGATGTTACTAAAGTGACTTTTATGCAAACATATACTTGATGACTCTTTCAACGTTGGTGATTCATCGAATTGATTAGAATGCAAGTGAATTTAAAACTGGAGGAAGATTGTTCAAGGTTATTTTTTGGTCAGGAGCTGGCAGCAGCTTCTGGAACAATTACCTGTGATGTGACATACAAGGTTTTCAAAAAAAAAACAAAAAAGTGAAGAATTCATTGAAACTTACTCTGTGATTCTTCTGTCAAGTATGGATTTTGTTGGTTGTTTCTGTGTTTTTTTTTCTTTTTAAACACTGACATTCTTTTCTTCTAGCTGAAGCAACTTCAAGTGAAAAAGAAGATGATGTGTTTATGGGAATGGTTTGTCCTTCTGGTACAAATCCGGATGACTCTCCCTTGTATGTTTTATGTTGTAATGATACATGCAGCTTTACCTGGACTGGTGCAGAACATATTAACCAAGTAAGGCTTTTTTCCTTTTTAAGTAATATTTTTCGATCATGTATTATGTTAGTCTAGTGATCCAATTTTTGCGTAATTGAAGTAGTTTTTAATTTTTGTAACTTGTCTAATATTGTCACTGCTCCTTACTCTTAAGGCAGGCAGTGTTGGTCAGAATATTGCTGTTAATGGGTGTGGTTTTCACCTCACTAACTTTGGCAAAAATTTTGATGGAAATAACTCTTAGAAAACAGTGAATATTAAAATTAGCAACAGTTTCACTTTCTAGAATCGACTGACTTCTAAGTGAAGGCATCAGTTTTAAAAAGTGCAATTTTAACACAATGCTCTGAGATAAAAAGTACATAAAGGAAAACCTCTGTATAATACTCTTAACTTTTTTAGGATATATTTGAATGCCGAACATGTGGCCTGTTAGAATCTCTTTGTTGTTGCACAGAATGTGCAAGGGTCTGTCACAAAGGACATGACTGCAAGTAAGTATTGTGTTCTGTTTCTTATAATCAAATCAGTCTTGTAGCTTTGTTTCTTTACTGGTGATTGGTTTTGGTTCTTTTTTTCCCTTGATTAAAATATATTACTGATCTTCTGTTCTCTAATAACTGAATATTTTAAATATATTTTTCTTCTGCTCTGTAAGATTTATTTTATGGATCTGAATTGAAAGAATAACATGCAGCCATCTCGTAATTTTCACTTTATAGAATTCAGAGTAACTGAGTAAGTCTAACACCCTTAAGTGTGTAATAATCTGAGAAGAATATGCTTCATTTTGGGCACCTCCAAAAGTTTTCTGAAGCCCTTGATTGCCAATGATGGATTATTATTGTAAACTTCCATAAAGAAGTGTAGTATACATGTATTCATCTCTTAGATCAACTGTAATAAAGGGAGAAGTGAGCTAAAAGTCAAATGAACAGTCAAGATGTCTCTGATCAACCTGGCCAAAGTTTTGAAGCTGCAGAAGTTTTGTACCACTGTTACTGCATGTAAATGTTACTGCATTAACATCCTTGCTCTAGTAAGCTAACAAATACAATTATAAAGACATTCTCAGCATTTTGACAATTATTGAGGTTTTACTGCATGTAGAAAGGAACTTCAACTTAACTTTGGCTGGAGGCTATTTTGGGGGAAAAATATACTTTCTTGGATGAGCTTTAAGGCACTATGAAAAGCTCTACAGTGAAACTGCTCTCGTGAAGTGAGTGTAGGAAACAAGAATGGCAAATGTCAAGTGTAGTGTTGTAAAAATGCATTTCTCTTTTAAGCTACATCTTGGTGTAATATAATAATATAATTAACAAAATTCTAGCAGGAATCTTAATGTCTACAATAACACCTACAGCCTGCGTAGAAAATACTTGGTGTGTTAATGAACAGTGTTTGCAGCTCACTTTTTCTCTTTCTTATAGGCTGAAACGAACATCCCCCACAGCTTATTGTGATTGCTGGGAGAAGTGCAAGTGTAAAACACTAATTGCAGGACAGAAGTCTGCTCGCCTTGATCTCCTTTACCGCCTGCTTACCACCACAAATCTTGTTACTATGCCAAATAGCAGGTAAGTTCATCTGTGCAGTGACTAGAGCAGAATAATCTTTATTGCTTAAAATATGTGGTGTACAGTATCTCCACTAATCAATTTTTCATTACAGGGGAGAACATCTCCTCCTATTTTTAGTACAGACAGTTGCCAGGCAAACTGTGGAACACTGCCAATACAGACCACCTAGAATTAGGGAAGATCGTAATCGTAAAACTGCAAATCCTGAAGGTAAGAGCCCTTTCACTGAAAGAAATGGTATTTTATAATAAATGGGAAAATTTCAATACCTCTTCCTCGTATTGCTTTTTTTTTTTATCTCTTTAGATTCTGATATGCCTGATCACGATTTAGAACCTCCTCGATTTGCTCAGCTTGCGTTGGAACGTGTTCTGCAAGACTGGAATGCACTGAAGTCTATGATCATGTTCGGCTCCCAGGAAAATAAAGACCCGTGTGTATCTACAAATAGTCGACAATGTAAAGTTTGATTTGGTGTTTGAGACCTGCTGACTTACATAAAATTTAATTTCTTTTTGTTTTTTTCTAAGTCTTAGTGCAAGCAGCAGGATAGGCCATCTCTTGCCTGAAGAACAAGTTTACCTTAATCAGCAAAGTGGAACTATTCGCTTGGACTGTTTTACGCATTGCCTTATTGTCAAGTGTACAGCAGACATCTTGGTAAGCACACTTAGCCACGTTTTACATTGACTTCTGAATAGTCATAGAATGGTATGGCTTGGCAGGGAACCTTGAAGATCATCTAGTCCATTCCCCTGCTATGCAGAGGCGTCTTTCACTAGTTAACGTTACTCAAAGACCTGTCCAACTTTGAACGCTTCCAGGGATGGGGCATCTGCAGCATCTCTGGGCATCCTGTTCCAGTGTCTTAACACCTTCATTCTGAAAAATTTCTTTGCTATATCCTATCTAAATATACCTTCTTTCAGCTTAAAACTGTTGCTCATCATCCTGTCACATGCCCTGGTAAAAAAAAAAAAGTCTTTTTCCATCTTTCTTACAAACTCTCTGTGATATAATGGGATATTCTAGTGTATTTGGGGTGATACACTGTGAGCCTAATTTGAGAATAACTTCAAATTAACTGTTTTTTTTTTTTCTGAAGTTACACTGTTATGATTGTGCTCTGTTTTTTTTTGAATCTTAATTTGGCTTGTTTCATGCTTCTAAATTATACACTATTATTGGGTTGTAATAATTTGTTTCTGTAGCTTTTAGATACTTTACTGGGTACTCTGGTAAAAGAACTACAAAACAAGTATACACCAGGACGTAGAGAAGAAGCGATTGCTGTTACAATGAGATTCCTGCGTTCTGTGGCAAGAGTGTTTGTCATTCTTAGCGTGGAAATGGCTTCCTCCAAAAAGAAAAAGTAAGTGTAGAAGATAGGAGGGGATTGTTTTGGTTGTTTGCTTTTCTGTTAATTCTCTCAATAAATGAGTTGATACTCATCAGTAATAGGCAGAAACATATGAACTAAGGTGCAGTCTGTCAGCAGTGTTGTATTGAAATGTATGTGCCTCAAGATTGCACAATAGCTGCTGGTATTGTGTGTAGCTTGTGAAGTTTTAATTTCTTAAGATAGACGCTGAACTTCTCTGAGGGTTTTGGGAAGTAGGTTTTTTATTATGTTAGTCAAAAATACAATCTTTATCTGTTTATTATTTGTAGATTTAGGTATTCATCCTTAGTCTCTTAAATTACTGAATGTTTTTAACTGACTTCAGTAGTTCCTCATATTGCTGCTATATACACGTCTATGTACATACTAAAGATAGGATTGTTTGAAAAAGGTGTTATATTCATATTAAAGATGTACTTACCTTTATTTTTCCTTATCTTTTCCCTAGCAATTTTATTCCACAGCCAATTGGAAAATGTAAACGTGTATTCCAGGCATTATTGCCCTATGCTGTCGAAGAGTTGTGCAATGTAGCAGAATCCTTAATTATTCCAGTCAGGATGGGAATTGCACGTCCTACAGCACCCTTTACTCTCGCTAGCACCAGCATAGATGCCATGCAGGGAAGTGAAGAACTGTTTTCTGTGGAGCCTCTACCGCCAAGACCATCATCTGACCAGTCTAGCAGGTAAAAGCTCACTATTTATTCTTTTCAAAGTCTGTTAAAGATGGGTTTTGTTCTTTGTTTTTGTTGTTGTTTTGATTTGTGTTTATTAACTTTTCATTAGTAGAAAAAGCTGCTTATTCTGGGCAAGTATTTTGGAAATACGTTCCTACTGACAGATTTCTTACCTAATTTAGGTTGACAGTGATATCCAGAGGTCATCACCCTGTCCCCTTCTCCCTGTATCCCCATGTCCCTATAGATCCCCGTTCAAGTTTTTGTCAGGTCACTCAGGCCCTTGTCCATTTAGATGCAAAATCTCTCCAAGGACTTAGATTCCACAATGTTTTGGTGTAACCTTTTTGGATTGGTGACCACACTCACTGTGAAATCTTTTTAAAAAATGTCTTAATTTTTTTTTATTTCCCTTTTCCTTCTCTTTTATTCTGGCATAACGTGAATTTCTTCTTGTTCTAACTCACGTCCGTTTCTTCTTGCTTTCTACTCTATACCTCTGAGAAATAGCAAAAAAAATTTTTTTGCTAGCTTTCAATTGAACGTAAGTGATCTACTGACTTTGGAAGTATTTACACATGAAGCACTGAGTTACTCTTACAAGTTCTGAAGGTCTTTACAGATTTTCAGTGGTCTAGTTGTGCTGATTTACCATTTCATGTGAGCTTTGCTATCAGTGAGTTATTCTGCCTACTACCCACCCATCTAGGAAAAAGAAGCTGATCTTAGTTTCATGATAAACTTGCAAAAGTCTTTCTTCAGTCTGGTTGTTTCAGTCTAGGCATTTCATGCTTTTAGGTTTCCTTTTAAAAAGGATCTGAACTGATGCTTTTTCCTTTCTTAATTAATGCTTTTTTGTTATAACCTCTTCCTGTTTTTCCGTTTTTTAAGTTCTAGTCAGTCTCAGTCATCGTACATCATAAGGAATCCTCAGCAAAGACGAATCAGCCAGTCACAGCCAGTTCGTGGCAGGGATGAAGAACAAGATGATATTGTTTCAGCAGATGTGGAAGAGGTCAGTTTTCTTTTTCTCCCTTTCTTTCTTCCCCTCAGTGTGGGACCTAATGCATTAGCACATGCTTTAATTTCAAAGCCAAAAACTCATGCGTCAAGGTCTCTAGCTTTCAGAAGATACTCAACTACCCCTTACAAGCACAGTAATACTCCATGGAGTCCATAATTCCACAAGCATTTTGTTTTCACAGAGCTTTGAATACAAAACTACGTTGTTTCCAACAGCGTTTAGTTACTTGAGAGTATACAAAGTGTGTACAAAGCATTTGAATAACAGTATGACTTAAAATACAATAAATACATCTGTAGTCTCCTTTATATGTAATCTTACACTTTATTATAACTCCCTTTTATTAAAATGGCCTTTCAACATATGGTTACTAGAGGGACTTCTACCAGGATGAAGCGCTTCCAAATTTAGAAACTACTTCTAGGCTTTGTTCAGCTTTACTCTTTCAGCATTAAAATCTGATGTCCAAAGCTGTCTTTCATTCGTGGGATTTTTTTCTTAGATATGTCTTCTTGTTTGTTAGTGTTTTACATGAAATTTTATACTTTCCTTTTGAAAACACACAGATCTTTGATATAGAAATTATTTTGGTATAAAATTAAAATACCTCTTTCCAGGTTGAGGTGGTTGAGGGGGTAGCTGGTGAAGAAGACCATCATGATGAGCAGGAAGAACATGGTGAAGAAAATGCTGAAGCAGAAGGACAGCATGATGAGCATGATGAAGATGGTATGTATAATGTGCATTGCGCATATTACTGATTGGAGGAACTAACTGCATCAAAACCAGAAGGGATCTTCAGAGTCATCAATGATCACAATTTGGGAGCATAAACAGAGAAAATCAAAGGGGTTAGGGCTACACATCATAGAAACAAGATGGGTAAAATTAGAGATTACGGTTTACCTCCCTGTTACAAACTCTTGTTTTTGCAGAAGGAGAAAATATTAATGATTTTTTTTTAATCTTTGATACTTTAGATATTAATATATCAGATTTTGCCTTTTGTAATTGCTACTGGTGACAGAATATTGACAGTTCTTGTTGCAAACCGGAGGACTGAAAAGTAGCTTAGCTCTTGAATGACTAATGATAGAATAGCAGTTATGGTAGATGTGCTTTCAAAAAGGATCTGAACTGTGGTGAACGAGTTTTCAAACCACTCATGAAATATGGAATTATGGATCAATTTTTAATAGCCACAATTCATCCATTACATTTGGAAATTCTTGCTATTAATGTGACTTCTCTTGTCTCTTTGGGATTAGATCGTCCAAAAGTATGATTTAAATAAAATTACCTTCTACTCTTCGTCTGTGCCTCATGGTTCCAGTCAGTTCATTTACAGGACAGGAAATATGTTCATTCACTTGCTGAGTACTTGGAATAATAATTCTAAAAATTTTGAATTGAACAGAACCTGTATTTTTAAATAGATTTAAAAAAAAAAAAAAACAAACCACAAATATTCCTTGGATATTCACTTGAAATAGCATGTGGTTAATTTTTCTCATACAAATGCACAAATAGCTATGGGGTTTTTTGGTTTGAGCAGCTAATCCTTCAAGTCTTAATTTTCAGTGTGGGTACTGAATGTATATGCTCAGGGCTAAGTGAGAAGGTCAGGGGTAGCTAACTGCTGGAAAACAAGGAGAAAGCTACACATATTGCTTCAGATTTGCACTGCTTTTATGCTCTTTCCCTGTATGTCTTTTAGTTTCTGCTACAGTCAGGGGCTCTGGGTTTAGTTTAATGTCTTTTATGAGCTACTACAGCCACTCGGTTTTTCTCTGTTTTTAAACATGAGGTTTTTTTATATTGTTTTTGTAGGCAGTGATATGGAGTTGGATTTACTAGCTGCTGCTGAAACCGAAAGTGACAGTGAGAGTAACCACAGTAATCAGGACAATGCTAGCGGGCGCAGAAGTGTTGTCACTGCAGCTACTGCTGGCTCAGAAGCAGGTATGCTACATCATCTCATGTTTAATCCAGCCGTTCAGGTATTAGGATTAAATTGTACAGGAAAAAGAAATGTATTAGTGGTTTAGCTTTAATAGGGGCAGGACTGGTTTCAGCTAAAAAAATGTTATTCTTTGCCTTTGGAGCTGGACTGTATCCAACACTTCAGAGACACACTGGAGAAATGATTTACTTCACAATTAAATGGAGAAGAGTGAGAATTACCTGATCATGACATTTTTATAACAAATACCTTTCCCTCAATCTTTTCCTTTTTTTGCTTCTTCAACCAGCTTCTTCCCTCACACCTCTGTCTTCCAATATTTCCTGTTGTTTCTTTGCCTATAATTAGAAGGAACTATGCAGGCTTTTTGCAGAAGCTGTGCTAAAGTGAGAGCCATCTTCTCTGCTCTTACAGAGCTTCTGCATGTGTTTGCTAAAGATTATTTAGCACTCCTGTGAAGTGCAGTGAAATGTTTTCACTCATTTTTAGTGCAGAAGCTAGCTATGGTTTAAAGCAAAACGTGAAACCTGATCAGCCATTTAAAGGCTTTTGAAAACAAATGCTGTACTGTTGTCTGGAAGCCCAGTTTTTAGAGCTCACTGACAGGGGGCAAAATCAGTGAACACTTTAAAAATCAGATTATTTCTTCATTTGTCTTTTGAAATGCAAATAGTCTTAGTGCTTTTTTTTTGTTTGTGTGTGAAACTGATTTTGGAAAATATGCAGTATGTCATAAGGATAATTTATTGAAAATTTGTGATAGTGGTACGTGAACGTTTTTATAATGTGTAATTTTTTTCTTATGAAAACGTTTTTATAACAGTTGTATGATAAATCCATGCATGTATATGACTGCAATCTTCAATTACTGTTTATTGCTTATTTTCTTTGACAGGAGCTAGCAGTGTTCCAGCATTTTTTTCTGAAGATGACTCTCAATCAAATGACTCCAGTGACTCGGATAGCAGCAGCAGTCAGAGCGATGACATAGAACAGGAGACCTTTATGCTTGATGAGCCTCTGGAGCGAACCACAAATAGCTCACACGCCAATGGTGCTGCCCAAGCTCCTCGTTCTATGCAGTGGGCTGTACGCAACACCCAAAACCAGAGAACCACTAGCACTGCTCCTTCTAGTACGTCAGCCCCAGCAGGCAAGTCTGAGTAAAATGCATGCATGACAGTCAATTAACTTGTGGCTTTGCTCCCTCCTCTCTTTTCATTTGTTCTCTTAAGGAGGAAATGTTACAGATTTGTTCTAGAAAGACAGCAATGACGTATCTTGACTGTTCTAGTACTGGTTTTGAGTTTAACAAAAGGAAGGATCCAGTCTAGTTCTTAAGATGTTGCGAATATGCTTGCAGTAGCTAGTCACGTTTTTTTTAAGTAGTGACTTTTTACTTGCTATAGATGTGATGTCACTAATATTTACAAGGGTTTTTACTAGAAATGTTCATGATATCTGTCAATACATAAAATGCTTAGCAAAGCTTAAATTCATTAATGTCATACTTCTGTATTTAGCAAGTTCAGCGGGCTTGATTTACATCGATCCATCCAACCTACGTCGGAGCGGTACCATCAGTACGAGCGCTGCAGCAGCAGCTGCAGCACTTGAAGCCAGCAATGCAAGCAGCTATTTAACATCTGCAAGCAGTTTAGCAAGAGCATACAGCATAGTGATACGGCAGATATCTGACCTCATGGGTCTGATTCCCAAGTACAATCATTTAGTGTATTCTCAGATCCCAGCTGCAGTGAAGCTGACTTACCAAGATGCTGTTAACTTGCAGGTAAGAACATACAAACTTCGTGCATGAGCATAATCTCAATGTAATTAGGATTTTTTTAGGTAGAATCATAAAATTATTGAGATTTTTAAAGACCAGAATAGAAAAGAATGAAGAAAGTTGGCTAGTGTTGGATCAAAAACCAAATCAGTGGAGTTAGCAAATAGCAAGGAAATGAGGCTACAGAGCTAATATTGGAACTAAATAAGGAAAAGACTGAGCTAAAAGAGGAATTTTTGTATGCAGTTGAAATTGAGATCTGCATAGAAAATTATGTCCTTTTTGCTGAAGTTGCAAGTGGTGAAGGATAGAGGACACCATATTGGGATGAGGGCTGTTAAAGCTACCAAAAAGTTAGGAATTAGGCCAAAAAAAAACAAAATGTGCGTATCTGGGAGTTGCAATGTAGATATAAGGTGAGGAGTAGAAGAGGTGCCTAAAAATGAGGGAGGGATCGTGAGGATGCTTTACAGAAACACCAAGGTAGTAAGTGAAGAGAACTGCACACCACTACAGTAAATCAGGTGTCCCCGTAAAGCTTTCAGAAATTGTTTGTTGGTCATTCTTGAGTGGGATTTTTAGAGTCTCTTTGTGGGAAATCATACATAACTGTAAAAGTAGTGGTGAAGGCTTGTGTTGAGATTGCATTCTATCATCTGGTTCTGTTGTTTGCAAAACTCATTAAATCTCATTTTCTGTAGAATTATGTAGAAGAAAAGCTTATTCCTACTTGGAATTGGATGGTTAGTATCATGGACTCTACAGAAGCACAGCTGCGTTATGGTTCTGCATTAGCATCCGCGGGTGATCCTGGGCATCCAAATCATCCTCTGCATGCTTCTCAGAACTCAGCCAGAAGGGAAAGGATGACAGCTCGTGAGGAAGCTAGCTTAAGAACACTCGAGGGAAGAAGGTATGAAAACAGTTTAATTATTGCATGGTGTATGAAGTACTAGTTCTATTTAATTCTGTAATGCAGCAGCATAGTTACTGTTTTGATTAATGGTGCCTTCCTGTATTGTTGCTGCTACTTGGTTTATTCTGATGTAGTAGTTTTATCTCCGGTATTACCTCTTTGTAATATATTGCACCTCAGCTGCATTTACACAGAAAAATGTGAAATCATGGTCATTGCTCTTACTATCACACAGTTTTGTATTTCATGTCTATATTTCAAATGTGGAGAATAATAGTAAAGGATGCCTAATCTCTGTGTTCAATTCTTTTCTCTCACTAGGCGTGCTACTTTACTCAGTGCTCGTCAGGGAATGATGTCAGCACGTGGTGATTTCCTGAACTACGCACTGTCTTTGATGCGTTCGCACAATGATGAGCACTCAGATGTCCTTCCTGTTCTAGATGTCTGTTCGCTAAAGCATGTAGCATACGTTTTTCAAGCGCTTATTTATTGGATTAAGGCAATGAATCAACAGACAACATTGGATACTCCTCAGCTGGAACGGAAAAGGTATTAAGTCTGACTCAGAACCAAAAACCTCATTGCATGGCAGTGCCTCTAACAGATGTACTAAAGACAAGTTATCAGCTGAAAAATGCAGTCTGTTCCTCGTGTTTAACATAATAATGACTAAGTTAGAAATCTGTTCAATGTGCTAGAAATGGCGTAAGAGAAAACTTAAACATTTGGTATGGTGAGCACAGTAGTTTGATTTTTTTTTCCACGTGTTTGGGTTACTTAAGTCTTAACCTCATTACCTAAAGCACGGTAGGGAAACTGATAACAGAAAATGTCATTAAGTTGAAAGCTACATTGCCTCAACGATAGCATTTTACAAGGTATACCAGCATTTCTTTCTAAGTTTTTTTTAGAATGTCCTTTGATATGAAGTGGTGATTAATGATCACATGCATATCCGTGTGTTGGTAGTCTATGCCAACTATTTCTACTTACTAAGTTTGGAGGTGAAGTACCTGAGTAGTCATAGCCAGCAAGTGGATAAATGCAAGTCTTTGCTTATCCCTGCCCCTGATTTTCAGTGTCACAAATCAAAAACAACACAGAACTGTTCATTTTCCCTACAAATTTAGCAATTGTAAAACATGAGTGATCAATATTTAAGATATACTGGACTGCTGCTTTAGTTCAGATGTTATGCTCAATATATCTTGTAATGTAAGGCCTGTTAGAACCTCAAAATGTATACCAAAGGTTATTGTTAGAAACAGTAGTTTCCTCAGAAGTGGTAGTGGTTTAATGCAGTAACTGATCCAAGTTTTGGTGCAGGCTGAGTTGAGTAGTTGGAGCTGTGGCTTTAAACCTTTTCCAGGCAGTAACATACTTCTGGAATCTTCTTTGTTCCCAAAAATTCGTGTACTGAAATCTGTCAAATAACTTCACCAAAGAACTGCTAAGTTCTCATGAAATGCTTAAGCTACGAATGCTCAGACTTTCACATTTAAAAGTGAGTGGTTCAAATTAAAATGAAGTCCCTTGCTTCTGTTAGATGACATTTGAGTAGAGCCTGCATGAAATGTTTTTATTAGTTTTCATCTAATTCCAGAACATATTTGGCGTACACTGCCACAAATAAAAACTAATCAAAGTTTGTGATACTATAATAAAGTGAAATCTATTTCTCTAATGCATAGCTCAGACTTGCATTTTAAAATGTGATCATTTAAAATTACAGGATCAAGCATATTCTACACCAGTGAATTTTAGAACAGTATTCAGTTATATAACTCCTCCCCTAATTTAGAGTTCTTAGATTGTTTGGTACTGATATGGTCTTTAAAAATAAATATACCCATTGCTGACTGAAGCATTAACTCTTTAGATCAACCTTGGTGGGTGGCCTAATGCATTTAGGGGTAACTGCCTGAGCAGTGTAGTGACTATGTAATGAGAGGGGCTCTACAGCTTTGAATGCCACCTCCCAATGGAAAATACCTGCCTGTTCACCAGTGACTTCACAGTTCTTACGATGTATACCTTGCAAGTATATTTACTGATTATACTGTTGATTTTATTGATTGCAACTGCTGTAAATGCTTTTTTTTCTTTCTTTCTTTTAGAACTCGTGAACTTTTGGAGCTGGGTCTTGACAATGAAGATTCAGAACATGAAAATGATGATGATACCAATCAAAGTTTGTATACAGAAACACTTCTATCATATGCTAAATTACAATACTTTCACAATGTTTTTTCCCCATTAGTTAGCTGAGGCTTTGAATAAGTGTTTGTTATTTGCATACGTTAAGATAATGGAAAGATGTCCTTACTAAAGTCTAACTATGAAAGACTTTCATACCATTATTATTTTACCAGATTTGTCCTGCCATTGCTTGTTTTCATTGTGGGCCCCTCTTTTCATTTGCTTTCTCTCTAACCTGCAGAGTTTGTGCCCTTATTGTTCTGCACAATGGCAGAATTTAGAATTAGAATCTGAGCTAAACTGTGGTGGTTTTGATCTGTTGAAGATACTGCTGAAAACAATAGAATGTGTACTCTGTATGAAGTAGATATAGTGTAGCAGTGCACATTCATTAAAACTTGCTACAGTAAAAAGAATAAAAGTGTCAACTAAGCGACTTAAGAAAAGTAGAAGGTTTGAAGAAGCATCCTGTAGAACTGTTAAATCTGTAGAGAGGTGCTTTGCATTCCTGTTCCTTCAGTAAGATAGCTAAGAGAGGAGCTTAATAACTGTTGATAGTTTAAATCCTTTGCTTTTATAACTGAAAATTAAGGTGAAATCTTCTCTGGTGTTTAGGTGCTACACTCAACGACAAAGATGATGATTCCCTCCCAGCAGAGACCGGCCAAAACCATCCATTTTTCAGACGATCAGACTCCATGACGTTCCTTGGCTGCATTCCACCCAATCCTTTTGAGGTTCCTCTGGCAGAAGCCATCCCCCTGGCAGACCAGCCCCATCTATTACAGGTGCCACCAGCGATGGTGTTCTGAAAGATAACTGCAGTTTGCTTTTTCGTTTCTAACTGAAATATATTATTTACCCAGAATGCTTTTGTTCATTTTCAGCCCAATGCTCGCAAAGAAGATCTCTTTGGCCGACCAAGCCAGGGTCTGTATTCATCTTCTGCCAACAGTGGGAAATGCCTGATGGAAGTTACAGTGGATAGAAACTGCCTTGAGGTAGATCTAAAAGTTTGATTATTTTATACAGTGGGGATAACTTAAGCTAGTACCTTCATTCCTTAAGAGACACTTCAATTTTTCACAGAAAGTTTTAAGTAGCTTTTAAAAAAAAAGATAATTCAAAAGCCCAGTAAGTGCAAAAACTTTAATTTTTAATTTTTTAATGTAGGAATTTTTATAGTTACTGACGTAGCATATTTCAAGTAATACTTTTTGAAGTCTGCTATACAACATGAGTTAATTTTGAAATACAAATGTTATAATCATGATAACAAATATTACCGTGCTCAGTAGATTTGCCATTTAATGTTTGGTCTGTGGACAAGTGAAGTGTATGAAATACAAACACAAAACTAGAAAATTGTTTTTTCCTGTTTGATGAAGCCATTGAGATTGTGTTTATCAGAGCAATTATAGTACTCTTTTTTGTGTGTTTTAGGAACTACATATATCCTGAGAAAGCCTTCTAGTCTGTTTTGATTAATCTGTAATTAAGTTTTGCTTTTCCTCGTTTAGGTTCTTCCAACTAAAATGTCTTACGCTGCCAACCTAAAAAACGTTATGAGCATGCAAAATCGACAAAAGAAAGAAGGGGAGGAACAAAATGTACCTACAGAAGAATCTGAGAGTTCAAAGCCAGGGCCTTCTGCTCATGATCTTGCAGCACAACTGAAAAGCAGCTTGTTGGCAGAGATAGGACTGACAGAAAGTGAAGGGCCACCTCTCACATCTTTCAGGTAGCTGGATTTAAAAATTACTGGATGAAGTATTGCTGAGCTGATAAAAGAATATTTGGGACTAAAACATTTTTTAAAATTCAGATGGGTAGCTTTATTTAGTTGGAAAGTGTTGTTTGTCTTTGGAAGCTTTTAAAACGAACAGTTGATCAGTCTTGAAGCCTGTGCAAGCCAGTAGAAATCCTTTACCTAACTTCCTTCTGCAGACATGCTATGACTTCTTCGGTAACTGAGTTAAAAATAGCAGTTAACAGCTTGCCATCTGTGGCAGGTGATACTGACCACATTTTATGCAGTTAGAGCCCTGTAATGGTGGATCCCACATAGCACTGAGGTTGCTTGTTTTTGGAGCAGTTACTCTGTGGAAGCAAGACTTGTGTTTCAGCTGAAACACAACGGTTGCCAAGTTCCCTACTTACTGTTCTGTGACCGTTCCAAATGCAAATCAAGTTACAAGTTCCTTCGTATACTAATACTTAGTAACTGATTAGCTTAGTAGGCAAAAGCCATTTTTAATCGACCAGACTCTAGGGGGTTATAAGATTGAGATCAGTGTATAGAATTGTTTATATTTTAAGCCAAGTGGTATTGGTTAACGCTGCACAGTAGCTGGAAATCCTAGACATCTCAAGAGAATTTATAATCAGGTTATCTTGCTGTAGTTTCCAGGTTTTGTTATTTAAAGTGTATTGTTTTTTATCTGTGTTTGTCAGTGACCCATGGAATACTTCTAACTAATGACTTGCTTGACTTGTAATCAAGTAATTAACATGGACATTTGACCTCTACACCTAACTCTATAGTACAGTGATGTCCTGCATAGTCGAGTTGTTTCCAAATAAATAACTTACTTGGAGGCAAGAGGGTAGGTAAAAGTAGAACTATGTCATATATGTCCGAAGTTAATTTCTTTATTCTCCCTCTCTCAGGCCACAGTGTAGCTTCATGGGCATGGTTATATCTCACGACATGTTGCTGGGACGTTGGCGCCTTTCTTTAGAGTTGTTTGGTAGAGTATTCATGGAAGATGTTGGAGCAGAGCCTGGCTCGGTATGTATTTTCCAGTTTAAGGACAATTCCTTTTCCACCTAAACTGTGAACCTCCCTTATTCTGATTTTTTTTATTTTTTATTCTTTGTTTAAGATCCTTACTGAATTAGGTGGCTTTGAAGTAAAGGAATCAAAATTCCGCAGGGAGATGGAAAAACTTAGAAACCAGCAATCCAGGGATTTAACGTTGGAGGTAAAAAATGTTAGTTTTTCTTCCAAATTTATTTTAATTAAAAGCTGAACTATCAAACGTTGCAGTAACTTGATAGGAGAATATGTGCTTCAGAGTCCGCAGGCCAATGTTCTTAAACCTTACAGTATAAGCTGTGCTATGATTACTGTGTAGTTTTTCCATATTCTAATGAGCGTTTTCTGAGGCTGTGCAGAAGTGTCCAGAAACTTTCTTGTGAAGTTGAAATTCTGTTGATATTGTGGGCGATAAAGAACAAATTTCTTTGTGTTTTTTAATAGGTTGATCGAGACAGAGACCTTCTAATTCAGCAGACCATGAGGCAGCTCAACAATCATTTTGGTCGCAGGTGTGCTACCACTCCAATGGCTGTGCACAGAGTAAAAGTTACTTTTAAGGATGAGCCGGGAGAAGGCAGCGGTGTAGCACGAAGCTTTTACACTGCCATTGCACAGGCTTTTCTGTCAAATGAGAAACTGCCAAATCTAGATTGCATTCAGAATGCCAACAAGGGTACCCATACAAGTAAGTGATATACAGCGGTTAATCTCCAGATAATATTCATAAGTGTTGGATTTATCTTGCATTAAAACATTTGCTGTTGTCTCACTTCAGGGATTTTTTTTATTGCTAAGTCTGCATGGGAACTTTGAAAACTGTGTATGTTAGTTCTCTGAGGCAAGGAAATTGTGGTGTTTTTTTCTTAAAACAGACTCTTCTTTCAAAAGTTCTTAGTTTTTTTGAGCATCTGTCTCTCCAGTAGGTAATTACCATCAAGATTTTAGGCAGCAAGTGCGTATGTTTAATATGACTGCTCCATCTGGCTTGTCACAAATAATTTTAAATGCTTTTTGAAACTGTATAAAAATTTTAGAATTATTTTTGCATTTGGAAGTTTGTACAAACACTACAGGTTCCTTTCATAAGCGTGGTTCAACATAGATCACTAGTTTAAGTTAAATGGTTCTGTCTCATTGATGTCTTTCAAGCTCTGTCCTCCTTACACTGACACTGCTTTTGGGGAGAGAAGTATAAAGAAGTTCATGGTTATGAGTTTTTTTCCTCCTTTAGGTCTGATGCAGAGATTGCGAAATAGGGGGGAGAGAGATCGGGAAAGAGAGCGAGAGAGAGAAATGCGGAGAAGTAGTGGCTTACGGGCTGGTTCTCGGAGAGATAGGGATAGGTAAGTGATATATTTTTCATTTGTTGGAGCTGGTTTGTCAGATAGAATGATTGCCTTATTCAGATAGAATTCAGATTGCCTTTGTCAGATAGAATGATCTAGAGGAAAGATAATTCTACTTAAATTTAAGGTGTCTGTCTTTCTCAGTTTCGGGAACAATTTATGAGGTCATTTCTTGAAATTCAGTATGTACTTCAATTCTTTAAAAATTGTTTTACCATTGATAGATTGTCTCAACTGTATGCCATAAACCTCTCCTGCAGAAACAATAATAAAAACTTGTATATTAGCATCACTTTGTGAGGTGGTTTGCAAACAGCATTGTCATTGGTGGCATGTCTGATTGCGTTATCTAAAATACTGGTAGTATTAAAATCACTGCCTCGTTTTGAATCATTCTGAAACATTCCCTCTAAGCAGCGATGAGAAACAACTCCTCTTCTAGCATAAAAATTAATGCTGTTTTGAATCCTTGTGCCAATCATACTGTTGCAGAAGAATTTTGCGTATTTCCTCTGAAATCAGTACAAACTGCTCTAACTTCTTTTAAGGGACTTTAGAAGGCAACTTTCCATTGACACACGGCCTTTTAGACCAGCATCAGAAGGAAATCCTAGTGATGACCCCGATCCTCTTCCAGCACATAGACAAGCCCTTGGAGAAAGGCTCTACCCTCGAGTGCAAGCAATGCAACCAGTAAGTCTTGTCTGTCTGGTACATTAAATGATATGTTAAATGTTCTTGGCCTATTTTCAGTTTAAAAAAATAAAATTCCCTGTCCGTTATTGTTTAACTTGCCTGAAAATATTTTAACATGTATGCCCACTTCTGCATTCTTCAAGATATTTTACAGTTTCTATAATTTATCATTTAGCCTATGTGGTATCTTGCAATACATTCTATATTTAAAATACTGAAACTTTCATAAAGCTGTATTTGAAAATGAGAGAACTGGAGGAGGATATAAGACGTGTCATTCTGTATCCCCAGGCATTTGCAAGTAAAATCACAGGAATGTTGTTGGAATTGTCTCCTGCTCAGCTGCTTCTCTTACTAGCGAGTGAAGACTCCCTTAGAGCAAGAGTTGATGAAGCTATGGAACTCATTATTGCACATGGCAGGTAAATATCAAAGGTTCTGTAAAAGATGAAGACTGATTTTGTGGCCGAGACACTTGTACTGTGCTACATCTCACTCCAGTGCATCTAGCTTGCTTCTTGCTTTCTTCTATATGTTTTTCTCTGGGCAAGTGATTTGTTGACTTTGGTTTAATCAAATCTGTCTGGTGTCAGAATATGACCATTCCTTATTGTGAAACTAAATGTTCATTTGCCTTTCTTTTCTTTTCCCCCATTAAGGGAGAATGGTGCTGACAGTATACTGGATCTTGGGTTGCTAGACTCTTCAGATAAAGTGCAGGTAAGGTATTGTTGCACAGTTAAAAATTTACTAGAGATCCAGTTATATCAGTTAATTTGGAACCTAAAATGGAGCCTTCTCTTACCTTGCAAGACAAAGTTCTGCTTAATTATCTTGTGCAGTTATCTTTTCATCTGAGTAAAGCTATTCTTAATTCTTTACCTTTGAAAAGATTAAGCAATAATCACTCAAAAGTATAAAACATTACCATCAGGAAATGTCATTGGGCTTCTTAACCAATGAAACTTGAATCCTTGGCTCTAGTAGCAAAGAGTTTGCTTATGTGGGTTGGTAGCTAGAAATAGATTTCTTAATTACTATTCTGACTTTCAAAACAGGAAAATAGAAAGCGACATGGTTCCAGCCGCAGTGTAGTGGATATGGAATTAGATGATACAGATGATGGGGATGATAACGCACCACTTTTCTACCAACCTGGAAAACGAGGGTTTTATACACCAAGACCTGGTAAAAACACAGAAGCAAGGCTGAATTGTTTCAGAAACATCGGCAGGTATGTCATTAACGTACTAGACTGAACAAAATTTAAATGATGAGTACATGAAATACCAAGGAAGAGTACCAATGATCCAAGCTGCAAAAACTTCCTTTATTCTTTGTGCTCTATTTGGCACCTGGTGCTCAATATTAGTTAAATTGCACATTTCAGCTTGAGGTTTCTCTTCCTGTTAAATCTTTTTATCTTTTTTTTTTTTTTTTTAACAATCTGAAAGGGCAGAAATTATATCTTTAAAATGATTATATGCCCACAGTGGCTGTTTTTTTTTTTTTTTTTTTTTTGTGAACTGAGGGAGCTGGAAAGCTTGATTATTAAGAGTATTTTTACTTTTTTAATGCAAGTTTGCTGAAAAATCCTCAATGTAATATGTCATACCGAAACAACAATCAAACTTGTATTTTCAGAATCCTGGGATTGTGCTTGTTGCAGAATGAGCTGTGTCCTATCACGTTAAACAGACACGTAATCAAAGTTCTTCTTGGCAGAAAGGTAAGTTGATCATAGAAATCTGAATTTGCTTTAATTACATAAAATCTCTTTATAACTGCTTTTTCCCACGTGTTGTGCATTGACTGGTGGAGTTGGTAAGTGTAAAGATGCTAGGATGCTTTTAAATTGAATTTAAGAAGGCTTTCATTTTAGATTGTGAACTGAGTAAATCTACTGGAAGGTATTTGAATGAGATGGAAAGATTTGCAGTAGGTTAGCCTTTGATTCCCTTCAGAAACAGCAAATTCTCCTTTTATTTTGCCCTTTCTGAGGCTGAAGACTCAAAAGGGTGGTGTTAGACAGCATCTCAGCTTGCCAAAACCACTTTTCTCGATATTTGATAAAACTCGTAGGATTTAATTGTAATTACATTTTGTCTCGTGCAGGCATAAATTAATTCAGAGCACTAGTTACTTGAACTTCTTGCAAAAATCCCCTGTTTTTCACCCCTGAATGAACACCAGTGACATGCTGCACATTTCATGCATTAGTCAAGAACATCATAAGTTCTTTCTGATGCAACATACTTACACCAAGGTTTGTTATTGCTGGCCTTTTCTTTAAAAACAATGCTGATCATCTAATGAGTTTTCCAATATATATATAATCTTTCACAAAAAGGGTTAGTGGCAGAAAGATATGTCTTTAGATATCCCGATACCTTCCAAGAGATTTCCCTTGTATTCACATCACACATCAAAGAATAATTTAGTTAGAAAATAATGGATGACTTTTCAGCTTGATAATGAACCAAAAAGTGAGGAACTGTAGAAAACAGTAAAAAGTAGGTGGTGTTATTCTGATTGCTGGAAGCTGTGGTATTTGGCTATTAGGACATCAGCCATTTAAATGTGTAGCTGCAGTATGTGCTTCAGTGGAGAACAGTCTTTCAGCATTTTGCAGCACTGCAAATTGTTTCCAACTTCCATCAGCCATCATCTCAAATGGTCACACAGTTTTGAGTATATTCTTAAACAGGTATGTTTCAAACATCTGTGTCTTTTTATAGGTGAACTGGCATGACTTTGCTTTTTTTGATCCGGTTATGTATGAAAGCCTCCGGCAGCTTATCCTCGCTTCCCAGAGCACAGATGCTGATGCAGTGTTCGCAGCAATGGATTTAGCATTTGCAATAGACCTGTGTAAGGAAGAGGGTGGAGGGCAGGTAAGGATGGACATACCTGCATCTTTGTAGTTCAGGAATTTGACAATTTGCACATGTTGCCATGTGCATATAATCCAGGTCCTTCTAAGGTCCCAAAGCTAATGTTCTAGCCTTTCTAGATCCAAATAATGTATTCTCTTTAGCCATATGTTTTATTTTTTTTCCTTGAAGGTGGTGTAGAACATACCATAAAGCCTGGATAGTAGAGTCAGTCCTTGGGAATCCCTAATGTTTTACCCTGGAGTAGTAGAAGCAAAATTTTATACCACTACTTTTTAGAGGAATATTAAGCTGTAAATTGCTGATCTACATACCGTGTCTGTTGTAGTAATAATCTAGTTTTGTCATCTTCTTTAATTGTCCTTGTTACTTTGCCATAGGTTGAGCTTATTTCCAATGGTGTAAATATACCAGTCACTCCTCAGAATGTTTATGAATATGTCCGGAAATATGCAGAACACCGAATGTTGGTGGTAGCAGAACAGCCTCTGCATGTAAGTTTTTGGTGGAGCGTGCTCTTAAAAACCAAAGTAATAATCCATAAGATTTCAGTCAGGTAATTCTTCCCCTCATTATGGTATTGTTGCTCAGGTTCTTTGACGTATGACAGCTTGATTTAAAAGACATAATAGTTTTTTGTAATTGTATAGCTCTTTTTGCAGTGCTGTGAAGACTGAGTACTTTGAGCAAGTAGTAGAGTACTGAGTACTAGAACGAAAGGACAACTTTTAAACTTGATTTCATTGGTCAAGTCTGGCGAGAAACCTAACAATTGACTGTATTGAGTTTGAATAATTTTTGAAGCTTTTCTTAAATGGAAGTTAGAGTAATATATTTTTGTAAATAGTTTTATGTAAGACCAGTGCTTAAAATACTCTGTCATGTGATACTAAATCTAAACTTAGCCATTTCTGCTGACTAGT
This sequence comes from Aythya fuligula, assembly GCF_009819795.1. Taxonomy (NCBI): domain Eukaryota; kingdom Metazoa; phylum Chordata; class Aves; order Anseriformes; family Anatidae; genus Aythya; species Aythya fuligula. The sequence goes on along the minus strand of NC_045560.1, from coordinate 138,409,418 downwards.
TTCCTGCTGCAGTTCTGAGAGACAGGAGCAGACTATAAATTACTTCTGTGCAGATCAGGTCTAAAATTCTTCCACAAGGAAAGTGTTCCTAGAATGAACTTGCTTGGTCTCGACATCTGCATAAATTAATAAGTGCTTTGTTATAAGAGTTGAAAACTGTAACACTTGTATTTATTTGGGGATTTACTAAAATAAATTTATTCAAACTTTTCCATTTTGAAAATTGAGTTTTAACCTTTACAGGATATAATCTGTATAAAAGGTGTATATGTATACTATCTATGTATACACGTATTACAGTTTTAAACCAGAATTGTCATATTAGTGTCTGAAGAAGCAAAGTGAACGTAAGATGTCATAAGCATTTTTTGTAACTCATAGCTCAGCAAAATATCCAAACTTCTCAGTAACAGGGTGCAGATGCTTCTGCTTCTGCAGCTGGCGAAACATTAGTTCAAAGCATTCCTGGTTTTGCAATACTTGGTGGTACCGCTCTGCTGCTTAACGTGCTGGTGCAGTTCTTTGGTTCAGAAAATTGTATCTCAGGTGGGAAAGCTTTGAAAGAGAAGAACAGCTAATAGAATACTAAATTTTGAGTTGATAGGGGACTTCACATGGAACTTGTCAGTAAGTGATATGACTGTAATGTGAATCTTGTGGCTTTCACTTAAGGCGATGAGGAAGGGTCTACTGGATGTGCTTCCAAAGAATTCATTAGAAGATTTGACAGCAGAAGATTTCAGACTTCTGGTAAATGGCTGTGGTGAAGTAAATGTGCAAATGCTAATCAGCTTTACTTCTTTCAATGATGAATCAGGTATGAAACAACTTAATCATTCAGAAACAGAGTTGTAGAGTAAATAGAGTTTAGATTGTGAAGTTACTAGCATTAAGCTTAAAGCACCTCTTCAAATTTGACATCAATTAATAAGTCATTGAAAATCGTAGTAAAATTCCTGCTATGTGCAGTACATACCTTGTAAAATGTTTACCTTCAGTTGGGGCGAGGTGGGGGGAGGCACATGTTTTTTGACTGTCGCTTGGCATTAAAGGAAAGGATTATGTTCCTGGTAGCGCGTCTTTCCCTCTGGAAGTTCAGACCTAACGTTAGAACTACAAATGTGATGTATGCAGCCTAATATTTCTTTATTTTTAAAACTGTTGAGCTTTCATTAGGCTTTTTCAGGTGGGAAGGTGTGGGAGAAATACTGAGGTATGTCAGAATTAGCCTTTACATTCAAAAGTACGTGTATTGATTCTGAAATGAGACTGTGTCTCCAGTATCAGATTGTAGCTGAGATCCAACTTGCAGTACATGTAAATCAGCTCTCATATTTATGGTTCAGCGCACCAACTGAATTACATAGATACATATATTTTTTATTTATTTCCCATAGGAGAAAATGCTGAGAAGCTTTTGCAGTTCAAGCGTTGGTTTTGGTCCATAGTTGAGAAGATGAGTATGACAGAAAGACAAGATCTAGTAAGTTGTCCTTTCTTGGTGAAAATATGCAGAACAACTGGCATTAGTCTTGCATCATTACTGCTTTTCGGTATCTGTACCTACAGAGACTTTGTATGTGACAGTAATGTTGCAGAGCAGAGTAGTAGTGATTGGTTAGACTTTAATTTCTGGAAACATTTGATGTGAATACTAGACCTTGCAGCTGGAGGTATGTGTGGTAATGTCCTTGCCTATGTTCACAAATGTAGAAGCATTCTTACAGTCTCTGCCGAGTAGTTCTTAAGCTGAGTAACTTGTTAGTCAACTGTGTTGTGGGCTAGTAGGGTTTTGAGAGTGATTTCTTTTCCTGGATCAAGCTATTCTTTTGACTTCTGTGTGTCCTGAGGGCAATGCCTGTATCCTCTCTGTTAATGTCAATAATGATACCATCTCCTTCTTCACAAAACCTCTTTGGAATAACTGATGAGAGGCATGAAAGAGTAAGATTGTTTCACTTTGGAAGACAAGACTTATAAGCTGTGTCCATGAGCTTCTTAAAACTACTTGCTTTTAACTTCTTACCACTTCAGGTACTATCTTTCCCTTACAGTTTGCTAAAAGGAAATGAGGACTAATCTATAAAACAGAAAATTTAGAACACATTTGTTAAGCAATATCCGTGATTAAGCTTTGGTAGTGACACTGCTCTGCAAGTTTCACACTGGGGAAAACAACCCAATGTTCTCCCTTGCTGACTTCTGTCTGTACAAGTACTATATTCCTCTTCCTTGGTCATTAATGCTCCTGATAGAGATTTCTGGTATGTTTCATATCGATGGCAGTTAAGAATCTTCCCAGATGGAGCTGGGGACAGTATGCAGTGTAAATTTTAGCTTTGTCCAGCACAATTTTAAATACCACCTCCTGTTTTTTCAGGTTTACTTCTGGACATCAAGTCCATCATTGCCTGCCAGTGAGGAGGGATTCCAGCCTATGCCATCAATCACAATAAGACCACCAGATGACCAACATCTTCCTACAGCAAACACTTGCATTTCTCGCCTTTATGTCCCACTCTATTCCTCTAAGCAGATTTTGAAACAGAAATTGTTACTCGCCATTAAGACCAAGAATTTTGGTTTTGTGTAGAGTATAAAAAGTGTGTATTGCTGTGTAATATTACTAGCTAAGTTTTGTAGATTTTTCCATTTGTCTATAAAAGTTTATGAAAGTTAATGCTGTCATACCCCTGGTGGTACTTTAAAGATTTAAATGCAAACATTCCTGTACTAAATTTGTAACGTAAAGGCAAAAGGAGCACTGGCAATACCTGATTGCAACAGTTTGCTAGTCAATAACTCCTTGGCCTAACCCCAGCCAAAGATGACAGCAGAACAATATAATTTACACTGTGATTTATCTTTTTGCTGAGGGAAAATATGTAAAATGTTCTGAAAATTCACTGCTGCCTTTGTGGAAAGTGTTTCAGCAAAGGTTCTTGTATAGAGGGAGTAGGGAATTTCGAAATAAAAAATTAAGTATGTTCTGTGTTTTATTTTAACTTTTTTATGGTGTTTAATTTGTGGTTGGCTGCAGTTGTGTATCATGTATATTGAACTTGTAAAAAGTTCCTGACAGCTCAGATCCCAGAGTTGGGATCGTCCACTTATGAAACCACTTTCACTGCAATTTTTGTTCTGGTTGCATTGAACTCTGGCACATCAGATACCATCACTAATATTTTGCATGTAATCTGTACCTTTAGTGTGTTTTTTTGTACATAAGATGAGGCCAATGCACAGTATTTCATAGTTCACAATCAACATTTTTGTATCCCTGTTCCAGTGAACAGACAGTCAGGAGATTGTTCCACTACCAGTTCTAACCCGACACTTGTACTACGTTATCTAACTATGTAAACTTAGCCTGGGCACTTTCTGGTAACTGTAAAATGTTTATAAGATCATGATTATTGAAGATACATTTTGGAAAACTTTAATGTTCGTGAGCAGCTTAACTTCTTTTGTATCTAGCCTTTTTTTAAGTATCTTGTTACAGTTTTTTAATAAAGAAATTACAGACAAAATACCAAGTTATACTGAAGAAACAATAGTTTTTATTTATTTAGCCATTTATACTTTAGCTGGCAGCGTACACCAAACACAGTTCATCAAAAATCTGAATTTTGTAACTGAAAAATTGACCTGCAGAAGACATTTATTTAGCCCGCATTTTACAGTTAGCAGAGAATCCTGAACGAAATGGGCCAGGCAACCCCTTCTTTTGACAGAATTGGTTTGAAGGGAAAGTGGCTTGTTCTGAGAAAAAACAAACAAAAAAAACCCTCAAGGTTATTAGGTTAGAATAAAATTTTGAAACTGTGTTGTAGTGGGTTTTACTGTATTTTCACTTTTGAAGTGGTTGCTTTTGGGGAGGGCAGTCTGAATATAATATAGGGCTTGTTTTTCCTAATGCTTGAGAGGTTTTTGAGAGGTAGGGAGCGGTTAATAAAGGCAGGAGCTGCTTTTTTTTCCTGTATCATAAATTTCTAAAAGCTTAGTGGACTGAAGTATTGAAGGCTAAGGGTTTCTGTGGTGGTGATGTTTTCCATCTTTCTTGCTTCTCCAATGCCATGAGTCTTAGGAATTTTTTTCTTCCTTTCGCTGGGGAGAGCTAAACTAAGGCTCCATTAAAATCTGAGTGGAATTCAACTCTGCCGGAGTTCCACTGGATTTTCCTTTGTGCTTTGTGTCAGCTAGTGGAGGATGTCCAGAAGTTAGCTAGAACTGAGATTATTTTTTAAAAGGCTCCATTCTCATCATTTGTTTAGTTGCTGCAGGTATGAAGCACAGTTGAGATCAGAAATTCTGATCACACGTTGCCAAATTGATGCAGAAAATACTGTTTTCTAGACAGGGTTGACTGTGTCAGGCTTGTGTAGTTAAACTGCAGATAAATCAAGTAAACAGATGCAGAATTATTTCTGCATTTATTAGTACTTCCTAAATGACTTATCCTAGAAAAGGATAGTTTCAGCACATGGGAATTGGAGTATATTCTGGATTTTCTGTTGGATACTTCAGGATATCGTAAGTTTTAAACTTACCTGATTTTACTATTTTAGTTTAAATATGTTTTAAAAGGCAGTACTGCACACGAGTCCAGGTGTAAGTGTGTTAGTACAGAGACAATTCATGCTGTATGGCTGTTGTCATGGTAAGGAGAACAGTTACAAAGGTACGAAGCATCCTACACCTTATGCTTGGATTTCTTACTGGTGTAATTATTTTCATCACCAAAAACTCCTCTAAGGGGACATATGTGAAGTTAGTAGAAAGCAAAACCAACCGAACAACAAAAAGAAACAAACAAACCCTGGTTAGGATCGGCCTCAAACCTACAGTCTGTAAAATAAAGCTCCCTCCCTCCCTCACAAAGCTTTGTGAGACTTTGATGTATTAAACAGTATCCAAGGTCCTTGGATGAAAGGCCATATATAAATGTAAAATACTGTGTGTATATATCTATGTATTGTGTGTATATGTATATAAGTGTATGTGTATGTATAACATATAAATATATGTTATATGTATATATATTTCTGTATATAGCTTAAACCTTTTTTTAAGTCCTGTAATGTATAGCTAGACAAAAAATAATGCAGGTAACTCACAGTAGCTCACCGTATATACACACACACGAGGCTTTCTGATGACAGAAGTGGAGAGGGGATCTAGGAATGATTTATGCTGTGGTCATTGACTTGAAATGTATATAAATAGCTTTTTTTTTCCTCTGTATGGTATATTTAAGCTATATCGAGATTTTAATAAGAAAAATGTTTATTAAAATCATACACCTCATCTCCCGTTGACTTAAGCCCTTCTGTTAGTTCACTTTGAAGATGTGGTAGAGAAACAAGTTAAAGGAAGATTCTGTAATGTTTACTTTCTATATAGTCCAAATCCGTAGCTGTTTTTAACTGCTGAAATAGGAGATTAAAGGATAGATACTGCTAAAACATCTTCACCACCGTGCTAGTTCCTATGCTGAAGCTAGGGAGAGCTGACACCCTAGTGCGAACTTCCCAGGGTTAGTTCTCAGTATTGGTTTCAGTTGCTTCAGCTTACTGTTCCCAAATCCAGAAGGTAAATTGCTTGCTTTGTTAGCTTACCAGAAGTGGAAATCTGCAAGGACTTTTCTTATCAAGTGCTCTTTCTCATCTGTTTGGTATGGGAGTGTCTTTTCTGTCCTGCAAGGTAGTTATTTGCTCATTAAGTAACAGTTTAAAAAAAAAAAAAAAAAAAAAAGTAGTGAACTGGCAAATCTCTAAATCAGAAGTACTCCCATCTAGTACAGCAACAGTCATGCAGGGAGGAGTAAGAAATGTGATTTTCTTTATCTCTTAACCTGAATTTATCTTTTAAAAGAAGCACACAGTTGTGTGTAGACCTGTTTTTCAGAAGTTTATTTGACTGTGTGCATCAGCAGAAGTGCACCAAGAGCAGGGCATGGGACAGCTCGCTTCAGTTGTGTGGGTGGGAGAAGCGGAGAAATCGCCACCCCATCTCCTGATGCAGTTGTTTCTTGCAGTGCTCTTCTTGGAGGCCTTGTCCAGCACAGCTTTGTCATCTCTAACACTGGGTGACAGATTAGGGATAGTACCTGCTGAGGAAGCTTATCTGCTGTTCTCTTTTATCTCCCTTTTTATATAACATCCTTATAACCTGTGTATCATGTGAATTTCTGTAAATGCCCTTCTAAACCTTTCTGGCTTTGTACTCTTCATTGATGCTTTTGTTTCTCTAGCTTCCTCTTCCTGTGGCAAACTACAGGTACCTAGCTTGCTTGCTTTGCTTCCTTTTCTCTTTTTAAGCTGTGGAATGTGACCTTTTTCTGAACTTTTCAGTCTAATCATTTTTAGTAATGGATATGCCAAAATCAAAGAGAAAACTCCGCAGGTCCTAAATAACTGGAAGTCCTAAATAACTGGCTTTCAGGATGTGGTGGTGGTTTATCTCAAGCTCTGAGCGTCCACACACAGACAGAAACGTGATGTCGAGTGGTCCTGCCAAAGCTTCACTGAACGTCTTGAACCCAGTGCTGGAAGTTCACGTGTGCTCCCTGTGGAGAGGACGTGGAGACACTTCGTAATCGAAGCCTCTTCTAAAGCTGACGTGCATTGCGGTGTGATCAGGACTTCTTAGCATCTTCAGGAGTGTTGCTGGGTCCTTTCCTAGTTTGGAAATTGCTTTCATGGTTTTAATTTGCAGCAATTTGGATGCTTTTATTGCTGAGCAGGTTTGCTGAACTGAGAAGCACGGTTTGATTTCTGATCTTCTGTGGAGTTGCCTTTTCAAGAGGCTGACTTAACGTCTGGCTTGAAATGCAAGCCTGTAATTCAGACTTTTCCCCTTTGTCCATGGCTTTCTTAATATGAAACTATTGCTTTTCATCATTTATCACCACAGGTTGCTCTGTAGTAATGTACTGTTCAGTATAGCAAGAAGCGGTTGGTTGCTACCAACTTTTTTCCCTGTGATAGGGAAACTTTTTGGTATCCTTTGTCCAGTGACAACAGCCAACACAGCCTATGTTTGAATGCTGTAGTCATGTGAACCTGTTGGAAAACGCGTTGCCACAACCTGTGTTAGAGTTACTGTGCAAGGAGGCACTTTCAGGGTAGCTTTTCAGAAAAAACTTACTTTGAACATACTGGAACTATTCATGAATTGATTTTCATGCAGTGAGTGTTTTTCATCTGGAAAGGCTGATTTACCTTTGACTTAGAAATGATAATTCTTCAATTTACCTCAAATAGTATTCTTTATATAAAATTTGATCTTTGTAAAGCATTTTTAAAAGACAGATATTCCCAAAATAAATAGTATCTTTGGGGGGAGGAGATGTTATAGTTGAAGCTGTGATGATGGATGTCGTACTTGGTATATTTTTTGGGACTTAATTTGTAAATTACTCTACCTTGCCATGAAAGAGTAGTTGTCCAAGGAGTTGTAATCGATGCTACTGTTGATTACATATTTTTTCCCTTTGCTTTCGTTATCTTCAGAACTAAATATAGGACAAGCCTGCAGGTTGTCCTCATTCATGCTCTTCTGAAGGAGAACGTGGCCAGGCTTTTTCTTTTTTTGGATGAATTTTTTAGAGCGGATCAAAATTACTTTGTACAGACCAAATTTTGGGAATGGAAAGCTGTGCTAGTAGCTGGTCAGGTCTGGCTCTCTCCAACAGCATACCAAGTGCCTGTGCTGCTGCCTCAAGTCCAGTCACTACAGTTAGATTTAGAGCTCTTGTGCAGCCATAGGCGACCAAACCTGTGAGAGGACCTGTTCTGGCAGACTGGCTTGGAATTTGGCATCGTGCACCTCTGGGGAATGCCCCTGCCCTTTCAGAAAGTGTATATGGAAGTCTGTGGGTCAGAGTCCCTCCCCACACAGAAACAAAGACCCTAGGGTTTGCGTGCTGAGAAAGCAGAGGAATTGCGACCTTGGGGTTGCACAGGACAGCGCTTGTACTGCCAAGTGATTAGGAGCTAAAGAATGAAGCAATGTTTGCCATCCACCTTGGTGCTTGTTTTAAGACACTGCAGTCCACTTCAGTAATCTTTAAGCCTTGCACAAGCATGCCTAATACTAAATTTCATATATACGTTTATTCCGTGTAAGCTGCTTTAGAACTCCACGATTGCTTTTCCATATTTCAGTATCATGTATATTATGTAATTAATTTTATATAAAACAGTTAATGGAAGCTTGGGGGTTTTGTGGGGATGCAAGAAAAGCCAGCTGCTGTTCTGTTAATCCTTCACTCGTTAACGGTTTGTTTCCTTTGCTGTGTTTTTCCCTCTACATATTAATTTTCAGGCACTATGTAAATAGACATTTGCTGTGCAGCTATAAAAGGGAATGCGTGTCTTTAAGAAATTATCCTCGAATATTTGTAGTCCTTTCTGTTGTTATTACATGAATTTGTGGTATTTCTTACACTTTCAAATACTCAGTCCCTTATTTAAGGAATTTTGAAACAGCAGCCAGGATTGAGGTTAGGGACAGAGGACTAGGACGATTGATAGGCAGGTCAATGTTATAAAACAGTATGATCAGTATGCTTGAGGTTTTTTGAGAGGGATGTGTGAGTTCCTGGGTCATTTGTGCACTGCATTGTACTCACCAGTGTAACTCGTCAGTGTTAATGGGTCAGCTGGGCTTGCTCTAAATCAGCACTTCTGTCATCATTTGCTCTGGACCAAGAAATGAGACCTGAAGACACACAGTACGTGGAAGAGCAGAGCTGTTGAACATGGATATTAAGCAACATGCGGGGATGTTTGGGTAATAAAATTTTTAAGTCTGGCTCAAAAAGAGCAGTAGTTAGGTAACCAGATGTTAGTATAAAACTGTATTTTCTCGTGCTTGTTACGTGTTCTCAGCTACTCCTTGGTGGCTGTGAAATTTCTCGGATGCTTTAAAAAAAAATAATGACAGAAACTGACAAAGGTATGCGTAACTGTCTTGAAAATGATACACGGATCAGTTGAAGCTCATAACTGCACACACGTACCTTTCTGTGGCTGTGGGTTTGGCTGGTACTTGGGCTCGAGAGCACTGGGCAGCGGTATCGGGGTGGTGCCGTAACTGTGACTTCTCTGCTGAGGAACATCAGACCTCCAAGTCATCGTCCTCCTCCTCAGGTGCCTCCCTCCTGCTCTCCTGGTGTTTCTCTACCTTTACAGAGTGGCTCAGCACTAGTTTTATGTTGGTTGAATGTCTTGGGTGCTCATAAACTTCTCTCGCTGATGTTTGTTTCCACATTTGTCTCTGATGTCAAACCTTTGTGAGAAACCAGGCCCTCCTGCATGAGGTGGGGCTTTTTTTTTTTTTTTTTTTTTTTTTTTTTTCCCTCCAGACTCCTCAGTTGTTCTGATAAATGACCTGTGTGCCTACAGGAAACTGCTGCGGCCAGCCTGGCCCTGGGGAAGGAAGAGGGAACAGCCTTCAGGCACTAGCCTCGTGCAGAAATTTCTGTTTATAAGAAGTGATTCGCAATAAATGATGGAAATGTTTTAGCATTGCTTCCACGGGCGGTGCTTGTACTCACAGGGCGGTGCAGGGAAAGGGGCAAGAGTGTGTTACAGGTGGTAAGCAGCTCTGCACCACACCTACATAAATTACACAACTACTGGAAGGTGTTCTTAGGCTTGTATCAGCTTAGGATGGACTCAAAAATGTAATATTTTTCTTTAAGTTGCACTTTTTCCATACGCTTCCACCATACTCACCTTTATCCCCTAATAGCCACACTGCTGTCAGTGCCAGCTGCCACTACTACAGGTGGTTGTTGCAAACCCGTTACCTCCCTCTACTACTTTATCTGCCATTATCGTCTCTTAGCGGCTTGCCTGGGATTTTATATATGAATATATGTATGTGTATATATTTATATATATTTTAGTAAGATCAGCCGCTGCCCTGCCCCCCTCTGCCTCCCTCAGCTTTCCGCCTCTATTTTTGTGTCGCAGGCGCGGGCCCGCAGCCCGCTCCGCCCTCGGGGAGCTTTCATTTTTTTTTTCCTGTTTATTTATTTTTCGATTTATTTATTTCAGAGTGCTTGTGCGACCTCTCTGAACACCACAGCCCCGCGGGCCGTGCAGCCGGGCCGTACAGCGAGACCCTTCCTCGCCTCCCACCGGCCCCAAGCGGGCCCCCGGCTGCTGGGGGAGCCTCGGCGGGGCCGTGCCGGGCTGAGGCGAGGCGAGGCGGTGTCCGAGCCCCGCTCCGCCCCGGCGGAGGGCCGGGCTGCCGCCCACACGGCGAGGCCATGGGGGAGAGCCGGGAGGCGGCCGGGCCGCAGCGGGTAAGGCCGGGCCGGGCCGGGCCGCGGGCGGGCGGCGGGGCCCCGGGGCGGGGCGCTCCGCGTCGCGCTCTCCCCTCAGGGCTCCCCTCAGGGCTCTCCTCGGAGCCCCCCTGGGCCGGGAGCGGGCTCCGAGAGCCCCCCGGAGCCCCCGGGGCAGCGCCGGGCCTGAGGCGTGCGGGGCCGAAGGGTGCCCCCCCCCGTGAGCTTCCCCATCTTGTGTGCCAGCAGCGCTCGAGTTTGTGGGCAAAACTGAAAAATAGTTTTGTTGTTTTGGCTCTAAACATCGGCGTGTTGTGTCCGTGACGGAGGTGGATGCATGCTGGCGTGCCAGAGGCAAACAGAGCCGCGCTGTCCCTTCTGGCGTGCAGATGACCGCACACATCCATCCTTCCTCACGCGCCCTGAGGGTTTCTGCAGGTGTGGCCCATGCCAGCCCTGCCACTGCTTGTCCTTTCCTTCCCTCGCTGTACGCAGTGCAGCAGCGTTTGTTTCTGGCAGCTGCGGAATAACAGGAGTGTGAAATTCTGGTGTTTGTCCAGCAAAGGGCGGATGGTTGAGAGACCGGAGTCTGTCACACGAGGAGGGGGTGCTCCTCGCTCCTACGGCACATGCGGAGTGTTTCCAACACCAGCTGGAGGTGAAGGAAAAGACCAGGACACCGAAAGGAAGCAGAAGTGTACAGGCCTCGTGAATGCTGCCTCCCCTGGTGCTGTGAGCTCTGCTGGGTTCCCCGGCTCAGGATCCCTGGCTGCGATCAGCATGTGCTGACCTCAGGAACCAAAACAGAGGAGGATTTTCCATGAATTTTTATCTGCGTTGTACCATGGGATGCACCAAATTAACAAGCTGGCTAGCTTGCTCTGTGTTACTCTGATACAGTTTTTACCTGGAGGGGTGAAACCCAGAACTGAGAGAGACTGCACTGTGTTGTAGCCACAGGAGCTGCCTGTGAGCTCAGAGATGGAGCATGTGTGCAGAACTCCTCTCTGACCCCAGCAGGGCTTAGATGGTGCGGGAGGTGGATTGAGAGGGAGTTTCCAGCGTGGTGTATTTTCTGTGGGATAACTCTTTCAAAAATTACCACTGTTGTTTAAACTGGTATAACTCCCCAGTTCTGCACCGTGGTCAGAATGGCTCAGGAGCATCAGGGCTTGGGTTAGGGACTGCTAGGCCAGCCTATTAGTCTAAAACATTTGGGGGCAGCCCCCAGGCTGCACAAAAGGCTTTTGCTCAGGAAATCATCGGGCCAGCAAGGGAGGCTCTTGCGGTGTTTCCTGTTACCAGCAGATGGAAGCGCCGGCGGTGGGGCCGGCCCTGAGGACGTCGATTCTCCCCCACGATGCTTTCGGGTCGGCTGCTGCAACCATCTCTGCTTCCTGAGCGATGCAGAGGGGCTTGCACTCTTGTGGTGCTCAGCAGAGACTGCAAGGTGGTGCTTGGAAATTCATCTTGTGTAATTACGCAATATTTAAAAATCACATAAACTGGTAAGGCTAAGGCAGAATGCGCTTCTTGATGTGTTTTCTTTTGGGATTTGCTTTGCAATCCTCCCCAGCAGTGTCAGGAGGATCTGGGAACCACGTCCTGCTGGCTGAACTCGGGATAACCGTGAGCCAGCAGCTCTCGTGGAGGTTGCAACGTGCCGTCTGTCCTCACTGCTCCTGGTGGTGCTCGTCTCCAGCAGGTGCTGGGCAGCACATCGGGCAGGGACACTGCCTGGAGGCAGGGTGGAGGCCGTGCTCGTGGAGGAGGGACCTGAAAGAGTGATGTGTAAGGATGTCTGTGAGGGCAGTGATGCAAAGGGACCCAGCCGAGGTGGCTGTGGAGGTGAGCCCTGAGGAGCAGGCAGGCAGCGCGCTCTCCTTGTTCGACGGCGGCGCGGGTGCAGCCGTGATTTCCTCCTGGCACCACAAAAAGCCCTCTTCTTCTGCACTCAGGTGCCAGATGCTTCCTGGCACCGCTGTGGCTGGCGGGAGGAGAGCTAGTTTAGGCAGAGCAGGGCGGAAAGGCAGCCTGAGCAGGGGCACGGATGGAGGGCAGAGGGGAGAGCACCCCAGGGAAGGGTGATGTGGCCATCCCTGGGGGACAGGTGAGTGTGATACGGGTGGCTTTGAGCTGTATCTTTGGGGCACAGTGAAAAGCAGGGGGTCCGTAAGGGCAGCCCTAACCAGGACTGTGCTTTATCCTCAGAGCTCTTCTCCGAGTGCTGTAGAAAATGGCCTGAAGCCTCACGAGGAGCCTCTCCTCAGAAAAAACCCCCGTCGCTTCGTCATCTTCCCCATCCAGTACCCGGACATATGGAAGATGTACAAACAGGCCCAGGCCTCCTTTTGGACGGCGGAGGAGGTGAGCTCCGGGGCAGTGGGTTGGCACAATACACGTGGTTGCAGTTAATTTTATTTATTTTGGTGTCCCTGCAACGGGGCAGGGCTCCCTTTGCAGACAGTGGAAAGAAAGCTGCTTCTACGAGGTGATTCAGCTCACCTCCGTTAGGTGTTTGGTGAAGGATGGTGATAATCAGGGAAACTTGCTAAAAATGCATATAATTTACTCCCGAGCACCCTGGTTAGATGCTCGTCACCATGTTACGATGCCAGCTGGGAGTTGGGTCATCTCGTTTTCCTTGAGGTCGCTGGTTGGCCAGGCTGAGCTGTACTCAGCTCACTGCACTTGCAGCAATCTTGGTTTCTGAATTTGCATGGATCTAGAGAGACAACCTGCCAGGGGACCAGCTCGTTACAACTCAAAGCTTCTGCATCTTTGCTCATTTGTGAGCAGTGCTCTGCAATTGCTGAGCCCTAAATAGACCAGAAAGCTCCCTGGGATGGCAGCGAGTCGCTGCCTTTACAAGGGTTATTCCATTGCCTGCCGGGGGAGGGAAGCTGTCCTGTGTCAGAAGAGGTTGGTTTAAATAGTTACAAAGCATTCAAACTCCTGCCACATTTCCAAATGAGCTGAAAAGTTAAAAACTGGGTTTGTATACGTGTGTGTTTGTGCACAAGCACACACATCTATTTGTATGTAAATAATACTCGCACACATTCACATATAAAAGTTTTTTAGCCTCACTGTAGTTTTCACATCTGGTCCTACTTAACAGCAGCTGTGTTTCAGAAATCCCTCAAAACAAACAAACAAAGAAAAAAAAGGCCAGTGCAAAGGAACCCTTGTGGTTTTCTCCCGTGGCTAGAGCAAAGTGTCACAGGTGGGAGCCGTTGCGTGGCATTTGCCCAGTGCTGTTCTGGGGCAGGATGGAGGCTGAACACCTGTCAAGGGCAAAAGTGCCCTCAGGGCATCTTTTGGCAGCCCTGGGTCTAGGTTTCTTTCAACACCAGCATTTATTTCTAGTAGACTTTATACATGTCTCAGAGTGAGCTCTTATTAATGTGTTCATACTCCTGCCATTGAGATACTGATGCATCTTGAAACCTGATTTCTTTAGAATTCAGTAGATATTATTTTTATTCCACATTACAGAAGTGTCAACTGCAAAGCAAACACAGGGTGTTAGCGTTGCAGAGGGAGACAGCCCTACTGCAGTACGTCCGCTGTGCTTTGTGTTCACACATATTTAATTCTCTGTGTGCAAAGATTTGAAAGCCAACACCAAAACTCTGCCTCAAATGTTTGTCTAGGCTGCTTTTGTTCTTGCAGAATAACAAGCACAAAATGATGATAATGTGCTTTTTATTTTTATTTTTTCTTTTATTAGGTTGATTTATCAAAGGATCTTCCTCACTGGAACAAGCTAAAAGCAGATGAAAAGTACTTTATCTCTCACGTTCTGGCCTTTTTTGCAGCCAGCGACGGAATTGTAAATGAAAACCTGGTGAGAAAGCTTTACAGCTTGAATACTGACTCGTTTTATTAGCTGTTGCTTTTTCCTTTTTTCTGATGTTAATGCATTAGTCAGTTAAATGTGCATATTTGCTTCTCATCATCCCACCTTTGCCAAGGGAAATAAGCAGCTGGTTTTGCTGGGCCAGGTGCCTGAGTTTTGTTGGATCAACTGTTGTCAGCGAGACTCCAAATCATGTCACTGCAAAACGTGTCTTACATCACAGTTTATTTTTTTAACGATGAACAGAAAGTGAGGCTTCATTCAGCCTGAGGTTCTTACTGAGGTTATTGTGCTCTTTCCGTCCTGTGTGTGTGTGCCACCACGCTTCACTGCTCTTGTCCACACGACAAGCAGAGCAGATGTGTTTACTTCGAGCTAGCTTTCTCTGTTTGCTCCTGCACCACACCTGTCCTATTGACAGACCTGTTCAGAGTAGGGCTGAATTGCTCCCATCCCTTCTGTGTGGCAGCTATTATTGTCTCTCCTAGCAGGCTTGAAGAGCTGTCAGATGTGGCTGGTTTTACTGTGCTCACGGTCCTGCTTTTTGGTGTTGGTAGGTGGCACGCTTTAGCCAGGAGGTGCAGATCCCAGAAGCTCGTTGTTTCTATGGCTTTCAGATTCTCATTGAGAACGTTCACTCGGAGATGTACAGCTTGCTTATAGACACTTACATCAAAGATCCTGAGAAAAGGTAAATCTCTCAATGTGCTGAGACGTGGGAAATCTTTTCTCTAGCCCAGTGGCACCGTGGTTGGGCAGCAGCAGCTGCCTTCTGTTCCACACTGACTTCCTGGGGGGGTTAGGGACAGTTGCTTGAAGCTTTCCAAGCCTGCAGTCCTGGGACCAGAGCCTGTGCTTGGGACAGTTGTCCAGTTCTTTCTGTGTTATCAGGAGAGATGAGGTTTAGCTCCTTGAGGAGGAACTGGCTGCCACCTGGCTTGAAATCTGAGAGCCAGCTTGGTCTGGTGGGTGGGCACCCTGGGGTAGGAAGTTTGGGTTCACTTCCATCTCTGCAGCTCACCTCCTCTGGGGCCTTGGCTGTGCCATTTTCTGCACGTCTGCCTCCCTGTGCTCTTGTTTCAGAGATGCTCAGCCCTCTGGGGTAGGAGTTGTTACTTGGGTCAGTTCAGAGCCTAGCACAATGGGTTCCACTGCCTGGTGGAGACAACCAGGAGAGATTTACATAAATCCCTTCTTTGCATTATTATTCTGATGTTTTCTTTGTTTTCTTCTACAGGGATTACTTATTTAATGCCATTGAAACAATGCCTTGTGTCAAGAAGAAAGCAGACTGGGCTCTGAAGTGGGCTGAAGACAGAGAATCCACTTTTGGTGTGTATCTTCTTAAAAACTTGTTTCTGTTGAATGTCCCAAACTAATTGTACGGGAGTGAGCTGCACCCCTGAAATGCGAAATGAAATTCTCCAGATGGCCTAGTGGCTCTGGTCTGACGAAAGAGCTAGAACTAACTTTGAGTGAGCAATTAGATTTTCATCTTCAGACAGAACAATACATTAATGGCAGTGCCCACTGGAATCTTGCTATGAAAAGTGCCCGTGGGTTTCTCTGTCTTTTTGTTTTCCTCATACCCAACGACCCTGGCTTCTTCAGTTTTTGCTGGTGGCTCTTGTTTTCTAGAACTTTTGATGGTCTCTTCCAGTTGGTTCCCGTTTTGTACTCCAGTGTTCAGAACTGGACAGCTGAAGCCTTGCAAGCCCATTTTTTTTTTGTGTGCATGTTCATACAGACAAATTCCTGTGTGATGTTCACCTTTTTTCCAACATGATGACTGAGCCTGGGCAAAAAAGGATTCAGGAATCATCTCTCTCGAGCATTTCTGGCTTGCTGTTGTGACCAGGCTTCCAGTTACTGTATCTCCTCTCAGAGTTGAGAGTAAAGTCAAACTTTATTCTAATTTTTTAAAGTACGTTTCTACTCTTCTGTATTTTCTATCTTACTGAGAAAATTACCCAAATGTAAAACATTCTGGAAGCCCAGGCCTTAAAATTAAATATTATGAGATATATTGTTTAAAAGCAGCATGGCTTACTTAGTGTTTCCTTCCAGAGTGGCCTTCAGCAGGGTCTCCACAGCTTTGGCTGCTTTCTTACGCTGAGGGCTCAGTTGCTGTGTTTGTTCTGCGGACTCTTGGCCTCCCAGCCTGTGCAAACATGACGTGGTGCTGCTGACAGGAGGTTTAGTTTCAGCACAACTCATTTATGTGATCGTTAGTCAGGTGGAATGTGGCAAAAAACACGTGGTTTTTGGTATTGTGCTTCATTAAATTGTATGACCAGTCTTCCTCCCCTCCTGGGTGGAACTGACTTAGGAGGTTTTTGGTGTTGTCAGATAAATTCTTTCCCTAGTAGCTTCTGCAGTACTTTTGTACCCGTTGCTCTTCGTGTTTTTCTCCTAACCTGAATTTCTTCAGATAAGCCAGCAGATGGCATTCACATCTTGTTTGAAGAAGTGCGATGTCTGGAATTTGGGGGATTATGATTATTTTAAACAAAAAGCTACACAGTTCTCACTGGGAAAAGGCACCAGTATTTAATGCAAAATGTCTTAATGTTGGAATATACTCGGGGAGCTTTTGGAGGTGTTTAAAATAGGGTACACGCAGTGACGTGTCTTCAGCAAACACTCAGATGGTCTCGTAGTCTGAGGAAACTAATTCCTGTAGAGAACAGGGAGAACTGGGACCAGTAATGCTGTGATTTCCTTGGTTGAAAGGTGGGATACGAGTAGTTTATGACTGGGTGAAGGGTTTTTCTGTGCCTTTATTTTAAAGGAGACAGGCTTCTCCCAGTTCTGTATGTTAGTTACACGGCCATTGCCCTGCCTCTTAGGAGAGAGAGAAAGCAATGCTAAGATCTTGGCCACTTTGGCGACTTTTGTTCTTTCCCTTTTGACTTTTTTTTTTTTTTGTGGCAGTTTCAGAGCCTGCTCAGTTTTTCCTGTTCTGCTGGGCTTGCCTGTGGTTCAGTGCCGTTGAGAGGGTTGACCTCTGTGCCTCGGGGTCTGCTGGAGGATGTGGTCGGGCACAGCACCTGCTGGATGTGCAGTCAGTGCACATCCCTCCCCTTCAGCATGGGGCTGGCTGATGCTCCTGCTGACGAGCAACACGCCCTTTCATGTCTAACCGAAAATGTGTCGTGTTGAACAGGTGAGAGAGTCGTTGCCTTTGCTGCAGTCGAAGGCATCTTCTTCTCGGGCTCGTTTGCTGCTATCTTTTGGCTGAAGAAGAGGGGCCTGATGCCTGGACTGACTTTCTCCAATGAACTCATTAGCAGAGATGAGGTAACGTGTCATATGGGAAAGGGCAGAACTGTATTTCCTAAAGATCCCATACTTTTGCTGGAGCAGGTCATGTCTGTGGCAGCAGGTAGGTTTGGGAGGAAGCCGAAGAGCAGAAAGGGGACAAAGCAGCTGAGTGGGGGCAGAGGCAGTGGCTGGGCAGGAACCAGTCCAAAAGAGAATCCAGCAGTAAGTAGGGGATGCGATTCTGGGTGTGACAGAGCCCTTCTAATGCCGGCAGTGCGGGAGGGTAAGGAGGTGGCAGAAGTCTGAGTGTGCTCTCTGATAGCCAGTTCTTTCTACAGCCTGATAAAGGAACTGCACAGGCTAGGAAGTTTGGATGCCTGTGAAGGATCAGGCTCTTCCCAGAATATGCATTCAATGTCTGCATGCGATGGGAGTGCTTCTTAGCTGGAGATGTGATGTGTCTGGGGGGCTGCATGTCAGCACGCTGACTCTGGCAGGTCATTTCCCCACAAGTTCCCTGTCTTTTCACCGTTTCCTGGACTGCTGTCGGCCAGATGGCAGCAGTTCCTTGTGGCTGAGGCCTGGTTTAAAAAAAAAACAAACAGCAACCAACCAAACAATTCTTCAGCCTTTATTTCCTTGTGTCTTCTGTTTCCGTGAGTCATCACGAGCTGATCCATTCAGAAGAGGATGTACTTCCTAGAAAGGTGACTTGCAGCTGAATGGGATGAATGTTCCCCTTTACAGCAGCGTAGCTGTACTTCTCTGCAGTGTTGAGCACAGAAAGATGTAGGGGTTTGGGGGCTTCACTGCCACATTTCCACCTGCATAGCTGTTAATTGTGAAGAGTAAGGCATGGCGCACACAACACCTGCATCAAACAACAGGAAATACTGCTACAAAAGAAGTGGCAGTGAAAGAATCTACACTGGGAAACCGCAGCATGAGCTGTACACCTGAACAGATCCGTGGTTAATGCTCAGTATGGTTTTTGAGCTGCAGGCTCTGCTCCCAGGCTCTCTGAGCTGCTGCATCTCTGATCTTAGAGGTGCCAAGCTGCTGGAAGCAGAGCATGCTGAAGCCAGTCACCTTTTGCATCCCGCTGGTGATGCTGCCCTGGATGAGGCCCTGGGAGGCCCTGCAGCCAGCAGCCAGTGCTGTCCCTAGCAGGGGAGTATTTCCCAAATCACATTTGCTTCGTTGCTACATGGCATCTACAAATCTGTAGATGTTGTAGTAGCAAATCCCTCACACTCACTGCGTGTTGTGTGGGGAGGTGATTTGTTAATCTTGGATGTGATGACTCTAATCCGAGTCCACTTTTTTGAAAATGCTGTAAGGAGAAGCAAGGGAAGCTACTAAAAACTTAAAATAATTATTTCTGTACAAGTATCTCAGAGTAGAGAACAGATCAGTGGTTTACACTGACTGAGATACTTTTGCAGGTCCTGATGTGCAGGAGTCTTTCTGCAAAAGCATCTCTGGTGAGAGGCAGGAACCGAGCAGGGCTCTGTGTAGAACCGTGAGCAGTAGAGGGGCTCCCAAACTGTTACCAGACTGGAGGAAGGTGTTTGCTGGTTGTTACTTTGCATGTGTTGGATTTAGGTGTTAGTGTCTGTGCTGTAACCCAGAAGAGCCCTCGTGGGTCTGCTGCACGCAGGGACATTGAGACTGTCAAGAAGCAAGAGGCTAGGAAGCTTAAACCTGAACGAGGCTACCTCTAAATAAGAGTAAGCCATGTGAAGGAGGGAAAAACTGTCTTTTTGTTGTTGTTCTCTGTTATTTCAGGGCCTACACTGTGACTTTGCTTGTCTAATGTTCCATTATTTAGTGAACAGACCGTCAGAAGAGAGGGTCCGGGAGATCATCGTTAACGCTGTTGAAATTGAGCAGGTAAGCCTGGCTAGGACGGCGTGGGGTGCAGCATGGGAGGCACTGTATGTGCAGAAATACATTAACCTCTAACTTCTGAAATTCCATATGGAATGCTTGGATCCCTGATGCGTTATACCACCCTTTCCATCTTCCTTAAATGTGGCACGAAAAGGCAGAGACTTTCTGATACAGTTGCCAGGTAACTGAGAAGCTGAAGCTGGCAGGCTGCTTTCCCCTTAATGACAAAAAAAAAGAAAAAAAATTTAAAAAGAATAAAGGATTCTCTCTTAGAGAAGAGTTTGTGTACCTCTGTCCTTTCAGGATGTTTTTCTTACCCTACTCATGCACAGACCTGTTTGTCCCCAGTGAGAGCACAAGGTCTGCTCCGGCCACGTGTTTGAACCTGGTGCTGTGTCATAACTTTTTTCAGAATTGCTGTTTGTTCACAGAAAGTCCTCCCCATCTCTGCATTGCTGATTTTTCCCTGCATTGCTGAGTGTTTTGCAGGACTGTAATTTACCCTGTCTTTTCTGTTGTGATCTAACTACTGTGATGACGATGAATGCCCCAGCACGGCCTTACAACACTGGCAGGTCCTGCATCAGTGCCTAAACACATCCGTGGCTGAGTTCAGTGCTCATATATCACTATCCTCTCTGATTTATCATTCCATAATGGCTGGAAACCAAGGAAAACCGGGGATTTCTGGATCTATTCCTGCTCCCTCTAGTATGGTGTGTAGGTTTTATTGAACTTGGAACTCAAGCACTGTCTGAAGCTTGGGATCTTATGGGAGGGGGGAAAGGAAGATGGCAGTAACAAAAAATTCTTGTACTTTTTCCAGAAAAATGTGCTAAAAATAAAGGAAGATACAAGCAACTACTGAAAACAGAAGACACTTGTTGAGTTTAGTGATGCAAGTTATTTATTCAGACAACTGCCAGGGGAGCCTGGAATATCACAAATTGTGTTGCTGTGAAACACAGGTGTCTTCTTTCCTTTTCCCATCTTAAATTGCATTTCTCTAAATGCCATCTGTATTTTAACTTCCAGGAGTTCCTAACAGAGGCGTTACCTGTCGGTCTGATCGGAATGAACTGCACTCTGATGAAACAATATATTGAGTTTGTCGCAGACCGGTTGCTAATGGAGCTTGGGTTCTCAAAGGTAAGAGAAGAAATTGCCAGAACTGCTGGCCTGCTAGAACAGCCCAGGAAAGCTGTCAGCACAGAGCACTTTGTTAGCGTGCCTGGGAGCAGGTCACATTTAGAACTTGCGCTTTCATGGAGTGACAGCCGAAACCACAACATTAATATATGTGCTTCCCTATTTAAAAGAGCAAGAACAATTTAGGCCATTGTTTCTCTCCAGCTGCTCTGCAGGTTTGTAATGGGAAACTTTTGCTGCGCTCGAGTGCTGCAGTCCTAGAAGGCTCACAAGCACCTTGCACAGGTTAACTTTGCCAAGCTGCTGTGGAGTGACAGTACTGAAGTAGCTTACAGAAGTGCTCATAAATTCTGCAGCATTAATATGAGGGATGATCTGCTTTGAAAGGCTTTGACTTGTTGTTGTTAAGCATCGTTACCCTTTCAGAATCACCAGTGCAATAATGTTTACTTTCCCCAGGTCTTTCATGCAGAAAATCCTTTTGATTTCATGGAGAATATTTCTCTGGAAGGAAAAACAAATTTCTTTGAGAAGCGGGTTTCAGAATATCAACGTTTTGCTGTTATGGCAGAAACAATGGACAACGTTTTCACTCTGGATGCAGATTTTTGATGCCTTGGCAAACTAACGGTTTGGGTGACAGTTTCCCCATCTCATTTTCTGCTGTGAAGTTATCTCCATTTCCTCTGTTGGAGTTGGAGGCTACTAGGATTTTTTCCTGGGTTTTCATGTTGTTTGTTGGAAGAGGAAATACTTCTTGCTCTGTGTCATTAAAAAAAAAAAAAAAGGGGGTCCTTTTTTAAAAAATTTATATGGCTTTTTAAAAGGATGTCCTTTTTAAGGTTCCCTTGATCCATCTGCTGTAATTGCTGTCTTTTAAGATGACCTGGATGCTATTACTTTTTTAAGACTTCAGTAGCGTTTTAAGAAAGCAAGCTGTATATTTACCTTACGTTATGGTGTTCTGCTCTGAAAACCAGGTGAGGTATCACTCTGTGTATATATGTTGATGTAAGTTATTTTTGTGGTTTCTCTTTTCATGTTTATAGATCTGACTGAGAGTAAAAGCTCTTCACTTTTAAGTGAATCCAAGAAGACATTAGTTGAAAAGTACGAACTACAAAATCTTATTACACCCAGGGATACGGTTTGATCTCTGCAAAAACCTGGGTTTTGTCTGAGACAGTTTTTACTCTGCAAACCTGATGGCTGTCAGTAGGAGTTTAAATCACATACATATGATCTTTATATTGCAGCTGTTACTAAGCACGTCAGTGGACCTTGAATGGCCTTGAAAACGCAAGCCTTTTAGTAGAGGAGAAAAAAACACATCCTGTAGTTTGGCTTGTGCTGCCTGGTTTTCCTTGCTTCTCTAAACAAGTGCCTTATTCAGCAGGCTGTAGTTGTGCTGGGCTGCGTGACAGAACGGTGAGCTCTGGGTGTTGTCTGTCTTCTCCCTATTGTGCCGGGTGATTTGGTATTTTCCCCTTCTCAGTTTCACCTGTGCATGGATGGGAGTGCGAAGGCATCTCATTCCAAGGGACTGCCTTGAGGTGTTACAGGCATATCCCTGAGCTGTGAGGAAGCACCGGTAATGCACTGAGGTACTTCAGGTTGCGTGTTGAATGTGAACCATGGAAAGTATTGGCACAGAAGAGCTTCTGGAGTAAGGTATTAAACCTTTCAAAAGCAGATCTTGAAGTAGTGTATTAGCAGCCTCACAAAGGACTGCTCTTTGGTTTTTGGTGCATGCCCAAAAACTTCTTCAATTTTTTGATACCACATGCAGAGAATAGAGCAGTTTAAGAAAACCTCAATATACTGCAGTGATAGTTGGGATGTAAGGAATAGTGTTGACTTGGAGGTGGATTATCTACAAATAGGCTCTTTTTTTTCCCAAAGATTAAGTAAATGTTCATGAGCTAGACAAAGAATTCTGCTTTATTAAACACAAACGTTTTTCCATAATGTTTAGTGATTTGTATGAGAGCTTTTTAAGTCTTCCCTACTGTTACGAGCATCTTGTGCTGCTTTCAATATGCCTGGCGTGAGCTGAGCTGACATCAGTTACTGCTGGTGGGGTGGTTACAAGGGTTATTGCCCTGCCATAGCCCTGAGTAGTGGAGTTCCACGAAATGGGTTCACTGCATTACCATAGTTCCTAGTGAGCGATTGCCTCTGCTGTGAAGACAAGCAGCAAAAGCGACTTTTTGTTTGATCTCACTAAAAGATCATGGAGTACGGAGTGAGTACGCAATCAGTGCAGCTTTTTTTTTTTAATTCCATGAGCAGAACCTGCTTCATTTACCATAAAATCCTTGCGGGGGAAGGGGGAGATGTGGAAGATATAGAGAAAAGCTGGAGCTGTTGTCGCTAAGAAATGTCCTACAACTGCGAGAGAAGTGTGGACTCTGGCGAGGAAATCCAGCACCTTTTGCAAATACTGTTCATGGGAGACAAAATGCTGTAAGTGGGTCTGTTGTTGGAGGAGTGGAACCTGGTTTTATGTCACTAAAAGTAATAAAAAGCATTTGTTTTGAGCGTTGTGAATTAAGATGGGAGTATACAAACTGTTCAAATTTGGAACTGTTACATGCTCAGGTTCTCTAAATGTACTTGAGATACCAAAGTGGTCATAACTCCCCTGCCTTCCCCCCGCTGGGTGTAAAATAGTTCTGTAGTTTCAATAAAACTTGAACATGGAGAGGAACGTGCCGTTGTCTAGTTGTGTGCTTTATTGTGGAGCCTAAAATGGTAAAATTAGGTCATGCCAGAGAAACTTCGTGTTCATAGATTTTGGTTTCTGGGAGGAAGATGTGTGTTCTGGGGCATGGGCTTCACAGTCTAGGGAACAAACACATTTTATTTTATTTTATTTTTTTCCCCTGGAATTTTCTACGTTAAGAGTAAGTCTCCTGGGAGTCCTTTGGGTTCCCCCTTGGGTGGCTGGGAAAGCTTTTTTGCTTGTTTGGGGTAAAACATCTGCAGCTCTGGAGGCAAAGATGTGGCTGGGTCAGAGGGACCTCACTGCTAGATGGAGACACAGCTGTTCAGAAACCTCCTGGAAAGATGATCCCAGTTTTTACCACCCAAAACTCCTCATTTTCCTTCAAGCAGAGGAACATGGGTGGCAGGAAAAGGGACGGATTGATCAGCAATAGCCACAAGTGCTTAACAAAAGCTGCCGGTGTGCCCCCAGCTCTGTAGGTCTGTGACTGGTCCCAGCTCCTGCTGGGAAAGAACAGAAAGTGGGTGAAGACAGGGCAATTGGCAAGCTTTCCCTTAGCTTTCCTTGACAGCCATGCTGCTGGGCCGGGGGATTTTTGTGGCAGCTTAGGATGTCACGATCACGCTGCACACCCAGAGCTGCAGCCAGGGCTGATCTAATCCTGCCACGCTTTTCTTCTTGCCTGTGGGTGTTATTAAATGACTTGTCCCACAGTGGCTCCCCCAGTCTCCCTTCCAGCCCTTCGTGGCAGGCCTGATGGCTGATCCAGACGGGTTTTCCTCCTGGTGGAGCCCTTGAGTTAGCAAACACTCATCTTTCGCGTACTAAATCCTTCAGGGCTCATTCCGGGAGAGCAGCAGACGCCAATATGTTAATACTACTTGTAGCTACACAGCCCAAAGCGTTGTACACGTTCAGGTACCCTCTGCACACACTCAGAGCTGAGGGGAGAAGCCTGTGGGTGCCACGGGGCCTCCTCCGATCCCATCACTTTGGGATCACGGCCAAGGTGGCCCAAGCCATGGGGCCGGGCCTCCAGCAGCTCCGGTCAGCTCTGCTAACCAAAACATGAAACTAAAGCTGCGTTAGCTGAAAATGCAGCTGTCTGTGAGGTGTACCAGCATTCGGCCAGCCCCGTGTGCCTGTTGCGAAGCGCCCCGCCGAGCTGCCCGGCCTGCTGGCCCCGGGGCTGTGAGGGGACACCGGGGCTGGCCGAGAGGCCCACCACCAGCTCGTTTCACACAACGTGTCTGCACAGCTGTCCCACGGCAGGGCTGGGGTTTCCCTGCTGCACTTCTGCCCCTTCTCATGAAACTGGAGGGGGTTTGTGAGCGACAGGCATGGGATTCATATGCCAGTTATCCCTTACAGCGAGGAAGCCTCCGAAACCTCTCTGCAGGCCCTGAGGGGATGGCAGAGGAGTTGGTATGATTATTATTTTATTTTTCTTTCCTGGCGGTTGGCAGATCCAGGAGAAGTGTTAAGAGCAAGCCTTAATGTGCAAATCGTTTTTACTCGTTTGTTGAAAGCCTCTGGCACCCAAGCTAATGAGCTTCAGAGCTGCAGGAGGAGTTTGGCTGCCCGGAGACATTTCTTAGCACAGCTCCAAACTCCAGTCTGTCCAACTGCTCCCCTCTGTGCACGGCGTCGGACACAGATGTGGCTCAGAAGAGAGGATATTCAGGAAAGCGAGGCGATGCTCACCCCCTGTCCTCTCACAGCCATTTTGGAGGGACCTCTCCAGTCACCGGATAGGAATTCCTCAGCAGAGTGAAGAATTAATTGCATTATAACTCTCTTGACTTTGCTTTCTCTATTTTCCCCCCAGGGTCTGGTGTCATTCACCCTGGGCCTGTGTTCTTGAAAACCAAGAGCTCCTTGAGAGGTGTGTTGAAGCTCTTGTGCCCCTTACACTGTTCATCGACATGTGCTCTGGACTGAAGCGGTCTGTTCGTTCTCACAACAGCCACACAAAAGGGCCAGTTTTTGCCCAGGACCAAAGGAAGGGATTTTTTTTTTAATTTTTTTTTTTCCCCAGACATCTCCCCTTCTTCACTGTAAGCTGAAAAACTGAACTTTGCCACAATTGCAGGGACATCAGAGATGTATAACACGAATGCACGCGGGGATGGCTGTGGCTGGGACGAGGAACATTTCTACCTTATTTAAACCTCAGGCACTGTAAGGCAGGTCCTCACCCAGGATGTGTCAGTGCAGTGCCATGAAACCAGCACACCCAGTCACAGCCCGATGGGTGTGAGGCTGGAAATGTGGCTCCCATGTGGTCAGCACCCATAAAATCCCAGAAAGAAAACCCACGTACAGGTGAGGTGGAGAGGATGTTAGGATGGAGGCCTGGTTTGCACCACACTGGACTTGTGTTTACCCTTCCCAAGGGCTCAGCAGTGTCTCACAGCACACTGGAACAGACATCCTTTATTTATTTGTCTATTTTTAAAACCAAGTGCAGTCCATCAGCACTGGGATGTGCTGGTGGGGATCCAGCCCAGCATCGCCCCTGCCCCAGCAAGCCGGTGCCATCCAGCAGGGTAACAGGGTTCATTTATTTCCCAGTGACCACCCTGAAGCTCCTGGGGTCATTTCCATGGTGGGGAACATTTACCAGCTCATAAACTATCTGAGAGATTTTCTAGATTAGTCAGTAAACTTTCCTGCAGTCTGTGAGATGTAATTCCAGGTTTGCATCCCGAGGATTTCCTCCCTGGCCCGATGCACAGTGGTGTGGGGCTCTGTGCTCACTGCCAAGTGAGCGTGGCCCTACAGCCAGAGGCGAGCTGTACAGGCTGGAGGGTGCTGCCGGTGTCACCCTGTGGGTTCATTGCCTGCACAAACCCTGGCACGTTTCCAGAGCAGCATGAGGACAGGGCAGCTGCTGTCTCTGGAAGCACAGGCTCTGTGGGATGGCCGTAGGTCTGCAGCAGCTCTGTGCTGTGGCTCGGTCTGTCGGGATTTTCTGCTTACATCCCCATGCGAGAGAAAGGGAGAGAATCACGCAGAAGGCAAATTTTCTTTACGGAATTAAAAATAAATGCCAGCCCCCTGCTCAGCTGTTCCCTGCCATCCACACCCACACAGCGGCAGCATCTCCTGGGGCTCTGCTGCTGATTGATGGGTGACTTTTCCCAGGGACGCTGGCCCGCGTGGAGGTGGCCACTAGCTGCTCGGGGCAGGGCTGGTGCTGTGGGACCTGGGGGTTGAGGCATGGGAGGGAGAAGGCCCAGGGACTGCTGGAAGCAGGCAGGTGGCTGGTCTGGGCCACCTCCAATGGGCAGAGTAACACCGGAGTGCCCTCAGACTGCATCCCCATTTCTGCCTGCTTATTAACATGAACCTCGCGTTAGGAGCCTAATTAGTGTAGGTTGTGGGGCTGGGTGATTGAGGCAGGAGCTTGAGGCAGAAGCCAGCTCTGTGAGGGCCGGAGGAGGTAAATGAGAATAATCTTGATGAGACCTACTCCAATTTGCACCTTCCTCACACGTGCACAGCTCTCCTCCAGCCCCGTGGTGTGGCAGCAACAGGAGTTAAGGATCCTGCTGCAAATTGCATCCACTGATGGATAAAGCTCACAGAACTTGTAACATGGAGAAATCAGGGGAAGTTCACACTTCATTAATTCAGGTGCCTTTGGGATAAGCAATATCCTCCTCCCGGGTTTCTGGGCAACATCCAGACTGCAGCCCCAGCCACTGTGCTGTGCACAGGGGTCCTTCTCCACGTCCTCTGAACTGGGGCACTGGTGGGTACACAGCAGGTCTGACACTATAAATATCCTGGGTTTGCTGAAAGACCGTGTTGTTCTCCGCCGAAGACAGCAAAGGATGATTTTCAAGAAAACAAAACAAACAAAACATCTCTTAGGATCACAGAATCATTTAGGTTGGAAAAGACCTCGAAGATCATCAAGTCCAGCCCTGGGTCATTCAAGACCATGCCTCCTTCTCCAGTTACCTGCTGCACATCTCAATTCCTTAGCTCAGGGAGCGCTCAGGAAGCCTGCTTTAAAGTTTCGTGGATTTCAACACCAGGAAGCCCACCTTCTGATCTTTCCACACACCAAGTGTGTATCACAGTGTTAGGAACAGATCTTCTTGATCTTCGTGCTTCCCCATGTATGAGTCCAGCAGCTTCAGCAGCTTCTGTGTGTTTGCTCCTTTGGTGCTGGAGCTGGGAGGGGAGCAGGCGATTTCCTTTGCAGGTGACTCGTTATCTATTGCTATTTCAAGCAGTCACTTCCATCTAAGGGATAAAGCTCCAAATTCTCCTACTTTTTTGGAAGGTGGAGATGTTAATATGCTGTAGAGGGAGAAAAAATGCATATAAGCCTATATTAACAAGATTACAACACTGCACTTACTATACATGTACATGTGGATTCTCAGATGGTTGCTGTTGCAATTCTGGTGTGCCTTCTTTTCCTCCAAAACATTCTTTTTCTGAGCAATGTCTTTCCTATCTCTGCGTCTCTTTTCCATCCCAGTCCCACAATTTACTCCTGCTTTTGGGGTCATCCTCATTATCATTTACATAGTTCAAGCCACGTGAAAATAAACCAAAGCAAATCCAAGATCTACTGTTCCTTTCATGGTAAGTTTAAAGGTAGCAAAGCCACTGCACCTTAAAGTGAAAACTTAATTTAGTTGTTAATAAGTAGCATCCATTTTTTAGAATTCAATACCCGTATTTGATTAAATTTTGAAGAACTGTGTGTACTGGATAACAAGATGGAATTGAATTAACAATCCATAATTTAATTTCTCAACAGACTTCAAATAAATTTTCTACTCATGTGAAACAAATTTCAAAGTTGTTATGGTTCATCTTCCAAATGTTCCCTCTTTTTGAGGTTAATGTAGAAACATATTGCACAAATCATGGGGCAAGGCAAGGATGAAGTAATTCCCTTTAGTGTCTTTCTTGAAGAGCCACAGAAGCTGTACTTATTTGTGAAAGGACATGTACCAAAAGGAAAACCTTTAACTTAGCCTGATCAAAAATGTTTATTTACATTCTTCCTTCCACCTGAGATGTTTCTGTAATATCTTACTAACAGACCAAAAAAGGAAGGAAGGAAGGAAGGAAGGAAGGAAGGAAGGAAGGAAGGAAGGAAGGAAGGAAGGAAGGAAGGAAGGAAGGAAGGAAGGAAGGAAGGAAGGAAGGAAGGAAGGAAGGAAGGAAGGAAGGAAGGAAGGAAGATATTTTTAAGTAATTTTTAAGTAAAATGTGGCGAAGATAGCCTGGTTCTTTAGAATTGCCCCAAAATACAGTTCAGCTCTTTAGTGTTGGTCTGAACATGAGTTTCCAGCAGGAGATCGACTTCATAGGATTAAATCTTATTTACCCTATTTTTAAAAACTTTTTTTTTGTAAAGTTTTTGTTGGGTCTGTAACAACCCTGCTGGATAAGGACACGGTGTTGCTAATAACAGCCTTGACCAAAACTAATAATGCTGTGGTTGTATTAAAGCTGTTCTCTGTCATTTACTACCCAGGAAAAAAAAAACAGTTTTTGTTTTCAGCAATCTTCTGAGGTGCAAATAGGCAAAAGGAAAGGCAAATAGCCTAGACTAGAACAATATGCTGTGAAAGGGAGAGAAAATTACACCTTGTACTTTGAAGAAAATAACATGATAGAAAAGAAAAATAGAGAAAATGAAACAATTTTGAACACGGTTGTAGGATTATCACTGCAACTTGCTAATAAAACAGTTGATAGCTTAGTCTCAAGGCAATGTCCAAGCCCATGAAGCCTATAATTGGAATTTGGGGGCTGATGGAGATCTATTTTGGTCTCCAAGTGTGAACTGCTCTTGTTGTATGGAGAAGAGAAGATTACGTGAGAAATCCTGACAAGAGGACTCATTAAGATTATTCTATTTGGCTCTAAATAACCGAGGTGATACCTGGTACTTTGGTAATAAATGTCACCACCACGGAGATGCTACAAACTTCAGTGGAGTTGTGAGTCACTGAACGTTATTTTTTTTTTTTTGTTAAGAGTAGTTTCATGCCTCCTAAAGGGTACATACATCCCCGTTCTGGGCTGACCCCAGGCTCCGTGGTGGGTCACATCCCATCTTCTTGGTAGGGTTGCACGGCATCGCTGCCTACTGATTGCCAAAGCAAAGAAAGGGTTGGCCTCCTTTGACAGCCTTGAAGAATATTATGCTACAGAATATGTAAATAAAGACTGCTTCTCTGTGTTTTGTTTTACTCCGGAGAGCAATCTATTTCCAGTGCATTACAATATTCTCCTACATATGGACACATCCTATAAATATCCTCCTGCAAGGCTTTTCTGCAGCACAAATACAACGGCGCAGCCCTTGAGTCCCACTGGTGTGCTGGCAAATTTGTGGCCAGCGGAGGCTTGGTTTTAATGCAGCTCACATGCAGCGTGGAGAAACACAGCGGCACAAGGCGAATAAAGATGAACAGGGTTGTCTCGTTAAAAAAAAAAAAAAAACACGTTAAGAAGTTATCCCATTAAAGCTGTGTCTTCTGTGTTTGAAGAATATTTTGAATTATCTAGCCAGCATCAGCGCTTCTGCCTTTCCCCACAGGTTGTGGGGTCGAGACCCTTCTTAGAGTCAGAGGGGAAAGCCCTGCTGGCTCAGCAGCCCTTCCCAGCCCCCTGACCACTGCCTGGCAGGGTTTGGTACATCACAAGTCGCCAGGCCTAGGAATAAATGCCAAATCCTCCACTGCTTGAGCAGCAGTGCCCATCGGAGTGTGTCCATGGTGCTCTGTGCTCTGGCAGGTGAGACCCAAGCTCCATCTGCCACTGCCAGGGTAGCCATGGCACAGGAGAGAAGGATGGGGCAAATGTTGAAAAATATTGAAAAGGGAAAAAAAACTGGGATGCAAACCTCCCAGAACAAGTTTCACTGTGTAATTGCAAGTGTCCTAATGTTGGGGCTGGTCCTCAGGGAGCTTCTTGGGCTGGTTTTCTTCAAAATCCATGATTTGCTGGGTAGGGAATACAGCTTCCAGCACCCTCTGTTAAGATCCTATTTTGGGGTTTTAGAATAAGTTTTGAAAGAAATAACCACCCTGCTGCTATCGGCTGCGCAAGCACCACTATCTCTTTCCTCCTGGAGCTACTCATCCACTGGCTCCTCACCAACAGACCCAAACAGATATTTCTTTGAAAACACATAATTTCAGGTATTTTTCTGGAAGGATTTGTGAAGGATTCCCCTCAAAGGCCTGCCTTAGTCCCTGTCTCTGCAGCTAATCACTTCTTTTAGTTTATGAACGCATATTTTCTGAGAATGGGCTATATCATATATATGATCCCAGCTCTGTGCACTGAAGTAGGGTATTTTAACTACCATTTTTGCATTCTTCCTTAGTGCAGGCTTCAGACATTCAGTTTACAAAACTTGTTATTATGGGATCATCCTGTTTCTTATTATTTAATTTCAGGTAGCTAGATTTTCAGAGAGGCTCAACTTACCATGTTCCTAGGCGTTTAAAACCCCACTGACTCTTAGATCTTCTTTAAAAGTGTTAGGAAATGGCTGGGAAAGGTTTACGTAATTTCTGCAATGGCAAATTATTTCCTTGTCCATGCCCCAAAGTTTTCACGCAAGATAAGCTCCTGAGCCTGGTGTGGCCCCAAAGTACACCCCAGAAGGTCAAAACTCCAGAAAGCCGAGCGTGGCTGATAAACACGAACAAGAACACCTACGTAACCTTCACTTGTCTGCTGCCACTTCCACCAAAACGCCTCCGACTGCATGGCTCTGACTTGATCCCCGCTGACATCCCTGCAGACAGCCCCTCTGCGTGCAGCCGGAGCTGCAAGAGAGCCCCAGATGATTCTCCCTTTCCTCCTCTTCCTCTTCACCCAGTTTCTCCTGCAGGACAAAGGCAGCGGTGACGATTGCCGTCACGCCGCAGTGACAGCTCAGGGAGCTGCTCTAGGAGGTGATGCTGCCAGAAGCGTGTTGCCAGCAGCTTCTGGAGACGTCTCTGATGGAAACCACCACGTGGTGGTGGTCCGTGGGGTGTGCCCCCCACAGCCACCTTGGTTTGTCACTTCTGGGGACACTGTTGGAAATGACATTCACTCTAACATGTGCATCCTACTGGATTTAATTAGAAATTCTCGGCTTTAATTGATTGTTTCGCAGTCCCTGTAGATCTATTTTAAGACTTTGTAATATATAAGTCCTAAACGAAGTTGCAGAAGTAGGTTACTGCGTGTCATGGCTCCTGGGCAATGACTGAAGACAACACAACGTGAGGTACAGCCTATGGGAACTGGAGGCAGCTCTGTGCTTTGCATGAAGTACCTACCTCATGGATTCCCCGTATTATTTCCATGTAGCCACAAAATCATGATGATGCTCATCTTTTTCTTTCAGCATCCTTCTCCAAGGACTTTTTCAGGGTCTGACATAAGTGCGGTGGGGACAGGCCCAAGCCCAAGGGTCAAGACAGATATTTATACTTCCAAAACAAGCCCGTACTGAGGTTAATGAAGAAGGCTCATCCTTGACCTCGAGGGCCAGGGCACTGCCATTTCACCTGGGGTCTGCCAGCTAACGCAGTGCCCTTGCTTGCAGATGGGTCCTGAGCACTGTGAGCACTGTGCACCTCTGGAGTCACTCATCTGCAGCACTGACCTTTACCCAGAGAGATATCTTTTTTTCTGCCAAAGAGCATAAATTCTCATTTTCTTTTTTTTTTTTTTTTCCTCAGATATAAATCAGCTGTTGAATGACAGCAGTACGTGCAATTTCTACCTCTGTAGGGACCACAATCTGGTGGGCACCCCACCCCGTGCAGCTTGCCTGCCCTTGAGAGCCCCTCTGTCTCTGGGCAGGTACACAGGCAGAACAATCTGTTGCCTCCTGTGCTTTTAGCCCCTATCTCTATTCTGCTCACTATTCTGCTCTCAGTAGTTTTTCTGCTTTCCTCCTGTCCTCTCCCTTCTTCCTGCCTGATTTTCCTGAGCTGATGATCTACCTACACTAAGCAGCTGCTGGGCTTGAGGACCTGCTGTTGCTCCTGGTCAGGCAGAGACATCCCATCTCTGAATTTCTCCAGACAATTTTCATAGCAAGGACTTCATGATATTGGTCAGAACCAGGTCTCCAAATGCTTGCACATGCACAGCA
The DNA here is from genome assembly GCF_009819795.1 of Aythya fuligula. Classification (NCBI taxonomy): domain Eukaryota; kingdom Metazoa; phylum Chordata; class Aves; order Anseriformes; family Anatidae; genus Aythya; species Aythya fuligula. Next base: position 138,377,080 of record NC_045560.1, on the reverse strand, counting down.
AAAACTCTGACTCAATAGGGGAAATGTTAATAGTATTTACATTTTATGCAATAACGTTTTAAGAAATGCAAATTGCCTTCCTTGAATTCATGATATTATCTGGCCTCCAGCAACCTGGCATGAGAAGTGGGCTTGACAAACCACCAGAGAAGTTCCCGTGGTGACCTGAAGGCTTGAACACCTCACACAGCAGCAGAATCCTTTAGAAGTCAGCTTTGGCTCCAGGTATAAAATCACGGAATCACAGAATGGTTTGGGTTAGAAGGGACCTTAAAGCCCACCCAGTCCCAGCCCCCTGCCATGGGCAGGGACACCTCCCACCAGCCCAGGCTGCCCAAAGCCCCATCCAGCCTGGCCTTGAGCACCTCCAGGGATGGGGCATCCACAGCTTCTCTGGGCAGCCTGTGCCAGGGCCTCACCACCCTCTGAGTGAAGAATTTTCTCCTAACATCTAATCTAAATCTCCCCTCTCTTAGTTTAAAACCCTTCCCCTTGTCCTGTTATTATCTGACTGAGCAAAAAGTTGATCTCCATCTTTTTTTAATCCCCCTTTAAGTACTGAAAGGCCACTACAAGGTCTCCCCAGGCCTACTCTTCTCTTGATGCAGTGCAGGATGCAGTCCCCTTCTGGGCTGCAAGCATGCACCAGTGGCTCTCGTTGAGCTTTTTGTCCACCAGAACCCCCCAAGTCCTCCTCTGCAGGGCTCTTCTCAATGAGTTTTTCTCCCAGCCTGTGCTCATGTCTGGAATTGCCCCAACACAGGTGCAGCACCTTGCACATGGCCTTGTTGAACCTCATAGGTTCACATGGGCCCACTTCTCAGTCTTGCCCAGGACCCTTTGGATGGCATCCCTTCCTTCTGTTGTATGAACTGCACCACCCAGCTTGGTGTCACCTGAAAACTTGCTGAGGGTGCACTTGATCCCACTGTCTATGTCATTGATAAAGGTATGAAACAGCACTGGTCCCAAGATGGACCCCTGAGGGACACCGGCCTTCACCAGCCTCTGCCCTGCTGGAGGCTGAAATGACTGTGCTGCAGGGCTTGGGGGAACATGGGGACATGGGCATGGGCATGAGCATGGACAGGAGGCCTCCCTTCATCAAGTGTGGTGCTGCAGACCCCCCTGACGGATGTGTTGAAGGTTTATGAGGACACCTTGGTGCCCACACCGGTGCTGAGCCCCCAGTGCTGGCTGTGAATGCCTCTTTCCAGCCAGGGCAGAAGTGAAATCCCATCTTCTGCCAGGCTGAGAAAACACAGTGAAGAATAATGGTAGGAAGTGTGGATTCAGTGCAGATTGCAGCCCGTGAAGAAAGAGCCTGAGCCCTTTCCAAATATTTGTTCTCTGGAGCTGGCAAGTGATCTGAACTAAAACAAGGCTTATATAACTCTGCCTGGGTTGGTGAAAGTTTTCTCTTAGCTCCGTCCTAATGCAAATCAGTTGCAATTTACTTTCCTTTTGGCTTGACAAATATAACCAAAGCAAAGCAGCTGTTATCTAAAGCAGTCCCTAAACATTAAGCTAGTGATGCCATTGCAGACCGTCCTCACCCCTGCCCTGACACACGACACATTTTGGCATTCTGGTTTTTCAGCATTTGTGTTAACCCATCCCTGCCATGCTACGATGCCCCGCTCAGCCAGCATGTGCCATGCTTCCCATGGCGCCTCTTCCCACAAGCATCGATCGCATTTACCCTACCAGCAGTGTAGAAATTATGCACATTTCTGTGCGAACGGCCCACCCCTGTCTAGCAGCAGGGTTACATAAAGACAGACTACAGAGAGAAGTCTTCATCGCTGCATGGACAGCCCTTTCAGCTGTTGCCCATCTCACCATGAGAAGCAGCACCTTCAGAGCTCTGCTGGCATGTCCATGCTTTAAGCTCAGGACCTTGTTAAGTCTCCTGCAGTCTCCTATGAGCCGTGATATTTGGAAGAGGAATTAAAAATATTTATGTATCAGCTTTTGGCTAAAGAACTTGCAGAGCAGTAAAGGCCTTCCAAATTCAGGTCTTGGCTCCCAGTCTCATTTCCTATTCTCTTGGGATGCCTTGGGTCAGTAAAGAAGTCGCAGTCCCTTTTCATAAGCACACACACCAACACTCACACTAAGAGGCATTTTCCAGAAGTGAATTGACAGGCTACCCATTTATTAATGCCCATTTCTCAAAGAGATTCTGGACTAACTCCCCAGACCAGTGTTTATACCAGCAGGTTACAACAGAGGAGCTAAAATACAGCAGAACAGTCTTTCCCCTAATCACGAGACCTAAATCGTGCTTTCTTTGCATTCCTGGCATGATCTGCTATCTGTCTGAATGTATGGCCCACCAAGGCAGACACCTCATCTTCCTCTGTACCTCCAACACTCAGCAGCTGTTTAGGAAGTAAGGAAATAGGAGCGGAGCAGTAATAACTCGAATATAAAGATATGTGGCTGTAATAAAAGTTGCGGTAGCAATATTGGATTTTTGTGGTTTACATTTCCAGCTTTGACTTTCAGAAAGTGACATTTATATGCACTCTGGGAATGTGATAATAATCTTGGTATGCCAAAGTAGTTTTCCAGTTTGAAGGATAATGTAAAACAAATTAATTTCAGTTCTTAGATTAAGTATCTCCCCTTCCCTAGATGGTAACTGCTCAAAGCTACTATAATAAAATTTAATGACTGCAGTACTGTGAATTTTTTCTGTAGTCCACGGACATTTGGTTGTTGGAAAAGACGGAATGGAAGTTGGAAAAGTAAACTAAGAGCTATTGGTTAAAAGTCTTTCTGTACAAAGCCATCTCCTAATGTTGACTGTTCCATGAAGTTAGAGACAAATTATAATTGTACTGTTTAATCAAAAAAGTATTTTATTTCTACAGATCTCTGTTTGCACAGACTCTATTTTTTCCCTCTTAAAATATTTACGAGAACATTTTATGTTAAGTATTTTCAGTGGAAAATTGCCCAAGAAACTACTTGCAGATTGAGGGAGTGAACCCAGTGGGCAGCAGCTACAGATGCTACTGAATTTTTTGAATGTGGAATGCAGGATAAATGCAAAGGAGATTGAAAGGTGCTTTACAGGCTGAAAATAGCAGATCCATTTGATACATTAATGTTTTGTCGCCTCTGATCAGACAATCGAGGTCTGGAGTAGCAGAATGCTGTTAAAGGTGACAGGAAATGACAGAAACGACCCAATGAATTACCCAGTGGAACGTATTAATAATTCGATGTTGGTTTCCAAGGAACACTTTTTGTCTCACTCGGTACAGCAATCCATTAGGAAGAGCATCATAAAATGGCAGCTCCATTCAGAAATGAAATGAAGGTGTTCTGCCCTCGGAGGAATTTCAGAGGTGACGTCCCTGGTCTGGGTACTTTGTGGGGGAAAGGATTGTTTTAGGTGAGAGAGGCACTGATAGAAAACTGCATACAGGAATGACTCCTGTCAATCCTGTTGGTCATCTCAAGACTTCCTACAGCTATTACGTATCCACACAGTAACCCTGGGGTATTCAGCTGCTCAAAATGTAAGCAGCATACAGATGCACTACATCTTCCTGAATGTGTATTTGGAGATAAACTGAGTTCCCCTCTGTGTAGGCATGTTGTTCATGGAAAACATCAGCCTGGCTTTGATGACGTTTTAGGCCAGCTCTGTTTGTAGCTGCAGTAGTTGGCATGCTTTGGAGGCCTGCAAAAGCTCATGTGAACAAACATGAATTTGTCAATGAAACTTTTGTTGTGATCCTGTTCATGGGTGTGTGGAAAAATGCACAGACAGGCTTCTTTAAAAGATGGTCATGATGTTCCCAGAGAGGTTGTGGAGTGTCCCTCCTTGGAGATCTTCAGGAGCTGCCTGGGCATGGTCCTGGGCAGCGTGCTCTAGGTGGCAGTCCTTGAGCAGCCTCTACCACTCTCTGATTCTCTGAATTCTCTTAATTTTGCACAGCTGTTGTTTCATCTTTTTTCATCTTTTAAGGACGATATTTTTTACAACTAATGGAACACCAAATTTTAGATTCCTTAAGGTCATAGAAACACCCACATTTAATATGATCAAGCTTTTAACTTTTAATACCATTAGCCCAAAGAGAGTGGAGAAGTGTCCCACAGCTGCCCTACAGAGTAGAGATGGCAGCATGGCAGGATGTTTTTCTGAAGGCCTCTGCAGTATCGTAGATGTCCTACAGTAGGTTTGACACTACTCCTGATCCTTTTCAGACACGTGCTTAGAATCATATAATCATGTACTCATAAAATCACAGAATGATGGAATGGTTTGGGTTGGAAGAGACATGTACATGGCCTGAGTGGCTGTGGGTGGAGGATTGCAGGGTGGCCACATGGGGCTTGGTTGTTTGGGATGGAGCAGCCTGAAGCCAGTAGCTTTCCTGAAGTCCCAGACATGTCCCCCCAGCTGAGTTCCTTGTGTTCCTGTCCTTCTTATGTAGATGATGTGCTTCTCCCAGAGAGCAGAGCATAGCCATCAGCATGGTCCACAGAGAGACTGCTCTGATGTCAGTCCCTAATGCCATCCCACGGTGTAACTGGAGCAAAGCTGTGGACTGAGGGGGCAGTTTGGTGAAGCAGAGCAGGCCTGATGTAGGTTTCTTGGTTTTGTTGTTTGTCTGCAGAAAGTGGTCAGGGCATAGTAATGTTGCAAGTAGCTTCACAATTACGGATAGACCACAATCGCTGTTGGAACAGCCAGGGTATCGTCAGGGGCTGGGGAACGAAGGAAAAACACACGTAAGCTTTCAAACTCCTCTTCTAAGCCCGATTCCCAGTTGTGCAAGTCTCTCTTTCTGGAATGCGGATGAAGGGCTGTAAATCAAGAGTCATCATCTTGCTTTAGCAAGGCATATTGTGACCTTTCAGGCACATTCCCTGCCAACTACAGAGTTACATGGAGTTGTCTTAGAAATGAATGGAAATAATGTAAAAGTGATAAGAAATTTAAGGAATATTGCAAAAGATGTTACTTTGGAGTGTTTTTATTTTTTTCTGGCCGTCTTTCTGTTGTCCTTCCAAGTGCAAAAAATGTGTTTATCAGCAGAAAGATGAATATTGAGGGTATTTTATAGCCATAAAGCAGAAGTTTAACTACATTCATAAACACAATTATCCTAGCCAAGGCAAACAGGGAAAGCCTAGTGTTTTGTTTACAAAGAGATAGCTGCCCTTCAAATATTTACAAAGAATGAAGACAAATTCAAGAGCAGTTGGCAGGAGGATTGGAAGCAGCAATGAGTATCTTCGTGTAAGCTTGTTATTCTTGGGGTGAAACAAGACTTTGTAAAAAAAGAAGCTAATTCTGAAATTATGAATGTAACTCTGAGGCAAACATATCTAAGCCCAATAGATGTCAGATGAGTTGTGGGTCTGTAGTCATGTTAATCAATGCTACTCTTTCAGTGTCTTTGCTTTCAGGAAGATTAGGTGCCTGAGGGAGAAGTCCTCGTGTTAGTAAATGCGACTGACAAACAAGTTAGGAATGCTCACACCTGTTTGTGGACACAGTGTGCTTACTAGGTGCTTCATAAAAAAGGCATGGCAGGGCAGCAGAGAGGCATGGCTGAGCAGGTTGGGTTTCTGTGCCTGGGGATGGGAAGAGATCACTCAGCTGGGAGCCACCCGGGGAGCTGAGGATGGGGCAGAGGAGGTGGGAGAGGCAGGCAGCACAGAGCCTTCTGAGGTGATGGAAAGGAGAGACCTTCCCAGGGGACTGGCTGGGATTAAATGTCAATGGACAGAAAGCAGGATACCTCCTCTGCAAAGCCAGGATGGCCTTCAGAGCTGTTTCTGTTTTGCTGTGGATGTGACTGGGATGTATCTGACTGTCCCACGTGGCTCAGGATGGATTTTTTTTCACAGAGGTACTCACTGGGGAACCGTGCACATCTCATGCCTCTTCATGCTCCCATGGGCACAACCAGCAGATGGTCACAGTCTCCTTCAGCTCTGTTCTGTGACAGGACTTGCCATTGCAATCCATTTGTCATAGATTACCTTAATTTATGTTGTTTGAGGAAATTTATTTTTTCCCACCAACTAATTTAGGAGGAGAGATCCATCTTGACCTCTCCCCATTTCCTTGGATTTAAGTTGTCAGGGTGAATTAAAGACAGGAGGGATATTCCTAACCGCGCAGGCAGGGAGACTAGCTGGCTTGCCTCAGTCCATTGCTTGCCGACTTGCTGGTCCCAGAACCTCATCACTCCACTGGTTAAAAAAACATTTTCTACCCTGGATCTATTTGGGGCCGGTTTATATCCATTTGTTCTTGTGCCAAGGCTGTCTTCCAGTCTGAATAACTCTTTTTACTCCCTGGTATTCCCCTTCCTCCAGGGATATTTTTAAAAAGCTATCCTATCGCCTCGGCTTTTGCTCAGTTAGGCTGAGCAAAGCAATCACTCCTAACCTCCCCTGACAGCCCTGGTAGCTGTTTTTTGCACCTCTTCCCATCTGAACACTTTTTCTTGGATCTGACTGATTAGATGGATCATCAGCTTACTGCTTGAGCTGCTGTAGATTGAGGAGAGGTTGATTTAAGCTATGTCTGCTAGAGCTGCCTGTTCACTTTGGACCCTGTTGTGCAAGTAACAGCAAGAGTGGAGTGGGAAAACTCAGCCCTACTCACTGCTGTGAGGCAGACACGGCCATCTCTGGGACTGGGCTTGGACAGTGAAAAGGAGAAAAAAAGACATAGTAAAGCTGACACAAGCAGAATTTCACACAAACGCCTTGGAGCCATCAGATCTTGCAAAAACATTATCTGAAATCCACACCCTGATGAGCAACACTTGAGTAATGCACTTGATAAGCAAACAAGATGTCCAGGCCTGCCTCATCCATCTGGAAGACCCGGAGCTCTGAAAATACGTGGGCAAGAGAGAGCTTCCCTGAGCCCACAACAGGTAGAGCAGAGGGCTGTCACAAAGAAATATTCAGACTTGCTGAGGAGGTGTTGTGCTCCTCTCTTGTCATCGCTCAATGCAGTTGGGCTAAGCCTCATATTTGGGACCAATGTTGGGCTAGGTCTCATATTCGCTGCCAACATTTTTTTAAGGCTCTTTTGTGCCTGCAAAAGACTTCTTTGTGAGAGATTTTCATGCTATATAGAAGAGATGCTAAACTCTGGGTGATTTGAAGAGCTGCCAAACACTGCAGCTTAGCTGCTGGGTCAGTCCTGAAAAGCAAGGGAGCTGGACTGAAATTTCTGTTCGGCTGGTCCATTTTCTTGTCTCTCTCTGAAAAAGATTATACATTTTGGAGGATTGATGCTGCTGGGTAACTGAAAAACAAACAAACAAACAAACAACAACAACAAAACGATGGTTAATGAAGTCAGAGTGTTTTGTAATGCGGTGGCCAGAAGGGACTCAGTCTCAATTTCCATGGGATCTGATGTACCAGAGCAGTGCTGATGTTAAGCAGGCTAATGTCTCCACAGATAAGCTGCTTCTGGTACCGCCTGGCTTGCAGCATGTGTCATGACTTTGTAAATGAAAGTTCTTCCTCTTCTACACGCCACACTTTTTTTTGGAAATGCTTCTTGAGGCTGTTGTGCCATGAGGCAGAGTGCTTTCCAATCAGAAAGACCAACTTGTCTCTATTACCCATCTTTTCTCCTCCTGTAAATGACAGCTTATCTGGTCTCTGGGAAAGCTCTGAGATTATCTCAGCTGGAGCACCAGTTTTCATATTGTTCTGGTCCTTGGTTCTTGTATTTGGATTATTTTCTCTTTGCACCACATGCTCACCCACTCATTACTGTCTCCTGTATTACTTCTTGCTCCCTTTGTGTCATCTTCTTGTTCTTTTCTGTTTCTCCCTGACAATTTCTTTTTTTTCTTCTTCTTCTTTTTTCCTTCCTTGAGTAAATTAACATTCATTTTGTTTGCCTTGGTGTCTTTCACTTCATGCAGTTCCTCAGAATTCTCTTCCTTCCCTCATCTATTTGTTCCTTTTTTTCTTTTTTTTTTTTTTTTGGTTGCCCTTCTGTTTTTCACACGTTGTGTGATCTGTTCTGTTCCTGGCTGCCCCTGCCGCGCTTGCACACCAATTCCCATCTGCATCTCCTCCAGTACATTTTAAAGACCTGGCCACTGACTGCTGTTTTCATTAAAACCTCCCACACGACCATAACAAAACCTTCAGCTTGTGGCCGGGCAGTGAGCTCGGGCTGTTCAGGCACCACATCAGAAAGCCAGGGAGGGGGAGAGCGAAGCACCCCGTGCCCCCACCAGGGCACAGCAGCAGCCCTTCTGCCAGCATCTCCGCTGATGTCTGCAGGAGCTGGCCGTCCTCGTTAGCACTTGGCAGCACAGCAGTACTGCCAGCTCTGCTCAGCCTTCACGCAGCGGGTTCACAGGTTGACGTGGTGAATGATTTATTGCCAAGAGTCAGGCTGAGGGGAGAGGAGAGGCGGTGGGAGGCTGATGGAGGCTGTGGGGAGGAGGAAGGCTCCTGCTGCAGGAAAGAATAGGCTGCTCTGGAGTGCTTCTTCAGACAAGCAGAAAAATGAAAGCACGTCTCTGATGTTGTTTATATAAGAAGCCAGTTAGATGCAGTTGGAGTGGGAAGTCAAGCAGTAAGATATTTCTACTGGAGATGTGCAGAAATATTCAGCAGCATAGTTAGGGGCTCGTGAGACTTGCCTTGGAGATCTGTGCTCCTCAAAGGAAGATACCTGGAAACTGGTCAGCCCACCATGCAGGGTAGCTTCCTCCTGTTCCTATCTAACACTGTTTTTCCTGGCTTCTTCCCTACCTGCCTTGACCTCTTCCCTTTGCACTCTTCTTTAAACCTTGTCCTCATCACTAAAGATGAAAGGCTGTGTGAGTGCCTTGTGGTGTTTTCCCTTCTGGTTGTTGTTTCAGATGGGGTGAAAACATGGGGAAATGAAGCCTTGGTGGGAATTTCAGTAGAATTTTAATGTTGATGGAAAGAAAAGGAAAAAAAAATGTTCATTGGCACCTGGGCATAGCTAAAAGCAGAATTTACTGATCTACTGGAAGCTCTCAATGTGCTAGTGCTCTGGCATGCTACTGTAGTGAGGATTCTTGCTTCTGTGTTGCAGTGAAGATAGAGCTGTAGCCTTGACTGGCAACGGTGAAGATCATTTTCAGCATGTGGTAGCAGATCTTATTAAAACCTGTGGATAGACTGGCGTTAAACTTGAAATGGTCACCTAAATCAAAGCCAGGGAAGGTTGTCTTCATTAGCATTTCAGCCTAGTCCCTAACAGTGTGTGGCTAATCAGACTGATGTTTGCATCTGTTGTTTTGTTTTGTTTTTAAACATTTTAGCATAGGCAGGTGTTTTTGTGATTTATTACTTAATATTGATTTTTAGATTTGTTTGTTCTGAAAAAATAATGGTAGGTTTGAACATAAGATTTTACCTGTTCCCACTGTTTTTCATTAAATCTTTGACCGAACTATTCCATTACTCTAATTGCGAACTGTCTTTAGCTTTGTTCCAGATGTTTTTTATGAAAACTGCCTTGTGTTTCTAGGCCAAAGTACGAAGCGATCCTGAGTCATACTACGAAGTCTAAAATGCTATGATTTTAATACAATTTCAAGGCATTCATCACTTCACCACTGTTACTCAATAACATAAGAAATATTTATGGTTTTACACCCAAAATTTCATAAAACTGCAATAATTCCTTCCAGTGATTTCATAATGAAAATGTCCTGGAGCTTCTTCATTTGTGCTTAGATCTTGACATTTCAATATTCCTCATGCTCTAAGTCCTGTCTGTCCCAATTTAAATGTAGGAAAAGTTTCAGATTTTTCCTTGACAGCTCGGATCTTCTAAGTACAGTCTCTCAAGAAAGGTGAAGGACTTCAGGATGTCTACAAGGTTTGCATCCCCATCAAAAAACCCTTCCAGAAGCACTGCCGGCAGCCAGTTGAATGGGTTGTTAACCATAGAGGCTGGGCAATAACCAACCACATGAAATTTAATAAGATCAGGTGCCAGATTCTGCACCTGGGACCAGGAAACCCTGGTTATATGTACAGACTGGGGGACAAGAGGCTGAAAAACAGCCCCACGGAAGGGGATCTGGGGTTTCTGGTCCCAGCAAGGTGCACATAAGCCAGCAGTGTGCCCTGGCAGCCCAAAGGGCCGACCCTGCCCCGGGGTGCCTCAGGGCCAGCACCGCCAGCTGGGAGAGGGAAGGGATTGTCCCGCTCTGCTCTGTGTTTTGGGCACCACAGTATAAGAAAGATATAAAACTGTTAGGGAGTGTCCAAAGGAGGGCTACAGAGATGGTGAAGGGTCTAGAGGGGAAGATGTATGAGGAGCAGCTGAGGTCCCTTGGTTTGCTCAGCGCAGAGCAGAGCAGGCTGAGGGGAGGCCTCATGGCGGCCTGCAGCTCCCTCACGAGGGGAGCGGAGGGGCAGGCGCTGAGCTCTGCTCTCTGGGGACAGCGACAGGACCCGAGGGGACGGCATGGAGCTGGGACAGGGGAGGGTCAGGCTGGGGGTTAGGGAAAGGGTCTGCACCCAGAGGGTGGTCGGGCACTGGGACAGGCTCCACAGGGCAGTGGTCATGGCACTGAGCCTGCTGGAGTTCAAGAGGTGTTTGGACACCGCTCTCAGACACATGGTCTGGTTTTCAAGTTGTGCCGTGTGGAGCCAGGCTTTGGTGATCCTTGTGGGTCCCTTCCAACTCGGGATTTTCTATGATTCTATAATTCCATGAACTGTAACTTGCTGTTTGCTCAAGTGTGACTCTTTCTTTCTTTCCAATGGTGAGGAAGCTTCTGTATGAAAATGATAAACAGAAATCTTTTTGAAGCGACCTTGAGAAATAGTTTTTCTTTCCAAGCTTCTGTGTTTCTGTATTTCCATGTTCAGCCCCTGCACCTGTCAATGCATGAATAATGTAAAGACAGCACGGTATTAGCAGCTGTAGGCAGGAATGCCAAAAGCAGAGCTAAGTGCAGCTCCTTGCTGGCTGACCCAGAGCTCTGACAACTTCTTTGTTTTCCTATGCTTGGGGAAGATATTTCTAACAAAAATAAATAAATAAATAAATAAAAATAGAAAAAAGGAGGACCAGCTCCCACCATGCTAAGAAACCCAGTGTAATCGGGACTGGTGGGAGGCTGGGCAGCTGTGGGACAAGCAGCGTTTGGTCAATGACACAAATCCCCTGGTCTTCACACCAAAAATCTCCCTCTTTTTTCTGCTCTCCAGGCACATCTTCCCCAATTTTCCTCATTTCTCTTTTTTTCTAGACAATTGAACATCACCCAGCACTGAGGTCTCTAGGATGATTGTTCCCACCGAGTTTCTGCTTCCCCACTTTTGGGGGATTTCAGTGTCAAGAGCCCTAAAGGCTATTTTCTGCCTTTTAATGTCATAGAGTGCCACTGCCCCACACATACAGTGGTGGTGTTGACTCTGCTGAACACAAAGAAAAAAAAAAAAAAAAGAAAATGATGATTTCTGGATGCTTTTGAAAGGATTGTAGTGCAAAAGAGGAGATGCAAGCAAAAGCTTCCTTTTGCTGTTTGGTAGTGTGCCTGCAAGGCAAAGAGCAAAAATATCCTGCTGTTACGCTTTTGCAAAGCGTATGTATGTGATCACGGGGTGGAAAGGTTGAGAGGAAAATATTATTAACAGACAACATGGGAAAGGACTTGAATCACAGTTCCTCGCTGTGAAGGGAATAACAGAGTATCTTGCCTGGCTGCCACCACCCAGAGCAGGGGTGGGAGCACATCTCTGCTTGTCCTGGGACACGGGGACAAAAGGGGCTGGAGCTGAGCTCTGTTTCTTCCCAGCCAGACCCGTCCCTCTGGCTTGCAGCACAGCAGAACCAGTATGATGTGTGGCCTGAGCAGTCGGGTTTGGATTATGAATGCTGGGGACTCTCTCTTCTGTGCAATGCTTGATCAGAACTGAAAGGTGGTGGGAAGGAGCGAATGGCAACACATCCAACAGCTTACTGCACTTCTCCTTTGGGTGACTTTCTCATTAACCCGCAGAAGTGTCACTCGATTATTCAGCTCTGCTTCCTAAGGCAACTACCAAAACCGTTTATTTCTCCCATTAAATCAATAAAGATTTGTGAAAAGTGTCATCCGGGGGCTTTTTGCTCCTTAATGATAGGCAAGGGTTCATAAGAATCAGACTGCTGCCATCACTAAGAGTTTGTATATATCAAATCTGCTCCTATTCCTGGAGCCAAAGGCCTAAACATTGTCTTACAAGCTTTTAACCATAGAAATTATGAGTGTAGTAAGAAGTAACCTCTTTATTTTTCATGGTCCAGATTTTAAACCCCAACTGAAGTGGCACTTGGTGACACAAGGCAGTGATACATACAGATGTGACCCAAGCTATGAAAAAGAGGAGCACAGCTTTCTCAAAATGCCTGCATTCAGGATGATACTTGCAGTAGGTAGCTCGAAGGATCAAGACATCAGAACGCCAGATTATCCTTCCTCTGCCTCAGATGCTTTCCATCTCTGTGTTCTCATTCTGGATTCTCAGCTCCAAGCATCTGATAACACTTTGTGGTTCTCTCTCCCAAACATCATCTGTTTCTGACATCAGAATGGTACCTCACTCCTGTCACCCTGCGGCCATTAGGAAATGGTCACCAATGACTCTTGGCAGTGCTCAGTGCCCTGCTAGGGCAAATGTGCTCATGTCACAGAGCTGTGGTGTTAGTTATCTCTGTGCTTTTACAGCTAGTGTTAAGAATCCATTTAAGAAACTTTATTTCTAAGCAATAGTTACATTGGTTTTGTTGTTATTTGCCTGAGCCCAGCTCATGGAGAAAAACCTATATATTAACAAGCAAATGATGAAAATGTTTTCTTCCTGTGGTTCCTGTTCATACAATGGAATCAGAGTTTTGCAGACAATGTCTGGAATAAGCAATCTGATCTGATTAAAGGCCCCGATTCCCACTTTCACATGGTGTGCTTTGCAGCTGATTAATGGTACAGTGCTAGAACAGGGCATCCAAGTGGATGAGGGGCTTTCCAGAGCAGGGTGAGTGTTCTTCCCAGGGAGTTTACGAGGTTGCCTGTCACAGCAGATTATCAATGTGGTGTGCAGATGAACGTTACAGTATGCATGAACTGCCAGATCACATGTACATCATGGTGTGTGAGCTGAGAAACTTTCGTGTTTCTTTTGTAATTCTCATGGGCCTCAAGAACCTGTTCTCGAAGTTTTATTAAGGATAGGGACATTGCTAGTGTGTTACACGGATGTGAGCACCTAAAGCTGGATCTTGCAGTGTTGCTCAGGTTTTAATGGTGCAACAGCAGGTACTCCCAACACAACAGTGTACTGGGAGAGAAAATATCTCCAGATCAAAGCTTCCCAGCACACAGCTGAAAACAGTGCGGTAAGGTGAGACGGGAAAACTCACTGTCAAGACTGCGTTTCAGATAAAGTAAATTCAGTGAGGCAGTTTTTTGGCTGATTGTTCTGATTTTGTCAGCCTTTGCTGTAAGCAGCATCGTTCACACATGGGACAGTCCTTTCCTCCGTGGTGTGACTCGAGGAGGAGGCTGGCGGTGCCTGGCAGGCGGCTCAGGTTCCCCGTGCGCGTGCAGATGCTTCGCGCCTTCTCTGAGCGATGTTAGCGTTGTAAGGGTGCACGGTAGCTCTGCCGTGACACATTTTTCCCTTTGTAAAGACAATGCCTAAGGCTGTTCCTATGAGATAACAAATCTGTATTGGTTTTAAAGCGTCTTTTTGAACGCTGCCAAGGCTCACACGGGTTTCTCAGCACGAAGTTCCTGTCACTCAGAAGCTGTCGGGGGGACTGCCTTTTCAGCTGGAAGTAATTTAAGCAAGCAAACACAAGATGCATGCCTGGGCCTCGTAGAAACTTTACTTCTATTTTTAAATGACAGCTATTTCTCTTATTTCTGACAGGGCAAGTTCAGAAGGGAGGCACCCCCTGTGAAGGCATCCTCGGGAGTCTCCAGCAGGGCCTGGGAAGCTCTCTCAGGCTGCTGGTGGGCTCCTGTGGGGCTGAGGGCACCATGGAAGAGCATCCCCCACCGAGATCAAGGGGCTCAGCGCCTGCCGACAGCCCCCCTGAGCCTGGCCCACCAGCTACGTGCCCCGTGGGCAGCATGGCTGGCCCAGAGCTGTCTCCAACACAGGGCAGAGAGCTCTCTGAGAAGTGTCTGCCTCCACTGCAGAGCCAAAAATGGGATTTTTATCTTTATGTCTCAATGCTGCATTGTATATTATAGGGCAGAATAACTGCCTTTGTGGCAACGGGCAGCAAATAAACTCCTAAAGAGGAGGAGACCTCTGGAGAGCTCGTCTCCCCTCCCACCCACAGCTCCCCCAGCCTGGGGAACAGGACAATGTTAGAAGCTGTTTGTGCCTCCTGGGAGAAGCGTGTGGATGCTCCAACATCCCTGACTTCCCAGACGCTTCTGGGGGTCCTCGTGATGCTGCCTGCAGAAGGTTGAGGGGCAGATGGGAGGATTGCTCTACATCCAGCAGTGATGGGCTCTGAAGGTTTTCCATCCTGCCAGGAGAGAAACAGGGGTGGCTGGTGCAGGTGCTTGTGCAGGTGTGCAACCTGATGTAGCAACATCAAATTCAACATTGTCTTTGCAATAGATGTACAAGTATGAAAGCTAGGAGGCAAAGCTCAGGAGGGCCCCTAATGAAGAGCAGTTTGGGTAACATCACTCCTTCACAGGGTGCCCTCCTGGACGGGCAGTAAGCTGGGCTGTGTCCCTGTACACAGCCTGGAGGGTGTCATTCCTCATGCTGAAGGTCCGCTGGAGACTGCTGAGGTTTCTTGAGGTAGCTGGGCTTTTGTAAGCCAGGATGTGGGGCTGTGGGTGAGAGTGAAATTCATATTTCTACATATTAAGATAATTTATACAAATTAATTCTTACGAATTAATTAATAAATTAATATAAATAAACCCAAGCTTGTTGCTGGATTTTTTTTTTCTTTTTTTTTCTCATTTTTTTCTCTCTTTTTTTTTTTAATGTTTCTGATTATAGAAATCTGTTTTATATTGCACATATACTATTTGTCTTGCTATACATCCAAGCATATCTCTTGGCCTGAAACTTTCTGCACTCATCCTGCTTCAAAGCAGAGTTCCTGAGATCTGTGGGAGTCAGCGGTGAGTCCCATTCATCCATTTTTTGGCTTGCCAAACAAAAGAAGCAGGCTGGGTGATTGGACTCTGATCTGCAGCACCATTCGGAGGCCTCATACTTATCATCAGAGCTCAGCCACACATATCAGATTCATCCAAGTTTAGTGTAAACGTGAGACCAGGTAGGACTTTTGGAGCTCCGTGGAGGGAAAGGATGGTGTGAAAGCCCATGTCCTCCCTGTGATCGCAGACCTTGGGCTTGGTAGACACCATAAAGCTCCAAAAAGGAGGATCTTGTCACCCTTAGCTGTGGAGCTGAGCCACAGATTTTACTCATTTCGATGTGTCTGTTGACTTGTCGGGCAGCTTTCCTCATTATGCCTGTGGCACATGAGGATATCTTTTGGGTTGGGATGCAACACAGCATTTACCAAGTACGTGTGATGTGCAAGACCCGGTGGTACGTGTCTGGTCTAGAACACGGGTTGAGGAAACACCTCAAAAAGGCTCACAGGTTATTTGGAGGGCCTGATAATCAATTCCCTTACCCTCAGAAAGTCTGCATGTTCCCGTCCTGGATCATTTTCATCATCTATTTGTCATTGGCTGTGGATGTACCTTGGGGTGGGAGCTACTTGAGGTACCTGGGCTTAACCAGGAGGGGATGACCAGAGTGGTACTCACAGAGAGCACTGGCCATGGGCACGTGGGTGGCCTGGATGTCTTCTCCAGCCTGTCCCCTGGGGAATGATGTGCCTGGCATAGGGGAAGGCCCTGCCCTGATGGAACAGGCTCCTCCTCAACTCCCTCGCTGACAAAACAGATGGAAAAATGTTCTGATCCCGATCCTGACATGCTGTTCCAGTCATGGTGAGAAACCTCACCTTTTTTCATTACATTTTGACTAAGCAGTCTTGAAGAAATGGCTCCAAGCATGGTTCCCAGAAATGCCTGCCATGTTTCTATGTGTATCCTTTTCAGACCTTTTCGATAAGTGGAAAAGAGGGTGGATTTCCTACATCTCAACCCTACATTTGTACTGATGTTTCTTCCCAAGCTTTGTATAAATACACATCCAGCAGAGGCTCCCCTAACGAAGTATGTTTATTTCCTAATGAGAAATCTGTCTCAGGAACAGATTTCTGCTGCGACGAGCTGACAGCCTATTAAACGGTGCAATAATGGCCTTTAAATTACAGCGTGCGTCGAGACAGACCTGCTAATAGTGTGGATTTTCTGTGGATTGAAGTAGCCCTTTTTAGCAGGTTTGTGCTGTGCCTGTGTCCTTGTCCGTCTGGAGCAGCAGGCTTCAGGGGGTGTTCTGAAAGCTTCATTAAAAAATGCTTTATGAAAATTGTGTGATCTCAGCAGCAGGTGGGAGAGACCATCTCTGCCTAACCTTGCCATTTGTACGGGGCAGGGGGTGAGTGCCTCTCCCCGTTGTCCACTTCTTTTAATGCCTTAAATAGCTCTCCTTGACACACGGCAATGAAAATGGCTCACTGACAAGTTTCTCCTAGCCCTGTGGCTATGAAGTCTGTTCTCTAAAGAAAAATCGACGTGGAGACCATTTGGCTTAAAAGCCCTTAAGCAAGTGGATAAAATTAATCAGCTGTCTTTTAACTCTGATTCATTTTTCCTTTAATTCAATTTACAAAAATGTGCGGGCAGAGCCTGAGCCTCTGGGTATATTAACATTAATAAAACACAATTAAGCAAATGTTATTATGTTGCCAGCAACAAAAGGAATGCCCCTGAGTATACAACTTCCCCTTGCTGTAATAAATATGCAGACATGAGAACTGTGCCTGCAACCCAGTGCTCAAGCAGTCTTAAAAAAAAACACACACCACCACCATCAACAAAAAAACAACTTTGGGGAACACAAATAAGCCAGCAGGAACAGTCTGAAAGTTAACACGCCAAGACCTACTTGCCAGAAGAGGAGAAATGAGAAGCACAGGTAGGAAAGTTTTGCTTTTTGTATTCAAATTCAGAGGTTCCAGCTTGGCTGGTTAATGTGAGTTGTAGATAATGCTTAGACCTGCGAGAGAGATTGCGTTTTCTCATTGCTTCCACAGGGTGCTACAGCCAAAACTCCACTCCCAGCAATAAGAAGAGAGGAATGAAAACCAGCAAGGTAAGAAATCAATCACCTTAATAATCAAAGTGGAAAACCAATGAAAAATAAACATTCTAGGGGATTTTTGTGTGTGTATGGAAACAGATCACCTGGATCTACCAAAAATAGACATGTTCATGTACTCCTTATAACTGCGGTTTTGCAAGAACCCCTGATAAATTAGGATACATCCAAGGCCATCAGTTTCTCATGTAATGGTACAGTCTCTTCAGCTGCAAAGCAGTGATGCATACTCTTCTTAGGAGCTAGAAGGAACCCAGTTTACCAAAGCTTACAGTAAATCCCATCATAATTATTCCAATAATGAGAGTTCGCATAATGATAGCTGTTTTCAAAGTATTGGATTAACCACTGTCAGCTAATTGTTAAAATTATCAATAAAGTGCAAAAATCTGACCAACAGCACTGAAGTTGTTCCTTTGGCATTTCATTCTAAATCTGGAAGTGTTTATTTGAGAAGACTGAATTTCACAGGTTGTGTAATGCAGGGAATATTTTCCCTGTGTTTTGACCCCAGGTATTGAGGTTATCTGTTATTTATTCTTTTCTTGGACTCCTTTCCTCCTTGCTTGCAGCTCTGCCAAGTTAGGATAAATGTTTATGCTAATACACTGTATGAATCTGAATCCTTTTATTGTTTCATCAGAAAGAAAAAAAAAAAAAAAAAAAGTGATTCTGAGAACGGGCTGGGGAGGATTTGCCAGGATTCTATTCCTGAAGGCATTTAATTGTGACTCTTTTACGATTTAGTCCCTTGGGGGAAAGAAAAAAAAATATTTGAAAGAGAGATGTTGCGTTTTCCTTCCCAATTAACATTTTGTGTGCCGCGTGGGTGCGACTCATCAGCCCGAACCTCGGACAGCGTTCCAGCAGAGCATGTGGACACCTCCTGGATCTGAGGCAAGTGATGGTGAAGCAGCCACCCTGCCCCTTGTCCCGCAGAGCTGGCTGCTGCTGGCACAGCTCCTCAGGCCCATGGGATGTTTCCACCAGAAGTGGCCGTGTATGTCTCATGGGCTCGTGTTGGTGTACGTGTGGGCATGTGGCTTGTGCCGTCTGCTGGTTTTCAACGAGCCTTGGGGGAATCCTTGGTATAAACAGACTGTATGCCTTCCTCTTGTCTCATCCAGGAGTCTTTGGGACCACCCCAAAATACAAAAACACGTGAGCTCTAAGAGAAAAATGAAGCAAAAGCTGTTCTGCTGCTCAGCACTGGGAGAAATCTCATGCTGAGGAGGCCCAAGTGCTTAATGCACCTTTAACCTTGTATTTTCTCTCAGTTTTCTTTAAAAGGGGCTGACTGCAATGACTGATAAGCAATGTGACTGGCATTAGCAACAGAAGGGACATTAATCCATGCTAGGACAGAAAAAGGATGAAAAAGATCATGAGGGTGCAATGAAACTGGCCTTGCCTGGAGGAGTGGTGGCTGCAGACCCATTACTGGGAGCACTGGGAGAATGCACCTGTTGAGTATGCAACCCAACTGGGATTGTAAAGGTTGGAGAAATAACCCAAAGAGAAGAAGTGATTCAAGTAAAGAAATATGACCGAGGTGAGGAAAGACCTAGAAAAGTTAGAGTTATTTATTCAAAAGAAGACTGAAGGAATATGATAGCCATTTTTTAATATAGTGGGGAAAAAAAAAAAAAAAAAGAAAAAAAAGAAAAAAAAGAAAAGTGTATTGTTCTGTATTGCTGCTGGGTTACTGCCTGGATTGGAACAAGGCAGGTTTTGGTCAGAGATTTCCCAGTGGTTTCCAAATTTTGAGCGAGCCAGGCGACTGAGCAGAGTGCCAAGGGAGAGGGTCCAATGTCTGTTTTCAGAGGGCTGGGGACACAGGTGAGTAAAGCACCGAGGAGTGGTTTATAGAAATTTTCTCCTGACTTGGTGCTTAGGGATGGGCTCAATGACTTCTTGAGCCTCTTCCATCCCTGTTTGCTGAGATTCCTCCATTGTATAAACTCAAGTGTAGGTCTGACCTAGCTGGAATGTTTTTGCCATTAAGCAAAACAAAAGGCTTACAGATGTGAATGGCAAATTACGTACTGCAAATTAAAGCTTTAAGTAATTATGCGTGGCCTTTTCACATTGTATTTATACTTTATGAATGTTATTTTAGTTCATTGCATATAAATAACAAGCTGAGAATTGCTGTCCTTAATTGAAACCATCCCTACTTTTCTATGACAAGAGATTAACATTTTTAACAGACTCTTTGTGATCCACTGAGGCTTATTGTAGGATTTTTCTGCATTGTTGCTAGGCAGCTTCATGCATGCCAGCAGACAGACACTGCTGGGTATGTCATGGCTAATTAGAAAAAAATCTCCGTGCTTTTGAGTGTACAGCAGCTGAAGTTTTTAAAGCTTGCTGCTCGGGATAAAGACAATTTAATTGGTTCGAGGACTGATGAGACACAATCATAGCAGTTGAGCAGTGCTTTAATTTTTATTTTTTTTTGTTTACAGTTCCCTGGATTCACCGAGTGAATGAAGTGGTGAATATCTAAACATTATTAGTGAGAAAAGAGCATTGACCTGAGCTGTGCTGACATTGGTTTGGTCCTGGTGATTTCAAAGAACCGAACATCACACTCAGATAGAAGATTTTCACAATTGCTGTACAACAGAATATTTAGCAAGGAAGAATTTTTAAAGGGGTGTAAATAATTTTATTTCTACAAAGCAGTTTACAGTTATAAACAACAACAACAACAAACTGTTAAAAGTTATTACCAGTTCCACAATGACATTTATTTTAGGAGATTAGCCAATGCACTGGGTGTAAATGCCTTTGCTGGAGTTAAATGTGCCTGGCATCAGTTATGATTGCTTTGACCTCTGCTTACCCTGAAGAGAGAGCATCAGAAACTTGTCGTTTTTGTGAAGGAGAATACAGGCCATAGGGTAAATCCTCATTAAACCTCTTAGGAAGTTCTGATTTAAAAT
Source organism: Aythya fuligula (assembly GCF_009819795.1). Taxonomy (NCBI): domain Eukaryota; kingdom Metazoa; phylum Chordata; class Aves; order Anseriformes; family Anatidae; genus Aythya; species Aythya fuligula. The sequence goes on along the minus strand of NC_045560.1, from coordinate 138,356,855 downwards.
ATTAGTGAATGGCAGGCTGAAGTACAGGGATTATAGAAGCTGAGGACACCTGATACAGATACAGAGATTTATCGGAGGGAATAGATTTAACCGGTGCTTGGTTTTCCTTTTTCTTCCGAGGGATTGCTTTTAATCTGGATCCAGTTCAGGGAAACGAACATCCTGAAAGAAGCTTTAAACTGCTTCCACAGCCAGACAAGAATTAGATTTGTGGAAACTTTTGAACCATATACAGATGTCTTTTGCATAAGGAAGGTGAGGCAGCCTTACATGCAAGCTCTGAACTGATAATGGAAGCAGGCACTGCTTTCTCTTCTTCTTCAAAGCTTGTTTTAGCAGTTCAGTTTTCTTTCTCTACCCTTTCCTGCCTGAAGATACTGTATTTCTGTTAGCTGTTCATGTAAAACACAGTTCTGATGGAGACAGCAGGGCTTAGCACAGCACAAGGGCAATCAGTCTTTGTGCCTGGGGTGGGCGTCTGCTCTGGCCACCTTTCTTTCCTTGACATGGGGGGATTTTTTTTTACTGTTGGGTCTGATCCTGATAGCTCAGAGAAGAAAGTTGGGTTCAATCTCTTTCAAAACAGAACATCTTGCATGAAGCAGAGATCTTGTTGGTTTCTCTAGGACCTCTGACTCATTTTACAAACAGGATTGGTATGGACAAAGTCTGTAGCAAAGTGGTCCATGGTTTTCTGTGCTGCACAGTGCCTGATGAAGCAGCCGTGGTGGGTGAAGGAAGGACAGATGGAGCAGAACAGCATAGAGGGAAAGATCTGCGCTGGTCCAAGGTTGTGGATGTGCTGGGTTGTCTGAGCGTGTACAGCTCCCGTTGCCATGAAGGATGTGCTTGGAGTCACTATTTTTAACACCTGTGGAAACAAGTGTTAGCATGAAGGCACATTCCAGTTTCTGTGTTCCTACAAACACACCTCATCTACCTCCACCAACACAGCCAACCAAATATAAATACTAATTAATACAAATATAAATAGTGTTTATATTTTATATTCCTTCAAACCCTGCTTAAAATGTCCCCTGTTGTAGCTTTTTGGTATTCCTCCTCTCCTCATCGAATACCTCTGCTTCTTGTTCCAATAGAAAAAAGCAAACCAGACCCATTTTGTGCTGGGATTATAGATGCTGGATGCCTGCAAAACTGCCTTCTCAGCCGTGTGGCTGAGACCTCAAAGCTGAAGAATGCGTCCTTCATACTCAGTTGCTGAGGCACTGGGGATTTCTTATGTGGAAGGACTTTTTAACTAAATGTATAAATCCTTTTGGTATTCAGGTGCTGCAGGAAGAGCTCCCAAGTGCATTTATTTAACATTAAGATCCGTTATAACTTTCATTCTGGTGTGAAGGATAGGTTCAATTACTTCCTGATTTAAGTAAAAAGCACTTAGATTGTCTTAAGCATCGTGAAAAAAAAAAAAAAAAAAAAAAGTTTTTGTTTCATATATCTCAATTTCAGTAAATTATTCATTCGAATTTCATTTTGATCAAAAGAAAGATTTGTCCAAGCTGGAGATGACCTTGCATTTCACGAGCTCTATTTACCTGGAGGCCTCAGGTTGCATTGCACACCCAGCAAGGTCAATGCTTCTCCAGCTGTCACCGCACCTTGCAGCACCGACCTGTTTCTGGTGGCCATGGAAGTGCAGGGAATAAAAAATAAATCCAGATTTCTCGAGCTGGTTTCCTTGTGCAGTGGCCTGTCCTTGGGCTTGGTCTTCGACGGCGTGTGAAACAACAGTGTGATAAATATATGTCCGTCAGACACTTGCATGTGGTGGATGCAAATGCACTTTTAAAAACTCTTCCATAATCTTCCTTTGCAATGGTGTGTTCGAGATCAAACATCAGAGCTCAATTTTCTATAATTACTCAGGTTTATGGAGCTGTCATCACCATGTCAAGAAAGCTGAGAAATTAGAGCATGGCTTTTAATTTTTTTTAAAGTATTCTAAAGAAAATGTTGCCTTTCATGTATAAAATGAAACAGAATATGGCCACTGTGGGATGGACTGGCAGTTCTTTTGATGGCTTGATTTACATTCAGCTAACTATTGTTAAAAATGAATATGCTCTGTCCAGATTTTGTGCGAGTTAAATACATTTCTCTGCCTTATTTCCATCTTTACAAATATGCATTTGCAGTATATTGTTAACAGCTATGAGCATTATAACTGGTGATACAGCAGTCTGCACATTTTGGACATTATATCATTACGATAAAACTTTGCGGGCTGTTGACCCAACTTAAATTGGGAACTAGTTTCTTCTTATATACTTACCTATACTCACACTAGTTGATAGCACCAGTAAGAGGGTGAATGATGGCAATAATAAAGAATTCTCCACTGAATTGATAGTTTTATTTATTTTCAAACAGTGCTCTTGCCACATCATTAAAGACCTTGAAGAAGATCTTTATTTTCTCATTTTCTTCATATTTTTTACATTTTCTGTGTGGGATTGTATAATTTAGGAGAATAGCTTGCTCTGCATTGAAACAGTTCAGCTTGTTGAACTAGATCAAAAGAGAAAACAAGAGAAAGAAAAAAACCACAACCAAACCTTTCCAAGTACTAAGGGTCTTAATTTGAATGTGATAAACCCACTCTTCCCTGTTATATCTGCTCCTTGACTGATGGCATCTCTCAAGGTAATTATATTGCAGCCTTTTCCCTCTCTTTTTTTCTTTTTAAATGGCCACTGTGGTGGTAGTTACAGAACAGCTGGGTGCCACATACGTGAAATGCACGCCAGGAAGGACAGCTTTGTGCAGTTCCTCAGCTGGGGTAGCCCACTGGTTGTGCTGAGGCGTGAAATTTGGTTCCACGAGAGCTGGAAAGCATTCAGCTCCATAATGCTAGTGCTGTGGGGGGAAAGAGAAAAAGGAGAAAAAGAGAAAGGCACTTTTACACCAAGCTCCTCAATTAAATGGAAGCTTTTGGCTTACAGGGGTCTAACAGAATGGCCAGCACACATGGAGAAATGACAAGGGTCTTTTCTGTTCTCCCTTCTCTCCCCACTTCTGGCCCTTTTGCTGTTGTTAAGTGCTTCTGCCTACTTGTAGGGTGGAAGATGCAATGCAAGATGGTTTTGGAGATGCTCAGACTGTGTCTCTCCATCAACCCTTACCCAAAGGCTGCAGGACCGCCAGCTGCAGCATTCCTCATCCGCCCTGCATCTTGGGACCTTCTCATCTACTGGTCCTCCCTGCAAGAGGGCGGAACAAAAAACACAGAAAGGGAGGTTGTGCCGCAGCCTAGCAGCATGAGGCTGGAGGCACTGGTATGGTAGGAGCATCGGTGCTCACAGTTTTGGCAGTGCTGGGCTTTGTGTCCACGCAGAGTTTCAGCTTTGCCATGATTCTTCCTTACTCTCTGTCAGCAGTTCCCACAGGGAGGGATGTGAAGGAGGACAGGTACAGGTCAGGTCCTGTGGGCAGACACAGCTGAGTGGTCAGAAACACGAGTGCAGAGAGCTAACAGTTCTGCCAGCAGTGAGGTCATTAAAGAAATCTCTCCAGTTGTTTATCTCACTGCTTGCTGTCCAGCTTTTCCTCCCTCCTTCCCACACTGCAGCCCACGAAGGTGCTCGTCGTTCAGACAGAGCTTTAAGACGCTGCCAAGACCAATTGATTTCAGGAAATGATGTGTAGTGGGAGAAGAACAGGATGCAAAAACTGCTCTAGCACTGCAGAGGTGATGGTGTGTGTCTGCTGCTGCAAACTGCAGCGATGCTAACACGCTGCTTAAATACCCCGAGAGGATGTAACTACGATCCCCAGGCTCTGAGCTCACCAATATGCTTCATACCAGCAAAGCTCCTTAGAAGAAAGTAATTAAAGTGAGGAAATGAGAGAGCCTGAAGTAACGTGTCAGTACAAGGAGATGTATTAAGAAAGTGCTTTATTAAGGGAGTGCTTTTCATAATGTAGACAAGGCATTTTTCAAGTACCAATGGATGCTTGCAAACGTACCCACAGGAGCTAGTAGCAGCAGCAGCAGCAAATGTTCTCATTTCTTTACTTTGGTCAGAAGAGCGATTTAAAAAGCCATTTGTGGGTCCGGGGAATGACACACTTTGCACTTGTGTCATATTCCCACCAGGTATGTGTGTGCCTGTGTTTTTGTTCCCTGGGCAGGGGAAACAGCCCCTGAGTATTGCCTGCAACCCAAGGCCCGTCGCTCCTGCTGCTCTCCTCTGTGGCCTGCTGCAGGTCAGCTGGAGGTGATTTTCAGCCTCAGCCTCAAGCCACAGCTGCAGATGTCAGATGAGCTCGTTTTTCAGAAAGGCTGTGGCTTGTGCTGTCACTCACAGCCACGAAATCTGGAGCTACCATTGAACTGAAATCCAGCCGGTTGTGGGTGGGTTTCACAGCCCTGGAGGCTGAGGTTGATCTTTTAAGGTTGATTCCCAGAATTACAGCCAGTCAATGCAACAGCATCAAGACCCGAAACCCAAGAGAAATAATGTTCCGTGCATTTCATCTGCCTCCCCCACACCACAGTCTCTTTCGGGAGTCTGGTGGCATTTTATTCATTCGTGTTTGTCCCCTACCTCCCTGTCCTGAGGAGAGAAAGAGCCTTGTAAATAATGGGAGCGGGAACAATGGCGTTGTTTGCTGTTCATCTTGAAGCATCCCAAAACACTCTGCCAAACAATACCCAGGACATAGTTTCGTTGCCCACTCAACCTAATTGCTGTAGCCTTCAGGAAGACTACTTGGCTCTTGCTACATTCACTCTCTTCCTCATGGTCCTTGTCAGTGGGTGCCATGACACAGAAACGGGTACTGAGGTCTCCAATGCTCCTCAGCCAGGACTTTGCATCCTATTATCCCGGGCTGTGTCTGGGCTGAGTAATGCAGTGCTCCAGGCCTAAAGTTTCCGCGCAGTTTCCTAAAGTTTCCCTACAGTTTCCATGGAATACCACATCCCTCCATCTGACCAGGATTTGTCACGCGGTGACAGCGATGTGGCAGTCCCTTGATGATCACTGGCAGCAGGAGTGTGGTGGGAGGAAGGCAGATTTCTTATCTAATAAGGATAATGTAGTGTGCGAGGTTTTAAATATCTAGCAGATTACAGCATGCTAATTTAGAAAAAAAAAAAACAAACAAAAAACAAAAAACAAAACACAAAACAAAAAAAAACCATGCATGATCCCGAGCTTCCTATAAGAAAAGGGTAATAGGAAATCTGCTAAGATGACAGGTACTTTTTCAAGAAGTAAATAAACTGATTGAAATGGGTCAGTTACGCAAGGGAGGAATTGGGTCTGGAAGCACGGATCTTCTAATTGTTGTGTAATGGTATGGAGCAAGCGCATCTTCTCAGAGCACACATGGGGCTCAGGCTTGCTCCAGGCTTGTGTATTTTTACAAAAGAACTCCCTCCGGGGATGTGATTCCTCCCTTCATGCTATTTTTTTTTTTTTCCCTAAAGGATGTTTGCATCTAACACCTTTCCAGCGACTTTTTTTTCCCTTTCTTTTGATTGTTATTAATGTGCTGGTGACTGGATTAAACAAACCTGAGTGAAGCAAGCTGCTGCTTCTAGATATAGAAGCATGGCTAGAGGTATCTCTGATAGTTGTTTTATACACAGTTACTATGGGAACTGGCCTGGGAGTCTTAATTTGGCTTGATTGGTGTATGAAGTTTAGGATTTTAAGGAGGTTTGCCTGGGCTGGGCTTGGCTGGGGAGCTGAGCCTGTGTCTGGGCCAGCGAGGGACACACAGTGGTGGTGGGATGGGGAAAGAGGGAATCGAGGTGCAGTGCCTGAGCTGGAGAGCAGCTGCCAGGTCAAGGTTGGAGGCCCCAAGAGGGCTCCTCGAGGCTCCTTTCACACAGCACTTCTTATCCCAGCTGCAGCACATCAGGGCTGCCCTCGAGCACAGGCAGCCAAACACTGCTTCGGGGAAAGGACATGGCTGCTGGTGTTGCCTCTGTGAGAGCTGAGACCTGCATGTGGTGTCAGCAGATACACGTGCACCTGCGGGTGTGTAAAGCCTCACGGTCTGCTCAGTTGGCCATCATTTTCTCCCCCTCTGGAAAAAAAAGAGCTGTCTATTGCTGCAGGAGAAGTGAAAAAGCAAACCAGAAGGCAACTCTGAGCTCTGGGGGGAGCCACTGGTGCCTTGTCAGTGGGAATGGATCAGGGATGGATCTGGAAGGGGCTGGATTTCATGGGAGGGGAAGATCGGGACTAAGAGGGAGAAGGAAAGGAGGACAAACCATGGGCAGGGAGGTGGAAATTCACTGACTGTGTGGGAAGGAGGCAGCAGCTCCTTGGAGGATTTACCTGAAGTCCCCAGACCATGGAGGTGGGGAGGGAGAGCTCTGGGGGACAGGTCCAGGTGGGTCTGCTCCAGTCTGTCCCCATCTATGGGGGGCATCTTTTTTTTTTTTTTTCTTTATTTCAGGAGGAAAACCTGAATGAGATCACTTTGGGCTGATGTGAACTACATCTCAACCAAAAATTAAAAGTCTTTGTTTCCATTTTAAATAATCTGCAATAATTTAGAAGTCATTTTTAAGCATCAAATGCCTTTGGGAACAAAGGCAGCTTAACTTTGTAAAGAGTAATATGAGATATTACATCTTAGAAAGGGTGAAACGAGATGTTCTGTCATTTCACTTTTTGTGGTGGCTGATTTTTGTGGGTTTTTATTTTGTTTTGTTTTTCTCTCCTACCCTTAACAGTTGTATTTGGTGAAATCTTTCTACATACTGTAGCTGTGAATGTAACACTTGGATCTTTTGGGTGCCCAAATAGCGGAGTGTTACTGATTTCATGTCACAAAGGTATTTTTGTTTCTCATTTGTTGTTGACCACACTGGACAAAACAGATGGAATTCCTAAAATCAGGCCAGATTTGGTCCTTCCTAATGACAGTACTATGTAGTTACTCTGTATTACGTTTCTTAACTGATTAAAAATTTGCTTTTAAAATTATGCTTTGGTCTTTCTCTAACAGAGAAAAATCAGGTGCAGTTGATGCCATTAATGTAAAAATCCATCAAGCAGTAGTGGAGAACTAGAGTGAGAAGTAGTTTCCAAGTTAAAGAAGAGAATTTGGCAATGGGATAGTGCCATAATACTTTGGCACTGTATACAAAAGCAGAAAAAAATAAATAAAACACCCCCAAGGCTGGAAGAGAGGTGATGAAAGATTCTAGGAATGGCTAGGACATATTTTTCATTAACAATTTCAGTAATCCATCCAAACTGAACTTGATCATTTATTAACAGGAAAGAATGTCTTTATAGCTGAATGAAAACTCACTCCCTGGTGTTTCATGATCACAGGCTAATTACTTAATCTCTCTGTGTCCCACATATTCCCTTTGTGATCAAGAGAGAATTCATTAAAACTTCATAACCTCTACGCTAGAGATAATATTTACCTGCTTTGAAGAAATGCTCTAGAACTGGATTAACCATTTTGTAAACAGATTTGAGCTTACTGAGGAAGAGGTATTAAGATCAGCTCCGCCAAACTCAATATTGACTTTGAGAGATCTTGTGGTGGCATTTCTTGTAATGTTGGTCCTGAGGGATGTTGAAGCTGGGCCCTTGAAGTCATTAGTCCTAATAGCTGAACAACTGTTAAATATCATTATATGCATCATTAAGTTGTTATCCACTTCCCACCTATAAATTCATTTTAGAAAATGCCCAAAGGTGTGAGTTGGGATAACAGTGGCCAGAAATTACATGAATTCATCATGGCAAATTTATCACATCTGAAAAAAAATCAAATTTGGAATCGATATGAGATACCAGTAAATATGCTGCAATGGGAAAAGCAGATGTGGCAGACATTTAGATACCTTCCAGATGTAAAAAACATACTCCTGAGATCTTCCCAAAAATATTCAGATAAAGGTGAGCCAGAAATGGTCACGGAGATGGATGAGGGAGAGTGGAGGGTAAACATTCTTTTAAGACTTCTGGAAAAGAGCTGCATAAGGACCATAGGGGAAAAAAAAAATGGAAAGAAAAAAAAGAAGAGCACAAGCATTAAGGAGTTGGATACTTTGCCTGAAAGCTGCTTCAGAGCAAACAGTGGTACTTAGGGAGGTCTGTAAATGTGGGCTTGGAGTGGGTGCTTGTCTTTATCTGAGAGGAGGAAAGGAGTCTGGGACACAACAAAGACTGTAAAATTAGGCAGAAAAAAAAAAAAAAAAAAAAGCAATCCTGAAAAATAATCAGCACAGGCAACTGCCCGCATATGTGCACAGCACCTCTGGGGATTTGACAGAGCCTCTGGGACTGGGCTCACTTCTTCAAATGCATCCCTAGGATAAACCCACTAGCTTCTATGGAGTTCTGTGAGAGCTTCACTTCACCAGGCATCTGATGAAATCTCTTTTGCAGAAGTAATTCAGGCTGGCTTGCATATGAGCAGTTTGCAGCTTCATGTTGATTGAAAATTGTCTGAGAAGTTGTAAACAATGCGTAGTGATTAACAACAGTGAATCAAGCCTCAAGGAATGGCCAAAGGGGCTGAAGTTTCATCTTCCACTGCATCTTTAATCATAATTAAAAACAAACATTTGAAGGATTGTGCAGTCAAATTTTCACATGATAATCAGGATGTATTGCATTCCCCTACTTATGAAACAATAAAAAGACTAAAAGGTGGGCCAAAAATTGAATAGGGCTCAATGTCTGAAAGCTAAACTGGCATTTGGGAAAAACAGTTTGAAATGCTTATTCTGGAAGAGGGAGGAAGCTTAGAAATGACTCATGCACCCAACACCTCCTCAGAGGGACAACAGGAGTCTGCAGACTAAAGCTGACAACAATCCAACCGGATTTTGGACGACTAAACACACATATGTATGTGTGTGTATATATATATATATTTCATATGGAAACAAGAAAACTTTCTCTGCAGGGCTGTGACAGCATTTGGTGCACGTGCAGGTGAATGGACTCTGTCTCAGCTTATCAGACCTTACTTGGAAGATGCTAGTTCACTGAATTATTTCACTCACAGCATTTTTGGTTTGATAAAAGTTGGATAAAATTAAGACAAAGTTTTGCCAAAAGTCAGTGTAAGCTTCATGGAGAGCCAGTGCACCCCACCTACTCCACCTAGCAGGGGGGTTGCAGGGGCTCCCCTGCGGCCTGTGGAGAGGCCCCTGGTGGAGCAGGCTGTCCCCCTGCAGCCCATGGGTCCCACATGGAGCAGATCTCCACACTGCAGCCCCCCCATGGGTGGAGGAGCCCCCAGTGGAGCAGGTGGATGTGGCCTGGAGGAGGCTGTGGCCCATGGAGAGCCCCCGCAGGAGCAGGCCCAGGCTGGAGCTGCAGCCCGTGGAGAGGAGCCCCCGCAGGAGCAGGGGGGCTGGGGGGAGCTGCCGCCCGTGGGGGACCCGTGCTGGAGCAGTTTGCTCCTGGGGGATGGATGGACCCCATGGGACGGAGCCGTGTGGGAGCAGTGCTTGAAGAAGGACCAGTTGGGGAAGGACGGCATCCCATGGGAGGGACCCCATGGGGAGCAGGGGCAGACATTGACCGTAAAGAAGCTGTGGAGATGAAGCATCAGGGATCGACTGCAGCCCCCATTCCCCATTCCCTGTCGCTGCTTGGGGGCAGGAGGTGGAAGAGGGTGGATGGGGAGAAGGCGCTTTTCGTTTGCTTTTAGTTTCTCACTGTTCTAGTCTGCTAGTGATAGGCAATAAATTATATTAATCTCCTTATGCTGAGTCTCTTTTTCCTGTGACGATAATTGGTGAGTGATCTCCCTGTCCTTATCTCAACCCCTGAGCCCTTTCCATTGTATTTTCTCCCCTTTTTTCTTTGATGGGGAGTGAGAGAGTAGCTATGGTGAAGTTTGGCTGCCCAGCAGGGTAAAACCATCGCACAGGGACAGCTTTTCAGGCTGCTCAAACACTGCTTGACTACGGGCAGCTGTTTGCTCTTCTGGCTAGCTCCCAGAGACCTTGTGAGGGATTTTTCATAATTCCCAATTTGAAGGAAGTGTGGAAATTTTTAGCCCCGATCAAAAAGCATTGACATTTTATGAACTGGAAAAAAAACCCTCACACCAGCGAGCTCCCACAGGAACCACCATTTGGCTTTGGACACCTCATCACGTGGGAGGCACAGAGAAGCCAGCGGGGGATTTGTGCTGTGAGGGTGGTCAAGTGCTGGCACAGGCTGCCCTGGGAGGTGGAGTGTCCATCCACGAAGACACCCAGCTGGACACAATTCTGGGCAACTGGCTCTGGCTGAGCCTCCTCTGGGGAGGAGGATGGAGTCAAGGCCTCCAGAGGTGCCTGCCAGCAGCACTGAAGAAGCAATGTCCTTTGGCTGAGTGGCTTTCCCCAGCTGACGAGAAGACAGCCTGCACTGGAGCAAGGAAAAACACGTGCTACAGGAATTGAAAGCTATTACAACAGAGCTGAGCTGCCAGGTGGGTGAGCCAGCCCTTCTTGCCATGTTTTCTGGTCATCCAGATTGTGTGACCCTAGCCGCAGGGAAACCACGACATCCCTGAGTGAATTTATCAGAGGAGTGACTTGTAAAAAGTTAAAATTTGAGTGAAAAGTAAAGGGTAAAAATGGCAGAAATCCAAATGCTCATTGCTAGCACTGGCTGCTGGGAGTGGGTGGAAGCTTGTCCTCTGGGCACATCAGCTCGTGATTTCAGTTCCTGCATTTTCTCCAGACAGCTGGTATCAGGCTCGTGGCTTGATGTGCTAGCACAGCACATGCCTCATGCCCTTATTTTCTGTCTCTCTTTTTCTTCCCCCCTCCCCAGTGTGAAATCCATCTCGAGCTTCCCTTATCATTGCAATGAAAGGAAATCCACAGCCATGTGCAAATACCATCTCTGCAGCAATACAAGGTGCCAGGATTCATCCTGCCTCTGAGAGGAGGTTTCATTTACTGACTGCTATTGGCAAAGGAGAGATGTTCAACACACGATGCGAGAGAAGACATTTCCTCATTCAGAACAGATACTGGGCACATCGGTGTCACCATCTGCACGCCCACCTTGCAGTGTGGTTTCCTTGGTGAGTGAGTTATTTCCAAATTTCATCCCTGCCCTCTCCTCTCCCATTCTCCTGCCCTCAGCTGCTGAATCCAGCCCCAGCCACAACTGTCACCCTTAACTGTGCCCCTAACGTCTCTCCTGGATCCACAGAGTGGAAAGATCAGGCAAGGAACTTGTTGAGAAGACAGCTTACAGGGAGGCTCAGGAGGCTGGAGAATGACTGAATGACTCTGACTGGAGAAAACTGCCAAGGCAGATGCATCTGCTCCGGTGTGTTGCTGCTGCGCATGCCCCCTGCTGCATGCCCCCATCCAAAGGACGAACGGGAGAATCAAATTTTCATCAATTAAAAGGAGAAAGGGTTTTCAAACAATGCAATTACGCACACTTTGCAAAATGAGCTTTAATGCTGTGGTTCTGTGACCTTCAAAATGAATTAAACAAATTGCTTTTACACCCACCCGTGGAATGAGGCTTGATTAGTTACAACTCTCTTCTCTTTCACTAAATATTATGATTGTCAACAGCATGAAGAGAGCTTTTGTTTGATGAAGAGATAGCTAGCTGGGGAGAAGCATTTGCTAAATAGTGAGACTTAAGAAAACTCATTTTTCAAAGCCTGTGGTACTCATGCACTGGAATTGATGCTTTTCAGGTCTAATGAGTGTGCAGAGCTTTCTGCTGCTGGGAGGATGCTGAGATGTGCTGCTGACAGAGCGTGTGCATTTGTGGCCAATTTCCCTGCAGTGTCCTGGCTATACGTGAAGCACAGTGTGGTGGAAAATCACCACACAGAGTACTGGCTGGAAACTGGAGCACTGAAAGCATGTTGTGCTCAAAACAGCTCTGGCAAGCAGGATTTCTGCATTGCTTATAAAGCCAGAATTCATTTTATGGTTGGCGTACGCACTAGAGAATCAGAATATCTATGAGTCTATGAATGTCATCAGGTAGAAAATAACTGGACATGGTCCCAAATTCTCTTCCCTCCTTGTCTTACATTTCTGCCTTATCCGTTCCACTGAAAAGATGGCTAATGAGACTTGTTTTGTCAAAAAAAGAAAAAAAAAAAAAAAGCCAGACTGTCCCTGATCTGAATAACAAATCTGGCCGTCCTGGCAATCTGTTGGCCCAGGTTGAGACTTTCTTCCTGGGAAGGAGAAGTACTGACTTTCTGCTCACTGAATTTCTCACCTGCTGAGCTTCTTCAGCCTGTATACTTGAGGGGCAGGAGAGGTTTGTGCTGTACCCGCTTCTTCCAAGAGGCTTACAGGAGGGACACTCCTCAGAGATACAGGAGGATGCTATATTACCCCTTGATGCTATGGGTGAGGTTCCTTAGCTGTCATAAGTTGTTTTCTTGCATCCTTTCTTCCCTCTTTTCTATCTCTGCAGCTTATGATATGTTAATATGGCATTGGTCCCAGGACCATGGGATGCCAGCAGGCATGTCTGTCCTGCCTGGCACGGCTGCGGTGAGGGCTGCAAGCCTGCATGTGCATTCATACATCTGCAATGCTCCATTGACTCCAGATGATCATATTATATTAATAACTTGATGAGGAGATTTAAATATGTTTCTGGACAACATGAGGTGATGCTTCATTCCCAGTGTCCTAACTTGTTAAAATAAAAAGCATTTGTTCCAGCTGGATGTTTCTTACTAAATTCAAAGAAAAAGAAAAAAATAAAAATAAAAAACACATAACAATAACAACAAAAACTTTGGTTTCTCTGCAATGAAGGTCAGAGCCTCATTGAAATTAGACCATATAGGGATATTTTTAACCAGTAGAAAATTTCCTGTTTTTAAAGGCAGCAATGCAAATTTGAAGTAAAACAATGTAAATTATAGAATGACTTCAACAAGCTATTCTGTGACCTCGTGCTCTTTAGAGCTATTGAACGGAGCTAACTGTGTTTCTGGTGGGTGGCTAAAACTGTGGAGCTGAAGGAAAATATGTTGTGGGGGTGAGGGAGCCTGGCTGTTGTGATACGTAAGTGATGATTTAGGGTTACTGAGGATGTTTGTGTTGCCTTAGTGATGGCTTCCTGGGATTTTTTCGGTGGTGTTCACAAGAACTCGGATTGGGCCTTTGTGTGGGGCTGCCGGGCTGCAAATGCAAACGTGGGATATGGGCAAAGTCACCCATATTTCCGCTTGGCTGAGCACTTCTGGCTGCTTCATCTGAATCCTGCTCAGTTTAGCTCATAAAAAAAAAAAAACAACCCTCTACTTATTGAAAAGTCTCCAGAACTAACTAACATGTTTTTTCTTTTTTTTTAGATGGGATTTGGATGATGCAACACACAAACCCGAGAATGCTTGTGTTTATTTTGTCTTTAAGGACTTGTCCAGCCAGCATCTGCCACTGTTTCTGTCTGCATGAGCAGTGGTTGCCTGCCACATGGACCTGCTGGCTCCTTCAGGTGAGCAGATGGACGTTGATAATGGACAGATACTTCAACCAGAAGACAGAAGCTAATGTCTCTGAGTTTGTTTTCCTTCACGTGTAGGATTTGTTAGCATTTAGTGATGCTGGAGAGCAAAGGAATCAGCAGGAATTTGCTTCCTTTCTTTGGGTTCAGCATACCATTTGTGCAGATGGGCAGGCAGACCCCACAGAGAGATGGGCACTGCTGGGGATGGGGGACACAGATGGGAGCTGGTGGCCTGGGGGCTGTGAGAGTGCTCCCCCCCACCTTGAGCCCCAAAACAAGCTGCCAGTGGTGTCTGCTGTTGTATTCAAAGACAGCAACCACCCCTACCACCTTCTCCCATAGGTTTGGTGCCACCAGCACGGGTCTGGTGGTGCAGCAGAGGGGTGGCAGGAAGGTCCCGGCTCCCTGGGAGAAGCAGGAGCAGCCTCGGTGCCTGCAGATTGCTGTAAAGCAGCTCTCTTGGCTTGTAAAGCAGCCAGCTCTTTGGCTATTGTTGAGCAAGGAACATTTTTCAAAAAGACTTATGTTGTTTGTTTTAAGCTTTTAATTGACTACTGTTTATATGATTATATATGAATGAAGGAAGAAAAAAGTTTCAAAAATGCCCCAGGTTAACCCGCCATAGCATGGAAATACGTCTCGACTGTTTATAAGTGCTCCTTGTTTTGCGCTCAGAGTCCGGATCTTTGACTTCCTTTTGGACTATTCTCCACTGGAAATGAGTGCTTGCTGCCAAAATAGTCCACCTTTTCCTGAAAGATTTGGTATTAATAGTTTTGACAGAACATCTTGTTCCTGTGCAATACAGGAGTCAGTCTAGCAGTTGGTCCTGAATAGGGGTATAGTGCAGTTGCATAGCTATTTTATTTTGAGATGAAATATCTGCTGCTTAAATAGAAAAAAGTTGGAGCTTATGTTGCTCGTAATGTAGACTGCATCTCCAGAACCAAGAGGAAAGCATCCGTTTTAATGGTGCAGCAGATTGCAGAGCTTGCTTTCTTTTAAAGAAGAAGTGATTTTTATTAAAGCACAGTACAAGGCTTGCAGTATTTCTGAAAAGCAGTGTTTCAAACCTCCGGAGAGGTTTTCCCTCTGCCTCCTTTCCCTCTCCCTGCAGCTTCTGTGCGCGTGGGCAGCTGCCGTGCCGGCACTGTGCCCCCTGCGCGTCCTGACCCAGCACCAAGCCGGGCACACTCGCCGCAGCGAGCCTCTGCACATGCCTTGGCTGAAACACCGTCAAGCTTAGATGCCCTTGACCTAGCACACATAATAAGAGTGATCCCAGACTTGGCTAAAAGCTGCACTGGAAAGGCTTGTGACATCTCTTAATTTATTCGTTCTTGGTTTTCATTGTTTGATTTCAGTTGCTGTTTTTCACTTGCAGTCACAGTGGCTGTGTGACAAGGGATGAATGATCTTTGATAAGGGTTATTTGTTTCTTGTGGTAGGCAAAAAAATGCAATTTGTATTCTTGTAAGACTTTTCCCAAGCGGAGCTCTGTAATTGTTGCTGTAGACTCAGTGAAGTGAGTGCCATGGCATTGTGTGCACTGGTACACCAAGCAGCTCCTACATACTTTAAGGTAATTTTTCTTTTGCACTATATCTGTGCTTCCTGGGTGGCTGCACACAATTGTTGTTATATATTATTTTATTTTTGTAGCACCAAAACAATATTGTAATTTATTCTCCTTGGCAAAGTTTTCTCTGCCCGCACATTATGTATATATTAGAAATTCATCCTCTTTCCTCTTTTGTATTTCACAGCATAGCACAGTACTAGGCAGTTTCAGGGAGTCAAGAGAACTGGCAAAATCCTGTAACTTCCTTTTTTTCTTTTCTTTTTTTTTTTTTTTCATAACAACTTAATTTTTCCTAAATTAATGGAGTGTTCCAAAAAAAAAAAAAAAAACAACAGTTCAGGTAGGCTTCAAACTGCCACTATTATGTACTATAGAAAACAGGCCAGCATTTTCAGGATCTGTAGAATTTCACAATTTTTGTAACTCTGTTTTTCTCAATATTTATTCCCTTTCTCAATGCCATCACCGTGTTGGGGCTGTGCTTCTGTTGCACAAGTATAAATGAGTTCCCGAGTCAAACAGAAACTCGTTTTGTACTTATTGACTGAGCAAAGTCAGGAAGAAGTTACTTGGAGGATTTAAAGCTGAGACCATACAATTTGCTTTAATAACAACAAAGACATAATCCTCTTTTTCTATCTCAAAGTTTTATTTACAAAGGACCTTTTGTAAAGGAAACAGACTGATAATTACAGAAAGCATCAAGTGCCATTTGAGAGGGAACGATAAGGGGCGAGGGCAGGGAAGGAGTGCGGTCAGTTCCGCTGGTAGCTCACAAATTGCTTTGCTGATAGTGACCTTGTGTGTTAAGAGGATGACAACTCAGGATGAATGCACACAAAGCGGAGAGAGGGACAAAGGGAAAATCAAGAGGATGCAGGCTCTGGCTCTGGTGTATAGCAGTTACTACATCTGCAGGAGAGTTATGGAAACAACAGCATTTCAACACTCATGCCCATGGTCTTCTAATTCTCCACCAGCTGCTCACCAGGGCTCATGAGACTGTATGTAAATCACAAGATGGAAAGCAGGGGAAAGTCTGCTGCCAGGAGTTCATAGAATCATGGAATCATAGAATATCCTGAGTTGGAAGGGACCCACAAGGATCATTGAGTCCAACTCTTGCCTCCTCACATGACCACCTAAAAATTAAACCACATTTCAGAGAGTGTTGTCCAAACACTTCTTGAAATCCAGCAAGCTCAGTGCCATGACAGCTTCCCTGTGGAGCCTGTCCCAGTGCCTGAGCACCCTCTGGGTGCAGACCCTTTCCCTAACCCCCAGCCTGACCCTCCCCTGTCCCAGCTCCATGCTGTTCCCTCGGGTCCTGTCGCTGTCCCCAGAGAGCAGAGCTCAGCGCCTGCCCCTCCGCTCCCCTCGTGAGGGAGCTGCAGGCCGCCATGAGGCCTCCCCTTGTGCCGGCTCATGTTCACCTTGCTGGGACCAGAACCCCCAGATCCCCTTCCGTGGGGCTGTTCTCCAGCCTTTCGTCCCCCAGTCTGCACAAATAACTAAGGTTTCCCTGTCCCAGGTGCAGAATCTGGCACTTGCTGGTGTTAAATTTCATAGTGTTGGTGACTGCCCAGCCTCTAACTTGTCAAGTTCTCTGTGCAAGGCCTCTGTATCCCCAAGGGAGCCAACAGCTCCTCCTAATTGAGTACCATCTGCAGAGTTACTTATTATGTATTCAAGTCTTATGTTCAGATCATTTATAAAAACACTGAAGAGAACTGGCCCCAACATGGAGCCCTGCAGAACCCCATTAATGACTGATTGCCAGGCTGATGTAACCCCATTTACTGTAACCTTTTGAGCCTGATCCATCAGCCAAAAGTTCACCCATCATATTGTGTACTTGTCTTGCTGTATGCTGGACCTTTTGTCCAGAAGGATACTCTGAGAAACAGCATTGAAAGCTTTGCTAAAATCTAGATGGGTAATCTTTTCAAAAAAGGAAATTAAGTTCATTAAACAGGTCTTTCCCCTTGTGAACTTGTGTTGGCTATGATCAATGACTGCATTGTACTTCAGATTTTTTCTCATTAACTTCCAGAATAATCTTCTCCATAACTTTACCAGGCATTGAAGTGAGACTGACAGGCCTGTAATTGCCAGGGTCTTCTTTCATGCCCTTCTTGAAAATTGGAACATTTTGCCAGCTTAAAGTCAGATGGGATCCAGATTCCCAAGGCAGTTGAAAAATAATTGAGGGAGGTCTCATGATACCATCAGCCAGCTCCCTCAGTACCCTGGGATAAATCCCATCATGATGGTGAGCAGAGAATTTCTTGCATTGGGTGCTTTAAAAGCATGCAGCAGTATCTGGTCACCCCTCAGGGTACATTAAAGACCTGTGGATGAATAGAACTGCAAGCCTGAATTTTCACCTTTTCTTAATCATGTCTGAAGAAGTAGCATCTTTTTTTTTTTTTTTTTTTTTTTTTTTTTTTTTATAGTTAGCAACACCTACCAGAGGAGAATGGCATTTTGTGGTTTGTAGCTTTTTATAAACTAGAACTATGTTTGCAGCCCTCTGTACATTTCTCTCATCTTTTCTCTCTCTGAAAATAGCTTTTGAGCAGCACAGAAGCAGTATGGCCAACTGGTTCATACAACACAGCAGAGCATCCCACTTCTAGTGATAAGAGCCCATCTCATATTGATTTCACTGGAAGCCAGGCTGAGCCCACAGAAAAGAAAACCAGCAGGATAAAGTAGATTGATTTTACAAAACAGCACTTCTTCTCAGTCTGAAAAGGTCTTCACTGAGTGCAGTGAACACACCTCCAGCTGGGATGTGGAGCTGCTCCTTGCCCTGCTGGACAGGAGCGATGCACACCTGGGCTCCTCTCCTCACCCAGGGCTCCCCACACTCCTGCTGGGATGCGGGTGATGTAGGGCAAGTCTGAAAAGAACAAGGATTTCGCTTCTCTGTTTGCAGTAGTTTCCAGAAGCATCAAAGTAGCCTGTGGTAGAATCCCCTCCAGCATCCTCACAACACCTCCTCTTCAGCTGAGCTGTTTTCCACAAAGCCAGATCCAAGTAATTCTCTTCTCAAAGCAGGGCTTTCCCTCGCTAGCTCCTTTTTACTTTCTATAAACAGAGATGAAGGGAATTAACAAAACTCTCAGGAGTATTTATTAATTAACCAGTTTGCAAGCAGGCAGAAAGACGATCATTTTGTTATAAGAAGTGAAAGTTTCAGCATAAACCTTATCTGAAACTCTGCATCCCCTGACAGACAAATTGCACTGCAACATGGCTACTAGGTGACACTTTTATTGCAGTATTCAAAACAATATGTTTATTTAGGTTACATGGAAAATCTAATAAGGACCTCTGTTATAATAAAACATAAATGCCAGGTATTTCTGTCCTCCATATGGAGGGGATATGCTTCGATACATGCGTTGTACTGCTCAGGTGGGTGGGACTCTGAGGCCATTGGCATTGCTTGGTGATAGAAACAAGGTTTTTGCTTAATCCTGAATTGTCTGCAGAGGAAATGGCTTAATGGGAAAACAAAACAAAACAAAACAAAACAGAACATCTCCACACACGCACACGCACAAAAAATGAGCAACCAAGCAATTCTTTCAGATTTGTGTCTTCAGTGTGAAGTTTAAAACCTCCAGCTGTTTTTCTAGAGCTAGGAGACAGAGAAAACAAACAAGAAAATGTTGAAATTTCTCTTGCATTGGAAACATGAGGTGATGATGTGCCTGAAGCACCAGAGATCCTCGTTCCTGGGCACTGAGCTGTGTGAGGGTCTGAAGGATGCTGAGTGAAAGATCCTGGTTTGGATACTGTACTAAACTCCTTGTGCTCAGAGCAGCAATATCTCACCTGCCTTGTTACTTTAAAATGAGTTGGTTTGGGGGTGCATCCTACACCTTCCTCTCCAGGGCTGTGTCTCATCAGAGGCACCAGGAGACACAAAGTGGGAATAGAGCTGCTGCTGGTGTGTCGTGGAGGAGCTTGGTGGCAGAGAGGACATAGTGATGCCCATCTCACCAGCCACATGTGGATGGAAACCCATTGTGGTTAATGTTTTTTTTCCACAATGGCTTTGGACTGCAATTACAATCAGGCAGATTGAGTAGTGCAGAAGTAAAAGAAATAGCATGAAGTATAATAGCAAAAAGAGCAATAAAATATGACATTAGAGTTACCGGTCCCTGTGACTTCTGAGGTCTCCTCAGAAGGAAGCAGCAGGAAGACAAAGACTTGGATGTTCTGGTTGACCCCAAACTGAGATGATCAAGAGAGTGAAGTGACCTCTAGAAATTGAATAAGCCTCGCTGAGATCTTCAATAGGAAGATCAGTGTAGGTGCACCAAGCCCTTTGAAAATGGATCTGGGGTACCAGGGGCTGCTTTAATCCTGTAGTCAAACAAGGCCATAAATAAATGCCACAAATAAAGTAGCTTACAGCTTAGAGAGAATGTAGTAATTATCAGAGCAACCAGCCTAAGTTGTTCTCAGAAGCAACAAGGGTTTTTGCAAGGATCCTGTAGCAATGTGAACTGCAGTACAGGGACGTAGACTTGCTGACTTGGTGCCTTTCAGTCACACAGTTTGTTTCTAAGTTTCAAGTAATACCCAGAGTAATACAAGTAATACACGCTAACCATGAGCGTACATAAAAATGTGTACGGGTTTATGCAGGTCTGTGCAGGCAGGAGGAGAAATGAAGGATACCGCAGCCAGAAGTGTTTACATGTCTATAATTAACATCACAATCTTCAGCCGTATCTGCTTCATTGAGCATCTTTGTTTTAGCAGTAATAAATTCTCATTTGTTGTAACACCCTGCAACCAAGAACAAGGGAAGGCGACCACATCCTGCATGACTTCAATCGTGTGCACTGGCAAGCGCTGCCAAGCCCAGAGGTTTTACCTCTGTTGGACTCTGCGAGCTTTAGATGCTGTGATCAGCCATTAGTCTAGTGGGTCGCTCTCATTTCCTCGTCCAGTCTTTTTATTTATTGATTGATTTTTATTTTATTTGCACATTTGCTCCTGTACCAGGAGTGGGTGCTCTGTCTGAGGTGTAAGAACATCGTGTAGCCACGGTGAAAGAAATGCTGGTGGGGAGAAAGGACTCCTCTGGTTCTATAGCAGGTGCTGGGAACTCAAAACTTGGCAGAGAACCCTTTTCTAGTTCATCTCCCTTTTAGCTGACTGGTGAAAAATGCGGTGTGTTGGATGCCTGTCATATGTTATTTCACACAGGGCTTAAAACCTTCCTTCTCGACTATGAGCTGAACCCACTCTCCGGTTTCTGTCTCACCAAGGGTCCTCGGTCAGGTGTGTGCTGGTGGAAGCCTTGCAAGGAATCATGGCTCCTCTCATATAGCATATCCATGGCAGAAAGAAAGTGTTTTATTTCCAAAGGGGTCCCCTGCTTGCTTCGGAGCAGTAACTGCTGCAGGAAAGCAGTGGCATTCTTGTCTGCTGTTGTAGAAAGCAGGGAGCGGGGCAAAGCTCCAGGCTTAGCCCCACCGACCGTGGAAAGTAATGCTAAGTCAGCAAAATATTGAACAATATCTTTCATCTGTGTGAGCCTGTCTGCTAACTAATGAGCTGTGCGCAAAACCCTGCTAAAGGGATTTGAGGATTAAAAATGAAAGCAGCAGTGTCTGGGAAAAAAATGAAGCCAAGATGGGGCATTCCCAGTCGGAGGCTCATCGGGGAGAGGAGGTGGAAGAAGTGACCTTGCAGTGAGCCCTTCACTTTTTGGAGTTGCCACCAATTCAGTCTTCCATTTTTTCTAACTGTTGTAGATCTGAAACGTGACATGCATTGTGCTCATCTGCTAAAATTAGGGCGGAATTGAGCTTGCTTCCCTGTAGGCAGGAATAGAGTGCTTACACATTTTTTCTTAAATAAATGAAAAAACGATGACTTCTGAATGTGAGGTTGGTGTAATGTTTGGGTATGACTGTGTTTGTTAAACACTGGTAGTGTTTTTGTTACATTTCTCCTTCCAGTGCTGTGTTACTCCTATCCTGCTATTTACTATTTTGTCAGCTCTTTCCCGGAGGAGGTTTCTCTGGAGAGTATTTATCTTCCAATTAGCAAACTTTTCTTTGCAGCTCTGCCGATTAATTTATTTTGCCCAAGCAAACAACAAGTTGAACATGCGGCGTGGCAAATGTAGGAGTGAGGCAGCAAAGACACTTCAGAAGGCGTTGCAGGCATTTTCATCCCGGATACTTTCCTGGAGCCTGCACAAAAACCTTTGCCAAGGGCAGGTTGCTGGCTTGGCAAATCTGGCGATCCTGCACCTTGTGGCATGTGCTGTGGTGTTGCCTCCTGCCCAGGAGCAATGCAGATCCATCAAGGGTTTTTCTGGATGTATTGCTTTCCCTTTTCACTGATAGGGTCATTAATTGCAGCATGGCCAAGGGGCAGCTTTAAAAGGACTTTGTGATGTCCAGACGTATGGGTACGAAAACCCCGCTAAGTTCCTACACATCCGACACAGCTGGGAGGAGGCCGTGGAGGTGTTTTTGACACCTTTTGCTGACCCTGCAGGGTCCTTCACGAGGACTCTGGCTGGACAGGGCTGCTGCTTTGGGCTTTGTGCCACTCTGGTCTGCCCAGGCAGCCACAGCATTTCAGGGCCTCTTTGAGGATGTGGGGAGCTGCTGCTGAGCTGGGGAGTGGTTCGGAGCTGCTGAGCTGTGCTGTGCTGGGGCTTCACGGGGCCGTGCTGGGGCTGCTGTCTTTGGCACTGGCCAGTTCATTATTTTCACTTCCAACAAGCCAGACCCTGCTGGCCGGGATGACACTGCAGGTTGTGCTGACACAGAGCACAATATTCACACCTGTCCTAGGTTCTGGTGCGGTCACCAGCATTTGTCATCCTCCTTATCTCCACACAGAGATGTTATAAATAGTGGCAGTCCCTTTTCTAGTGCATTTTGCACTGCTCCTCGTCTCTGCTTCACAGGCATTTTGAGTAAACAACCTTATTTTAACCAAGCAGATGGAAGCCTTTTTATAGCCGTCGAGGCACTGGCAATGCATGCACACCTCTGTTCTGCAGCACGGTTTTCTGCTGCATGAAGGAAACGTCCAAGGCCACTTCAGCAGTGGGTTCAGCCCATCCCACCTCAGGGACGGCAGGTTACCAAGGTCAGAACATTGCTGAATTGGCTTTACAGCCCTCTGGAGGTCCCATCGACTGGCTTGTATTGACTCCTCCTGCCGCTCGTTAGGAGCTCTCGTTATCTGGAAGCTGAAATTAGCACAGAGCCATCTGTCTTTCTAGGGAACGGCACTGGGAGACGCAGGAATCTGATGCGAACCCACCTGGCATGGTGCTCCTCTTTTGGGTGCTGCTCACCTCCTGCTGGAGCCCCAGCAGTGACACTGGGGCAGCTGCTGTTGGTTCGGGGGTGACACCAAACCCCCAGGGCCACCTGTCCTCGCAGCTCTGCCACGAGTGGCTTGGGGGGGTCTCTGCACACCGTGGGCTGTGATAAATGTTGTTGAAGCTCAAGGGTCTACCTGGAGGCTTTTGTAGGGTTTGGAGTCTGCTGAGTGACTGTGAGAAGCTGAGGAGCATGGGGTACAGAGGCAGCCTTGCTGTTTGGGTGCAGGGCTGGGTGCTCGTGAAAGAAAGAGGCCAACGAGGCGGAGACAAGAGGCAGCACAGCACCAAGCACAGATGCACAGGGAAGATGTCCCCGAGCAGGAGCCGGGAGCACCCCGAGGGGCTGCTGAGGGCTCATGTCAGAAAGGGGAGCAGAATGGGAGGATTTGGGACATCCGAGGACAAGACGAGTGCTGACAGACACAGCTCGGAGTGCACAATGCCATGGGTCCTCCTCAGGGCTGCTTTTCTGAGAGGTTCGGGCAAAGTTCTTGAAGAACCACAGGTCCTGGTGAGTAACCTGCTCTGAAGCTGCTTTGAGGGCTAATTTACGAAGCGAGTTCATCATCCTCTGTCCTCCTCCCAGGGGTGGTGCAGGGGCGGGGTGGCAGCTGGGCCCTGCTGGGTCCGGCAGGGCTCACTTCCTTCAGAGCACATTAATTAGGAGAAACATCATTAGGTGGTGTCCACCTGAACCCATCTCTCATCAATTACATCCGTAGGAGGTACAGCTGATGTTTGGGTCTGCTCTTGAGGAGCTCCTTCGGTGATTTTGCTGCCTCAAGCCCTGTGTAGGAGCAGGCATGCATCCCCGAGGCCTCCAGGTTCTGCCTGAGCTGGAGGGAAGGACCTGCTCCTTCTGGGGCCGGGTTTGCAGGTGCAAGTTAATCACCTGGGCAGCTCTTGTTTGAAGGGAAAAGACAAAGGGGAGGATGAATAAAACATT
This sequence comes from Aythya fuligula, assembly GCF_009819795.1. Taxonomy (NCBI): domain Eukaryota; kingdom Metazoa; phylum Chordata; class Aves; order Anseriformes; family Anatidae; genus Aythya; species Aythya fuligula. Next base: position 138,333,474 of record NC_045560.1, on the reverse strand, counting down.
ATTTTGTCATGTGGAGTAGCTTGAGGTGGTTTTGTTGTCTGGTTTCTGGCCCGTCACAGAAGCATTCATGAATTTCCAGCTTTGCCAGGGAAATATTACTTTTTTCACCGCTGATTACACTCCTGGTGTGAACTGCATAATTTCTTACTCAGAAGAAGATTATTGTAGCCATTTATTTTCTGGTTAAACTGGTGTAAATAAAACAATTACACCGCACTGATTGAATTTTCCCTTTAATGCACGGAGCACAGATGCGGAACACACAGTTCATAAAAAAAAATGTTCCCCAACCCCAATCAAATCCATACTAGAAAATGATCAACAAAACCATATATTCCTTGCTATTTGTTTGAGGAGAAAAACACAGCAGGGACAGATGCTGTGTAGAAGCCCACATCACACGGGGAATTCACGCAAGCTGCTGAGCTGCTGCTGTGTGCTGAGAGATGTGGGGCTGTCCCTTTATTCCCACCGAGGGCCTTTTGGTGTTCAAGCTAATTATTCCCGCTGATAAGGAGACAAGGGGAAGGCAAGCCTTAAATGATGGCACAGATGCTGAAAGGCTTGTACTGCTTATTTTTTTGAAATATGGGAATGGGGGGGGGGGCTAGGTAAGAAACCTCCGGCGCTGGTTGCTTCTGGGCTGCAGGAGCAGAGAGTGCCTGATCCAGGGCTGCTGTGAGCGAGCAGAAACCGAACTCCTTCTGAGCACACGATTACACGTCTGCTTTGCTTCTTTGATGAAGGCTTATATGGCTGGGCTCTGCTTCTTTTGATGTTAATTTAATTCTCATCGGCCTTTTGTCGTAGCTCAGGGCAACAGACAGCAGCAGTTCCTTGCAGGGTGATAAACAGCAAGCAGCTCCTGCATGAAAACTGACTCGAACGGCTTCTCTGCAGCTGTGGTGAGGCTGGAAATGTCACCCTCTGCTTCCCTGTGAGCCAGCTGTCCTGCGGTGGGCAGGAGGGAGGAATCCCCTGGTACACATGGGAACGCCTTCCATTAAATCAGGACATGGAGGAGACTCTTCATGACAGGTTTCCGGGTAGGTGAGGAGCTGGTGACATTTTCTCTGCCTGTTAATGATGTGAAATGCCTTCTTGTCATAAATTTTGCCCACGTGTTTAATGGTCTCATGAAGCTGCAGCTTGCGGTGAGCTTTCCGGTGAGGAGTGCTGGTGCCTCCCTGGTGTTGAGGGGCTGGACGTGATTAAATCACACATGAAACACCTTTACCCTGGGTCACCTAGGGCCGATTGGTGTGAAATAATTTAAGTTGTAAAGCAGAGACACGCCACATCTCATCTTTCCACTTCTGATGGGCATATCTGGTGGATATTTGGGGTTTTCCACCTGCTCAGCAAAGGACATGGAAACAAATGGCCATGTACACTCTTCTTGCTATGCACATTCTCTCTGTGCCTGCTCTTTCCCTCCACCCATAATTTGGTAAAGGAAAGGAAAATGTTCAAACATTTTGGCATTATTGTGCACCAGCTCTCGCATTGCTCAAGAAGTTTTGCCCAAAACACGTGAGATAATTAACCTTATTAGCGTTACATCAGAGTGTGTCTGGAGAAACCGAGGCTTTCATGGGCTACGCAGGTGGTGAAAGGACATATTTAAGTAGTGCCCTGTGTCAGGGCCTCCTGACCTGCCTGAGGCCTGAGAGATCAGCTTTGGAAGAAAGGATTAGAGTAAGGAGCTTTCAGTTTCCACTGCTTTGCTCATATAATGGCCTGGACCACTGCAGGAAGCTGTTCTACCACTTTCAAAGGCCGTATTAAATGGGATGATTTTCATCAAATCTCTTTCATGCTGCTACAATTCAGTGTACAAAACACACAGGAGAGGCTGGTGGCCTCCATGGGACATGGAGCATCTTGTAGGGCATGGGAGCTGGAGGGAAAGCCCTCGAGGCATGGGGCAGAGCACACCAGGCCATGGGGTGGCTGCTGGAGCTTGCTCTTAGTTTCCCACCCTGCTCTTCCCAAAGAGATCATTCATTTTTATAACAGGATAAATTGCTAACTTTTCACTTAAGTTGTAGCAGCAGCAAAAACCTTACTCTGGCTTGCCCAAAAGGGTACAGAGGAAGGTTGTGTAGATGCATTAAGGAAGAGAAAAATAGCTTAATGTTTGCTTTGGCCGGTGAAGTTAGCAGTTAGTTGGGCTCTTCTCTCTCAGGCAATTAAAAAGATGGATTCAGGCTTTTGATGTAGGCTTTGTGACTTACACAGAGTGTACGCACAGGCTGTTTTATTTCCAGAGGGAGTAGGAATGAAGCAGAGGCTGGTTTTAGTGCTCCAGGTCCTGCTTTGGCTGCTGACAGTTCTCAGCAGGAGAGCTTCTTGGCTTGGTTTTCTCTCCGAGGTGTATTCCCAGGTCTTCCCTTTCTTCTGCTTGACTTTCTGATACCCCCGAGTTTCTCCTGTACTTCAGGCATTTCTCACCCACCTATGTGTGGCCTGGGTTTTCCTGGGGGGTCCCGTGCTCCTGTTACTGGGCTCCACAAGTTGATTTTGACTGCCTCTGACTTTTGGCAGGGACTTGCTCTCGTGCAGCCAGGTCTCTGCCTATGCAGCCCTGCGGCACAGCTCTCTCTTAGAGCTGCATTCACCCCAAAGCAGCAGGGATTGCTCACTTGTGTGGGAGCTGAATTTGAGCTGCCCACCTGCCTACACTGCCAAAAGTATAGATTTTCAGGTATGTTGTCCTGTTGTTGTTTCAGTCCCTCCTCTCCCCCAGCACTTACACACTTGCTGGCACCCTGTGCCCCCATCCTCTCTCCAAAGACATCTGCTCACTGCACCCCAGCTCCTGGGGAGCATCCAGCCCTCTCCTTCCTCTTCCCAAAGCCTCCCTGCCTGTGTGGTAGCACAGGCTGTAGCCCTGGCCCTAATCTGAAGGCACATAATTGCACTGAGTTTTACCAATTTTTCATCTTTGCCAAATGGTTTTATTTTTAACATGGTCGCTGTCTTTACTTCATCACTAAAAATGCATTTTGCTGCTCTTTGTCTCTTAATTTTGAGGGGAAGCATTCTGTAGCATAACTCATTTTCAATTTGTCCCAAAGCCACTGAATTTTTGCGTGTAGGAAAAGGAAAGATGAGGGAATACACCATGCACACAGCTCAGTCTTTCTATTCCTACCATCTCTCCTGGGCCGATATACCTCTGAGAAATGGAGGAAAACACGAAATAATGAGAAATGGAATAATCTGCTAACTGAGAATGAGACTTTCTAGCTTCTGTTGCTCGGCAGGCGGCTTGTGCCCTAAAGCTTGCAGCTTTATTGAGGTGAGTGTGCAAAGAGTGGGAGAAAATTGCGCTGCCTTTGCCAGAGCTGCAATTTCCCCAAGAGGCTGAGCGAGCGCGATGTGGCTGTGTCTGGCCAAGGAGACCCAACAGCACCGAAAGGCATTATGATTACTGAATCAGTAAGCACTCTTTGCTGCTAGCCCGCTGTGAAACTCCTGAAAAGCATTTAATGGACTTCTGAGATGGATTTCCATTGCTCTGTGACTGGTATCTTTCTTTCCAAGGGTTTTGCTCTCTGCCTTTTGCTCTCCTTTGTGTGTGCTGCCTTCCTCTAGGCAGGGCAACCTCATTTCTCCCCACCCGATCTTTGTGCCTCACTGCTGCTCTGCAAATCTTTTTCTTTACAGTGCCCTCTGTGTTTTTCATTCTATACCAAACTCATCTCCTTTTTGAAATTCGTACTTTCCTCATCATTGGACTAAATCCTGATGAAGATAGGAAGATCTGATGTGCTGGTTCAGCTTCATAACAGCTAAGGAGTCATGGACAGTGTAAGTGGTCAAAAATGAAAGGGGAAGAGAAGCAGTTGGCCTTATTCTTGCACTATCATCAAAAATGTATATTGCATCTTCGTGTTTTCCTTGGGAGTTGTGCAGAGAAATGTTGATACTATGAATGGAGCTACAGTGCTTTTGTGAAAGGCAGGAGGAAAAACAAACACTTACAGCATCAAACATTTTGGCTGGAAGGTTGGTGATTCACAGCTCTTATATTATTATTTTTTTTTAATCCTAAGGAAGTCTCAGTACAAGGCATGCTCGAAGTAGAAACCATCACAATGCAAACTAATGCAATTCCCTATGTCTGCAGAGATGGTCAATATGCTGCTCATTGCAGTTGCCATAGAGATGCAATATTATCTTCTTAGCTCAGTTATGTGCACTGAATTCTAATACATTTAGAGGAATGGTGCAAGTTAGTCGAAGTCTTCACAGTTCCAAAAAAGCTTTTCTTGCTGAGCCTTCAAATAGCATTTGAAAAGAAGAGTTGGTCTGATGATTCCTCCAGTTTGAGTAAAATGTGGGTATGGAAAGACTTTGTGAATCCCATGCAACTGTGTTTTAGTGGTCTGACACAGATTTCAACTTGGCTTCTGAAGGATGCTGTTGCACAAAGTTGCACTGGCTTTGCTAAAACGGGATGTGAGGGGAAAGGAGGAATGAGAGCAGTGGAGAAACAAACCTATGACATCCCAGCCCCAAATATTTGCAGTTCCTTTCACAGGACCTGGAACTACACATGGCCAATAGCTTTCAAAAAGCCCATAAATAATCAGCTGTCGATAAGTGTCAGATACACTGCTGGTTGTGCAAATACTTGCTGAAATGGGGATTAATTTAGTGGGGGAAAGGAGGTATGGATATTGCAGCCAAGTGGTAAAGGTGAACTCCAGTGTTTAAAAAAAAAAAAAAAAAAAAAAAAAAAAGCAAATGCCCCCACGATGGACTAAAGCTTGTGTTTCACTAAGCCATTTTCCATCTAGGTCGTTGTGCTGCTTTTATACCCACATGCACCTTTCTCAGCGCATTTAATGACAAATAGCAGCTGACAGCACATTGGCACAGTCCTGGCTGGAGGGGTGGAAGAGGTGTTTCTCTTTTTGAAGGGGAAGAGCTTAATGCTCGGTGGAGGGTTTTCTCCGGCAGGTTTTTGGTGCAAGGGGCTGTGCAGGACCAGTGATGCTTGCTCGGGGTGGCAGGGCCCTCTGGGGCTGCATCACTGTGGCTGGCCCCGCACAGCTGGCACAGCTGCCTCCTGTGAGAAAGTCTTGGGCAGGAGGTGAAGGCAAGGAGCCCTGCTGATACACATCACAGAGTGACAGTGGCTGAGGCCAGCAGGGCCCTCTGGAGCCAGCCGGTGCCACCCGTGCCCAAGCAGGGACACCCAGAGCAGGGTGCCCAGCACCACGTCCAGGCGGCTGCTGAAGGGCTCCAAGGAGGAGACCCCACAGCCTCTGGGCAGCCTGTGCCAGGGCTCCGTCACCCGCACAGCACAGAAGGGCTCCTGGTGCTCAGGGGGAGCCTCCTGGGGGCCAGGTTGTGCCCAGGGCCTCCTGTCACATGCCATGTGAAAGTCAGGGTGTTTGCTCAGCACAGCGGCTCAGCATGCTGCAGTACCCACCAGCTCTGCAAGGAGGTAGGCACGGGCTGCGCCAACAGTTTGGCTTTGTGCAGAAGGCTCAGGGTGAGCCTCTCCTCCAGCCCACAGTGCCCCAGACCCTGGGGAAAGTAGAAACGTGTACCGAGGGGTTGGTGGAGCTTTCTCTGCTTTCACTGCTTGGTGTGAGGCAGGCGTGGGCGCGAGTGTTTCCTCCTGCCAGGGAGCCGTGGTGCAGGGTGCTGAGCGCTCTCGCTTCCTGCGAAACCCAGCTTGGGGTGCTCAGAGTACGGCAGGGTGGGGTTTTTGATCTGAATAACTGATGTAATAGCTATTTGATAACTGTTATCATAAATGGTGAGTGACAGACCACTGGACCATACTGTGCAAAGCCTGTTGCAAGAGCCAGGCAGTTCCTTGCAGGCTGAGGAGAGCCTGGCCAGAAAGAAGAGGAAATAAGCATATTTAATTCAAGGTCACACAAACATTTTGGGAGTTATATCTCCCTCTTCCATGCCCCAGCCTTCTGCTCTCTTCCCTGAGTCAAACTTTCCTTCTAATAGGCTGGCAGGCATGGTCCGTGCCCTTATCTGAGCTCCAGAACATGGATATGATGTACAGAAAATCTCTAGCCTGGTCTATGGTGAAAAGTCAGTGGAGAAGCTGGGTTTGGTTTTGATATCCGGGTGTTCTTGTCCATAAGACCATTATTTCCCTGTATTAGGACTTCTGACATTTGTTTAAGTATATAGCAACTCATAATTCTCGTGGGTTTTACTGCTAGAATCACAAATGGTTAAAAGATTGGGCTTAGTCTAGACTGTGAGTGTAGATACGATGCTGAGCTTCCTGTTTCTTTAAAAAGCTTCAATTTGTATCAGCTCATTTGACTTCCTTTGCAGATAATATCAGCCCACTACTTTTTACGTAGGGAGTGAACCACTGGCAGTGCCTGGATGCTGGTCTTGCTTCGTAATGGACTGCAGAATTTGTTTACATTTCCTCTTGTGAAACCATCTGCCAGGAGGATTCTTGACCTTTTTTTTGGGGGCAGTAATCTAATTCCAGAGGATGGGGCTTAACAGATCTGAAACCCCCAGGTGATGGCTGGCGTGTCTGTGCTGCAGGGAGTTAAACTCAATCGTAGTCCGAAGGGTTATTAAAACTGAAAGCGTTTTAGCTATGCAAACTCAGGCTTGCAAGACCCACATGACCCAGAAACGTATTTTTCTTCCTTGAAATGAGCATTTGTAGAAGAAGGGTGCTTCCCTCCCCTGGAGCCTGTGGGACATCCAACATCTCGTGGGCTTCTGAGGAGCCTCGCTGCGGAGCAGGACGGTCGGTCCCCAGGGAAAGGCTTGGGGCTGGGGGGAAACCCAGCACCCTGCTGTGGGTGCTGGGAGCCCTGGCCAGGTTGGGATTTTGGGATTTTGGGGTTTCCCTCCTGCCTGAGCATAGCAGGGTGTCTACAGCCTGAGATCTTGCCGCAGGGATGGCTGGCAGAGGCTGAGATCTGAGTGCTGGAGCTGACTTAGCAGCGGCTGTCAGTAAAATCAGCTGGGCCTTGCGTCTGACCTAAATCTACGTGACTGCTGCAGAACTGGCACCCGCTTGGATCAAACGGGGACTTGCACTGCTGTCACCAGCAGGACGGCCCCTGATCAGCTGGAAGCACTTGGCACATCAGGTGCTTTTGGGCAGATTCTGCACTGTCTTAATCCTGGCACGGCTTAATCCTGGCACCTCGGCGATGCAGTGTGATCTGACCCCCTGAAAACCTCTCCCTTCACCCCAGGATGTCCGTGCTGACCCAGCAGAGCCCCCACTGGGGAGGTGGGCACCTCTCCCACCTGGGGGTTGTTGCTCTTCCTTGGGCTGTTGGCTGCTAAACCTCCTGAGGAAAGAGATGGAGTTAAATGCTGCGGGTTCAGTGGGTAGAGCAGTGACCCAGGGAACCCAAAGCCTCAGATTTATGTTCAGAAGCTTTAGTAAGATCCAAAACACCTTGCCAGAAAGTAAGCAGGATAAAATCTTCTAATTTTATCCTTTCTTTTAGATCCAGCTTCATGTACACCACAAAACAAGAGTAATCTACCTCAATCCTAGTGCAAAACTGGCACCATTATGCCAATGATCTCTGCAGCTGTACAGAAACACACCTCGATGCTCGCCTGACCCCTGACTTCACATCCCAAAGCAGAGAGCACCACGGCTGGTACTGCTGTGTGATGCTGAAGCTGCCTAGCACTTGCCAGTAAAGCCACTCAACTTCTGTTTCTTTTGACTTTTCCAGTTTTGAACAGTTTAGCCCAAAATTTGGCATACCAGCTGTCTGCCTCGGGCTGAGTGTGCTGCTGACTCCTTCCCCTGTATGGGAAGATGCAGGTAGGAAGGGGTTCTGCTGGGAAGGATATATTTAGGGGGAAATAGGATTAGGTTATATTTATGAAAAATGATTAATTTTTTGTTGAGTTGCTTATGCTTCTCTAACTGGTTTCTCCTCCCGTAGAATAACTCGCTGGCACAGATGAAATTCCAGACCAATTCTGAAAGGAAGAAGCTCCTAAATGCCTTGACTTCAATTTAATAGCAGCGCTGATCGCCAGAACTGAAATCCCTTTCAAATGCAATTTAGCTTCTGTGTAGTGGTGGTGCCATTCCCGGGCTGGCTGAGCGTCACGCAGCTCTGACTCTGGAATTGAAGTCATCGTAGCAACCTTTTCTTTTAGTCACTTTCTCAATTGTTTCACTTTTGTGTCTCAGGGCACTGTTCTCAGCCCAGCAGTGCTATTAGCGGTGTCTGCCCGGGGCTGGAGGAGGTTTCTATCACCACCACATTTTCAGAATGATGAAAAGGGTTTGAGAGGTGCAAAGCAGAGATCAGCAATAAACCTGGTGGCTGCCCCTGCTTCTCCAGGGCTTTTTTTCTGTCCTGCTCTTCCTCACAACGAGCAGGAGTCACCCCTAGCTCTGGGAAGGGCCACAGCTGAGCTGTGGCTGCACCCCAGCATGAGTTTATGCACCCTAGGATTGGGCACAGGCAGCCAAAGCATTGGCTATGTGGTTGGTTGAGGTCTCAAGGTCTTAAAAAGGTGTGGGAGACAAGTCCTGTGGGAGTTTTGCATCCCAAGGTGGGATTTTTGCATCCCAACACTTACGTTTGTAGAGTGAACAACCTGGGGGTGACCAAGGAACAAGGTGGGGAGAGGAACCATTTGCGTATTCTCAGCATAAAGAGCGTGTAACCCACAGTGTGATGCTCAAGAGGGGCAGCTGATCTTTTATTTTGTGTTGCTCTTTCAGCTGCTTGCAGTGCTTACCTTCCATTTCCATCTTACAGGCTGATCACTCCTCTGTGAGGAGAAATCGAAAGCATATAATTGGAGAACTGGTTGCTGGCTGGGTGAAGTTATTGTGCCTGTCATCTCAGAGCAAAAGATTCAGCTTTAAAAAGTAAACCTGAAATACCTGGGGACAGATGCTACTCTCAAAAATACACATACTTTTATTTATTATTTTTTTTAAATAAAATTAAATAGGAAATAATTGTGGGCGTAATTTAGACAATCAGCGGACTGTCTGATTTGTGGGTGACAGTGAGAATTTGCAGCTGGAGGAATGAAATCCTGCAGACCAAAAATGACACATAAAAAAATCCACACTGAAGGAAGGATGTATGTAAGGAGGCCAGGCAAAGGCTGGGATGAAAATCAGATTTCCTGACAGATGATATCTTTAGGTCTGTCTTTTTAAGGAGAGAAGAGACTAATGAGTGCAATAGCAACTGGTAACCAGCTTCTGGCCATTTTAAGCTATCATTGAGCTCTGAAACACTGAAATGAGATTTATTACATCTGCCAGAGTGATGTACCTCTCTGGAGGCTCTACGTGTCTGTGACCTTAGAATACTTCTTTAGTTACACGGTGATCAAATTGTTAATAAAAACACTCAAAAGCAAACACTTTAAACTAGTTTAGCTGTTCTTGAGATATTTATTTGAAAACATGCAACAGCAGTTAGACATTGTTTTGTTTTGGGCAATTTATCCTGCACAGCAGCCTTGATCCAGCAGGAAGAAGGGTGTCAGAAGCTGATTTTGCAAGAGCTGTGTCTTGAAAGAAACAAATGAGATGAAGCAGTAGTCTTCCTTTTTAAGCAGAAATTGTAAATAGAGTAGAGGTTAGTGTGATCAAGTACTGGATGCTGCTCTAAAAATAAGATATTTGGGCTAAAGATGTGTCTCACAAGAGCTTTGGAATACATTAAGAGAGTGATGTTGTTGGTTCCAGACTTGCCAAATATTTTTCAGTCGAATGTTGAAATCCTCAAGGGCCCTGTTAAACTCTCATGCTTTCAAACCATTCAGTGTGTGGCAGAGTTGAAGGTGCGGAGTGTGGGGACGGAGGCGGTGTCTTGGATCTGAGGAGAGTCAGCTCCCTGGCTTCCTCTCACCTGAAAATAGCCTGGCTGTGACCCTCCAGCACCCCCACACTGCTGCCCTACAGCAGCTCTCTCCGGGGAAGATGTTTGGTAGGAGAGTGGGAGGGGGACATCTGAGTAGAGTAGAGTAGGGTAGGGTGGAGTAGAGTGGAGTGGAGTAGAGTAGAGTAGGGTAGGGTAGGGTTGAGTAGGGTAGAGTAGAGTAGAGTAGAGTAGGGTAGAGTAGGGTGGAGTGGAGTAGAGTTGAATAGAATAGAATAGAATAGAATAGAATAGAATAGAATAGAATAGAATAGAATAGAATAGAATAGAATAGAATAGAATAGAATAGAATAGAATAGAATAGAATAGAATAGTCCCTTCAGTTGGAAGGGACGTACAAATTCATCAAGCCCACCTGCCTGACCACTTCAGGTCTAGCCCAAAATTAAAGTACATTATTGAGGGCATTATCCGAATGCCTGCTGAACACTGAAACACTGAACTACTCTAAGTAGACTTAGAGAGAGGAAATCCATTAATTAATTAAATGTAATTAATCAAATGCATTAATTTTCCTTTAGTGCTGCTGCAGAAGAATACTTCCTTGTGTCAGCTTCACTCCAGGCACTGACAAGAGAGAGCTTTGTTGTTGTTCCTTGGGTGGCAGCTGCTAATACAGGGAGAAAAACTGGAGAAGCCTCTATTGCCTTGGCCAACATGGTGCAGTTGAATTATGTCAGCGAGCTTTTTTTTGGGGTGTATGCAGTTAGTTGAAGGGAACGGCACAAAGGCATTGCTCTTTTCTCTGTTCATCCCTGTGAAACCCTCAAAGGTAACTTGAGATGCCACTAATATTTTTCTCTCCAATTCAACATGTACTTTTAACGTTTGCCAGTATTTCTAAGAAGACAGGCAAATAAATAAGCAGGTAAATTTGCTCCATGTATTTCTGCAATGCAGTTCAGCCCCGATGCATGTCTGATGGTTGTGTATGTATGTGTGAAAGGTCTCCTGGGCCCTCTGATAAATAGGGGGCTAGCACTGCCTACCAGTCACATCCAGACAGTTTCCCTTGTAACCGGGCTATTTTCCCGCTGAGGTGTTTGTATTGCTGCTCATCACTATGGTTTGGTGAGTGCTCGTTTCCTATAAAATTTATTTTCATATCAACTTTGATCGCTTATGACACAATGCTTGGAACAGATAACCAGATTTTTAATGATTTTTTCTTCCTGACATGCTTGGGTTTCCCCAGTTTATTAATACATTCAATGCAGTTGATGTCATGGAATCATCTTTGCTTTATTTCCCTTTCAAAAAAAGCCAAACACATCTTCTTCAAGCATTACCTAAACGAGAAACAACTCACCTCAAAGTGTAAGCATCACAAATTTTGATTAAATAGACCCAGAGTTCTACAACAAAAGAATTAAGCCAAGGTGCCTGCTGGGACAGGTCCCATTTCTTGGTGTGCAAACCCTGCTTGCCCCATGCCTCTTGGGAGTGTTGCTTCACCACCTTGCCGTGCTTGGAGGAGTACCCGAGTCCTGACGGCAGAGATGTGAGCCCTGTCACTCCTGTTTGGCTTGCTGCAGTAGCAGAGGGCTGCAGCAGTTGTCCCCGGGCTGAGGTGATTGACTAGAAGTGATTTTTCACCAGGTGACATTTGCAATAATTACATGGCGCTCTGCTCGCTCCAGAGGAAATAATCAGCCTGACCTTCAAAAGGCTCTGCGGAAAGCGGGTCTTGTGAAAACAATTATTTGAACCTCCTGCCACGGCTGCTCCTGGTGCAGATAGGAAATTAGGAAAGTGTACTGTGTGGAAGGTGAGCAGAGAGCCAGAAGTGAGGATCGGGAGACTTGAGGGAAACTAGATTTCCTTCTGAAATCCTGCAAGTTCTCCACTTCTGCTTCTCTCTGCTGGGCAGGGGAGAGGCCGAAGTGAAGTGCTGGGGCTGGGGCTGGGCTAGCAGAGCTCCTGCACAGCTGGGATGGGTCCATGGCTGGACCCCCTGCTCCAGCTCCTGGGAAAAAGTCTTCAGAGTCCCACCTCACCTGGGACTTTGCATGTGAGACACGTAGCTGTGTCCCGGCCACAATCATACCCCACAGAGCACGCGTGGCACGGGGTGGCTCCAGAGGGCCCTGCCGGCCTCAGCCACTGTCACTCTGTGACTCTGTAAGGTGACTCTGAATCTTGTTAGTTCATCCCAGCCACTCAGGCCCCCCAGGTGAGGGGCCTCCATGCCAGGCGTGCCGCTCCTGCCACATCTGCACCGCTCGTCTATGGATGCAGACGTCAGCCTGAGAGAGCTGCGGTCGAAGGGAGCTGCTTCAAACCAGCAAAGCCACAGCATGCAAAAGCCCGGGTTTTGATTTGCTGCACTCAGGCCTTTTCTAAATAAACCCGGTCCAAAAATAACAACCGCTGGTTTACTGATTTTTTTGAACAGAATAGCGAAACCAGCTAGGAACAGTTTCCCAATACCAATATTGTTTCTGATATCCCCTCACCCACATTCTTGCTGTTAAGCAAACTGCATCCAGACTGGAATATTTAAAAACAGATTTATTTTTATTTTCAGTGAAATTATACTTATCCTCTTTTAATTAAAAAAAAAAAAAAGTGAACAAACTTTAAATAAACAATACATAAATAATCATTCTCAAGCTGAGAGAAAGCTGGGACAATGACTCATTTTGGCTGATCCTGAAAAGGAAGCCAGAAGTGTTGTCTCCCCATCCTCTCTTCCAGCCAGTAAAGCATGCTGTCTCGTTAGAGGAATATAATTAGCTGTTAGCTTAATTGAGGGTTGCTAGACACGCCGTGTGGACATGGTGACAGTGCAGCCGGGTGCCGGCCCCCGGGCTGTGCCGGAGCCCGCAGCAGGGGCAGTGGGATTGCAGGCACGTTTCTGGCTCTGCCTTCCCACAGCGCTGGGACAAAGCCCTGTGCAGCGCTGGAGGTCTCTGCTCGCTGTGTTTCCTCGCAGCTGCTCCGTGCAGAAGCTGGGTTCCCTCCAGCGGGAGCCCTGGGGCTGAGCGAGGACACCACTGTGTGTGCTCCCTGCCAGAGGAGACCCAACTTTCCCCCAGCTTCCTGCCCTGCAGGCTGTGGGGACACCCTGCCGAGCAGCAGAGCTGCTTCCACCTGCCTTGAAGGTAGTGCAAACCCAGCAGGACATCCCCCTGATGGGCATCCCCCTGATGGGCAGCATCCCGTTATCGTGACTATCGCACGTCCTTCCCCGAGGAGCCTTGTAAGGCGATGGGGAAGGTCTGCAAGCCTGCCAATTCCCGGAGCCAGGCTCCCCGCACCTTCTGAAGCGGAGCCCAAACATCTGCTGAGCAAGCGTGGATTGGTCAGAGAGCTGCTGGTGACTCAGAAGAGGAAGCTGAGGCATGGGCTGCCTATTTTTAGCTGTCAGTAAATGCACCCAAGTGCTGCACCGCCGAGCTGAGGGAAGGGCGAGCGAACCCTGTGTGCCCTATTTAGGGAATAAATGTGAGATACTTGCACCCACTTCTAAGCCTGAATTATAGGTAGTGCTGGGGAGAGGGGTGCCCGGCAGGAGGAGTCCCTGGGCATGGCTCTGTGTGGCTCAGGATGAGCTGCTCTGCTGCAGAAAGGCAAGCTGCACGCCTGCAGGAAAGCACACGAGGGATGTGGGCAGCCACCTCCCAGCGCGTTACACCTGCCTGGCTGTGCACAGCCCGCCTGGAAAGGGGTGAAAATAAGAGAACTTAGGGCACTGTCAGGCTTTTCTCTGACAATGAACAGTAAGAAAGAAAATGATACAACAATTTCTGTACCTATGCGTGTAATAAATATGTAGTAAACACATATAATATATGTACACACTATATGTCGGTATGAAGAAGGTTCTCTTCACCTCGTATGAGAATCCGAGAAGATATTCAGGGAGACTGACAGTCTCTAGGTTCATAACAGAGACATGTTACTCAACCAGCAGAGAAGTAGCCTGCAGAGTGTTGCCACCAGATACCGCAAACACCAAGAGTATATTAGGGCTGCAAGAAGGATTAGCCATTAGTATGTATGAAAGGATGCACCCAGAGATGCTGGTAAATTTTAACAAATCCAATTTCTGCCTGAAATTTCTTCTGTTATTGTTGACAGTAATGCCAGTTTTGATTGAAAAGGAGAAGAAAAAAAAGCCACTTTCTTTTCTACATGACCATGCCTGTGCTGCATGGGCTCGGTTCCTTCCCTTGTCTTTGTTTTCAAGACTTTCACACATCAGAGAGGTGAGAAACTTTTCAACCTTCAACCAGCCTTGGCAGTGCAGTAGTTTCACAGGGCAAGACAGCATGAAAGCGTGAGCTGACCACTACGTGAAATGAGCCTGAGTGCAAAGAGGGCAGCAAATGGGTCTCAGCAGGACACCCGTGTGTGTGTCCTGGCTGGTGGGCTCTTTCTTCAGCAGCAGATCTCCAGACAGGAGCAGGGCAGAAACTGGGTGAGGTGCTAGGGATCTGGTCGGGTTGCTGCTGGCGCAGCATGTGTTCTCTAAAAAGAGACCAAGAGAGCTTATTCCACCTCCATCTGTCATCGGCAGTGGGGTGGGCTGCTCTGCCGCAGGCACTGCTGTTCCTTAAAAGCTTCCAAATGCCACTCCACAGAGATTTTGTGGAGTTTTATTTGCCTGCAGTGGTTGTGGTCGCAGAGCCGCGTGATGGACTCGGAGGTAGGAGGCAGAGCATCTGCGCCAAAGCTGCTTCAGGAATGAGAGATGATTCAATGCACCTAAAAATTCTGGTGGAGAACAAAATGGACAACTGACCCCCAACATGGGAAAGGAGGATGATAAATAATGACTCTCGGGTTTTCCTCATCATTCTCTAAGCATTAGCAGTGAGGAAAGGAGATGTAGGAGGATCTGCGCTCTGAATGCTCTTGCTTTCATTTTTAATCAAAAAATTGATTTTATCTTTTCCACTGCTCTGCGCTGGAGCTCAAGGGGGTGGTCTGTTGCTGGAGATGGCTGGGTTGAATCAGCTCCCTCCAAACCCATGCTGTGGGTCTGCAGGCCTTGGGTTGCACCTCAGAGGTGTGGGTGCTGGTACTGGAGACATCACGACAAATTTCTCTTTTGTTCCCCCTCCTCCCAGCATCACCCGCATGGATGGAAGAGCTGGGCTCATTTGTCCATTCTGGTGGAGGACGATGCAGGAGCTGCACAGAAATAGCATTTTCCCTGTGTTTTCCTGTAGCAAGCCAGCACTTATTCTATTATTGGTGCAAATGTTGTTGAGAAACTGAAGACTAAATGTTTAAAAGAAAGCTCTGCATGGGCAGCATTGGAGCTAAGTGAGTTTGGTGGCTGAATCACCCGACAGTAATCGCTTTAACCTGCTGGGCTACAGCCAGAACCATATCTTGAAGAATGCCATGTAATAAACAATTGATATTAAAGCTAATGTTCTTAAGTTATCCCTGTAGAAACTCTGTCTGGGATTGCCTTTTCTTATGGTGGCTTTTTAATTGCCAGGTTCCTCATGGAGAGCCACAGCTCCTGCTCTCTGTGCCTCCAAAGCACCAGGCCAAATTATAGTCCCACGTGCCTGTCTGGGGCATTTGGGCCTCCAAGTGTGCATGTTTACTATTGAAACGTGCTGTTTGGTTGTTTTTAGCAATTTCCTTGTAACAGTCTTTGCTATGGAGAAGGGTTCAGCTGTCAGACTGCTGACATTTTAGATTATGTGTCCCTCTCTTAGGTCTGGGTGCTCTGCTGCACAGCAGTTGCTTGTGGATCAGTACTGTAATATCGCCACTTCTGCTCCATCTTCATAAATTCACTTCCTTTTATATCTCTGAAGTACAGTGTTATGTTTCATTATTTTTCTACTTGTACACGAGAAAACATTTTTTAAAGTGCCACAGCATCATTTGCACCTTTATTTTGTTTTAGTACTTTTTTTTTTTTTTTCTTCATTGTAGAAGGTATTCACTCCTCTTTGTCCAATCACTTCCACTTTAAAAT